>NC_086324.1:48397567-48765067 GCF_036172605.1 Pelobates fuscus
CTGATGCCCAGCCGTTAGGAGGTAAAATGGGCATGCATTTGGGTGGTCTATTTATGCCAAGTCAAAATGACCCGATCACATTAGTTTTGGAAGGGGCCTTTAATTGCATTAAGGAAAATGTCATTGATTTAACCCTAGCCCCCACCTATTAGCAGTGAGTAACAGTATGATGGCAAATGATCTCTGGACCTTTCCCTAATCCCTAACCATTAGGTGGGACATGCTACTAATGAATATAATTTGCCAGTCCCCTCCAGATATCCCAATGCCCCTGGCAGAAACCCTAATCCATTAGCAGGTTCCCACTACTCATCACTCATCAAATCTCCACCTATCGATATTGGATGGAGGTTAGGAGAGCCACTAGTAGCTTCCCTATGGTACTTTTAAAGACCCCAAATTCTATTAAAGAAGCCATCCCACCTTGCACTGGTTTTATCTTCCAATAGTTTTATGAGGCTCATATTAACCCCCATTTTCATGTTTTTCCATTTTTTTCCATTTATAATGGCATTTCCAGCTGCAACCTATTAACACTGGCACTGGCAAGGTTTTTTCTTTGTTTTTTTTTTTACTATTTTCCCACCTGCGGCAAACAGTAAAAATCGCCTGCAAAAAGAAGTTGAATTTATTTTGTGGATTTGGATCTGATATAAATCTGGTTAGTCTGTTTGCTAAACATTAAGGATGTGCATGGGCAAAAAATCTGGTTCGGTTCTGCACTTCTGAAATTCAGGACTTCAGCAATTCGGCACTTCGGTTTGGCACTTCCGAAATTCAGTAAAAACCACTATTAATATGCACAGCACCCTGTGTTAGAGTGGAAGGAAAAAATAATCTGTACATATACAGTAGCAGGCAATATTCACTAGTACAGGAATACTGTTTCTAAAAATAAATAGATACAAAATACATAGTGTAATCTATTTCAATACAATGTACAGTAGATGGATGTATTATTTAACTCACAAGTATGGAGCCGTGCCAGGCTCTATGTGAATAGCCTCAAGGTGCCAGTACTGGCTTCGGTAGGTGTCCACAGGTAAGGCAGGCAGGTGAAATGTATAATGTACAATGTAAATTATTTTTGAATTATACATTTCACCTTTCCAGTAGACTGTGACACCAATCAGACTATCTAGTGTACCCTGACAAGGGATACACACTAATCCTTTAAGAACTAATAACAGGCTCATCTACCATGACAATCTCTATATATATATTTTTAAATTATTTATTCCAACATGAAATGATCCATCCATTTAACAAACATGACTGTATAGACTGGTGGATCCTAATTAAATTCAACATTTCATACTGGCATGAGGTCCTTATGAAGCCCATTATAATAACAGATTTGGTCTTTAAGTGGTTAGGCAAATTTGATCATTGTCATTAATATTGAACATGACAGGAATGACTAGGGATGTGAGAAACATGTTTCCTTGGTATCAAAAAAGATAGACATTCTTTTTGGTCTTTTTATCCCCTCGGTTTTGCTTTACTTTCCTTTCCGTGCTTCATGACATTCACATATGTATGCATGAGACCTTTTTAACACTGAACAACGGGAATAACTATGGCAAGAGAAATGAGCGAATTTTGCATTTCAGAGAATAAGCTGAAATGTTACATTTCCCAAGACTGACTTCCTGTGAGAAAAATGAATGAATATTTAGGGGGAAAAGGAACATTTCACGCTAATCAGAGCCAGTGCACTAAATTCTTATTCTTTTGTAGTATTTAAGGAATAAAATATGTTGAAATCTATTCTGTTGAGCATTTGGAGATTCAAACAGTGTTTAATGAATAATCTGGGCATAATTAATAAGATAACGCATGATGATTTTTCAAAAAATTCCTTTCGTGCATGTCAAATTTGTTGATTGTACTAAGAGTTGCGTGCTGAGGCCAGCCACTCCGGGGAATGTGACTTACACCAGAAAGGCAAATATAAAGTGAAACAAATTCAGTATATTTGTTAAAATAACTATTCTGTTTCCTTGTGTCGCGCTATTGATATTTATTATCAACTTTATGTAAAATGTTGCATGTTCATAATGCATGATTTCTTCCTATTAGGGAAATTAAACTTTGATTCCTTTTTATGTCATGATAAACGTCTCTGGAAATATCTTTTCTTACAGCAGCGAAAACTAAATGACAGTTCTCATAAGTACATTATAACAACCTTACAAAAACAAATATGCTCCGAGCATTACCTGGGGCTCTGTGATATGTTAGTAATACTAAACAAAAATTATCTCAGAAAAGACATAACTGAAAGGAGAACATTGCATTAATATTATGGATTGTTTTAAAGAACCGATCTGTTATCTTTTATACATTCTACCAAGACGCATATTACACATTTTATTTCTATTTTTTTTTTCTTAAAATTAAAATATGAAAGTTCTATTTTCCCTAGACTTGTAAAATAATGAGCTAATGAACCGAAGACCATAATTATATTTAATTGAGATGATCTTGTCAGAAAATGCTGCAGAAACGTGATTTGTGTTTTTTTTTTTTTTTTAATTCTTTATTTTTGTAGTGCGCATAAAGGGTTACAAGCAGGCATGAGGTGCCCCAAAAGCAGTCCTCAGGCATTTTCTCCGCAAAACATGCGGGGCAATTGATTATCAGGCACATTTTTATATAATTATTTGCTCATGTATTCAATTAGTGAGAGTAGTTTTAAACTGTGAGTATGCTTGAACATTGTTTAAACTAGTCTTAAGCATTGGTCGCTTTTAACATTGGTCGCTGTAAACATTGGTCGCTGTAAACATTTGTCGCTGTAAACATTTGTCGCTTTAAACATTTGTCGCTTTAAACATTTGTCGCTTTAAACATTTGTCGCTTTAAACATTTGTCGCTTTAAACAATTGTCGCTTTAAACATTTGTCGCTTTAAACATTTGTCGCTTTAAACATTTGTCGCTTTTAACATTTGTCGCTTTTAACATTTGTCGCTTTTAACATTTGTCGCTTTTAACATTTGTCGCTTTTAACATTTGTCGCTTTTAACATTTGTCGCTTTAAATAGGCGAAACATCGCTAATGGTATGGTTGCTTGAGTTAGTGTTAAGATTAGGTTACATGCTGGGCAGGGTTCAACTGCGAATATTCGTGTCAATTCTGTTTACGTACTCGCTGGGTATCACACAGTAGGCCCCTTGGAAAAGTTAAGTTAACTTTACAAGCTAGGTACACGCTATACTACAGCTATCATAATAAATTGCTTAAGTAGAGTAAGTGGTAAGAGGTTATAGCCTGCTATCCGTCTGTTAGAGCCCTCAAGTGCTATGTATCGAGTAAGTTCTAAACAGATAAACATGTCTAAGTTCTAGGCTGTTTTCCTTACTACGCACATTTTATATATATCATGAAAGTCACAAACTATGCGGCATCGGGAGCTTTCAATAAACTTGCTAGACTAAACATTCAAGTGGCATCGTTAGGTACGCGTAAGCTTACGGTATGGTATATCTGAATGAAAGCGTGAAACAATGCAGCATGGGAGAGATAGTACAGGTGTATAACATACAGCAGGTGTATTATAAAAACATGCTTTGGAATAAATTGCTCTGTAGGTAAAAGCATGCTCAGGAAGCCAGGCTGTGCTTTAAATTATATCGGGCAGGCAGACATGTGCTTTAAATTATATCAGGCAGGCTGTAGTGTTAGCTGCAGGTGAGAGTCCCAGTTTACATGCATGTGAGGCTGATGTATCAGTCTTCTAGCCTTCCTGCTCCTCGTGGCAGCGGACTAGTGCCCGGGTGATATGGTATGTTCAACCTGTGCCCTGCTTAGCGAGGTGTGAGAAGACTCAGTGCTTGGGTGAGGCTGGCTGTTCGTTACACTGTGTGATTGTCGCTTTCGGGCGCCGCCATTTGCTTTTCCTTGCCGGCATGAGAGGGACTTTTCCCCCGTCATTCCCCTGAAGGTCGGCAGCAGCCTTGGTGGTGAGTTTGAGGATGCCCATGGGAGTCATCTTGGCTTTAGGCTGAGTGGGGAGAGAGTGTCCCGTGTGTGCTCCCGCTCGAGTGTCCAGCTTTGTTTCATGCATGAGTTTCCTGGCGGGAGTTAGTGCCATGCGGTGCTCCGGCTCCTCAGTGTTGCCGTTGCTCTCTCCTCATGTGAGTTGAGTGGGCCGCTGGACTTCGGCTCTGATGTCCCCGGGGGCTGGTGAGTGTTTCTCCGCTTCACTTTATCACAGGGTTGGGAGGTAGGAGTCGCGTCAAGATCGCGGGGGGGTAGCAGGTCTCACCTCTGCCTCCTGCGCACATGGCGCCCGCCATTTTGGTTACACCGTCTGGGTCCCCCCTGCCCCATTTGGACTGTCACGATTCTAGCCTCAGGGTGAGGACCGGGATCACCCCCCCGGCCCACAGGGGGGGGGAGCAAGGCCGGATCCGTTCGGGCTTGTGCCTCGGGTTGGGGTCCGTGGTGCAGGATAGCAGGGCGGCGGCCGTCCGCCCCACTCACCGCAGGTGAAGGCCTCAGCGTTTGCCACTAGAGTCTCTCCCCCAGGGGACTGCAGCTCATCGAGCCAGCCTCTCCCTGGATCCAGCAGTCCCCTTGCTCCGGGCACCTTCGTTGTCGGTCTGATTTAGGTGCAAAAAGGCTTATTTTCGTAGGTTTTTGCAGGTTTTTGCAGGAGCTGCTCCAGCCTGCGACCGGCCAGCTCGGCGGTCCGGCCCCGCCCCCCCGTGATTTGTGTTTTTAAGTCCCATTTGTCCCCATATGCATGAACTGCATAAAGATTAGTAAATATCTGTTAGAATTGAGAAAATATTTGAGCATTTGAATATTGTGTTCAATGTCCAAACGCTCACAAATCACTATGTTTCAGTCTTCGTTACCCATTTCTGTGGCCTTTGTCTATTAATAATCTTCATAGAAAAACCTTTTAAACAAAAGTGGAAGTCATTCTACAGAATTCACATGGCAAGATAACTGATACAGGATAAGCCAATAAGTAAAGTAAAAATTCTAAGATGCCAAGCATATGTCAGAGGTAGTCATCAGAAACTTACTCTAAAGAAGAAATGGTAGCAGTATATTAAAAAAAAACTTCTCAGTTTGGATTCTACACCATCCATGTTGTAATATGCATCTATGAGATTTTGAGAAATTGGGTAGTTTGCCAAATTTGTAAAGTAAAGACAGTAATGGAAGACAATTGGAATGAACGTAAAGAGACAGGTAAACACACAGTAAAGGAATTAAAAGATAAATACATCTTTAACTGTCTTCTTTTTTTTCATTTTGCAAATGAGTACATTTCTATAGAAACTGGCACTTTCATAAATTAACCTTGTTACAACCCCTTAGCTAACAATCAGACAACTGGTCCTGTTACTTCCTGGTTGCTTAGCTCAGTGGAACTAAACTCAAAAGGCAGGCAAATACTTGCAAAGACTTGTCACTTGTGATTTTCAATGGAAAGTCTGTGATTGGACTGCCACAGAGCCACAGGAAGTCTGGGCTGGGTGAAAAAGGGGAAGGCTTGCAAAGGCTTCAGAAAATAAATCTGCAGTTTTTGCAATCTGATTTTAGATATACCCCCATAAAAAAAAAAAAAAAAATGCACATGAGCAAAAACAGGTAAATAGGCAACCTGTGTGGATCAAACCACTATTAGTTACAATGAATTGAACTGGAAATGCTGTTAACATTAGTTCATTACAATACAGAAGAGTTAAGGGGTAAGTATGGGACTGACTCAGGTGTAGAGCATTTCACGCAGATAGAATTTCAATGAACTGCCACATTATATAAAAGCTTAATTTGAGCATATTTACTAGCACAAACTAGAAGCAACATCCACAGTATATTTATCTTGCTTATACAGTGAAATAATTTCATGTACACAATGTTGAATGTATGTATAGAATTATACTTAGAGTATTTATTTATAAAACAGATTTACATGATTTTAAAATTCCCACTTGCTACCTTGCTAAAGACAAGGAAATTGAGTCAGGGCAAGCCAGGGACGGGGGATAACACAAATGGTTGTTGGACATTTGAGCTGCCAGGTGTAGGCAGGCCAGTACGGGCAATGAAAGCTTCTGCACCAGAGCCATGCCGGCAGTATTAAAAGACAACTGTCAACTCAAAAATATTTTTAATATAATACACCTATATATCAGTGGTTCCCAACCTGCGGTATGTGTACCCCCAAAGCTAGAAACCAGCTTCCCCAGAGGTATGCAAAAAAATGTTCCCATATTGGTGGAACTGACTTCCGCATTGGAAAACCGCAGCTGCCAGCCAATGAGGAGCACCACAACCTCACGTCATTACCTTTACAGCCACCAGCCAATGAGGAGCACCACAACCTCACGTCATCCCCTTTACATCCGCCAGCCAATGAGGAGCACCACAACCTCACGTCATCACCTTTACAGCTGCCAGCCAATGAGGAGCACCACAACCTCATGTCATCACCTTTACAGCCATCAGCCAATGAGGAGCACCACAACCTCACGTCCTCCCCTTTACAGCTGCCAGCCAATGAGGAGCACCAGAACCTCACGTCATCACCTTTACAGCTGCCAGTCAATGAGGAGCACCACAACCTCATATCATCACCTTTACAGCCACCAGCCAATGAGGAGCACCACAACCTCACGTCATCCCCTTTACAGCCACCAGCCAATGAAGAGCACCACAACCTCACGTCATCACCTTTACAGCCACCAGCCAATGAGGAGCACCACAACCTCACGTCATCCCCTTTACAGCCACCAGCCAATGAAGAGCACCACAACCTCACGTCATCCCCTTTACAGCAGCCAGCCAATGAGGAGCACCACAACCTCACGTCATCACCTTTACAGCCACCAGCCAATGAGGAGCACCACAACCTCACGTCATCCCCTTTACAGCCACCAGCCAATGAAGAGCACCACAACCTCACGTCATCCCCTTTACAGCAGCCAGCCAATGAGGAGCACCACAACCTCACGTCATCACCTTTACAGCCACCAGCCAATGAGGAGCACCACAACCTCACGTCATCCCCTTTACAGCCACCAGCCAATGAAGAGCACCACAACCTCACGTCATCACCTTTACAGCCACCAGCCAATGAAGAGCACCACAACCTCACGTCATCACCTTTACAGCCACCAGCCAATGAGGAGCGCCAAATCCCCATGTTGCCCCCTTACAGCCAATGAAAAGCGCCCAACCACTGCATCACATTAAGAAGAAACCATCATGTCACCCCTCCTGTTCATTCCCTCTGATGTGGAGTGGAGGACAGAAGGCGAGAAGGAGGCTTGTAATACAAGGGGCGGACTTGGCCGGGGGAAGGGGAGGCAAATGACCCTGGACCTGTATATTTTTATAATATGCACACGTCAGGAAAAGTGTACAACACCTTTTGAAATTAGTACACAATAAAATGCACTGTATATTCAATACTGTAATAAATCACCTTAGTTAACATCCGCATTTGTGTTGTTTTTCACTATTTTTTCCCCAAGAGACTGTTTCCACTACCCCTGGCTCCCATCACATTACCCTCCACGCCAAACAACCAGTATCGCCCCCCCTTCCCTGGCTGTGTCAGGTGTCCAGAAAGCCACAATGACTATAGTGAGACTTATCCATTACTCCTCTGGAACTCCGCGCCATGGCTAACCCCATCTTCCGGTAAACTTTCACCCCCGTTTCCCTCCACCTCTCAACCCGCTAAGAAAGCAGTTTTTGGAGGGGAGGTCCACTGAACTGTATGGAACAATCGCTCCCTGAAGCATCCCCTATTTTCGACCGTACTTGAGCTAATAAAATCATATCTACTCCCAACATTAAGTCTCGACTGATGTATGGGGGGAAGCTATAACAGCTATAATCACTACACTACTACTCGGAGGAGCTATAACACTGAGGGAAAGGGAATCTCTGGCGCTGATACAGCGGTGATCTGCCACATCTGCACCTGGCAGATTTATTTGCATATAATTATTTTATTTTAATATACATTTTAATGGTGCTTGTGAAAGGCCGGAAAAAGTGAGGACCCAGCAGGTGTTAGGCCTTTGGCAGTCATCTAATTAAAGAGCCACCTCTGGGTAATAGAATGTAAAGGTCATATTTATTAGCATTACTAAAATTTCTTTTTACAGTCCTATTTGTTTCCCAAATAATTTGATTCTCTTAGTTGCATAGGCAATGTACTTTTTTATGTCAGTGTAAATGTTGTTGTATGTTTTAATTCCATAAACATGTCTTTTGTTTTTTTATATTGTAGTCAACAAGAAATTATTTTTATGCATGAAGCATTATTTCATGTATAAATCGGTCTGATTTCTTTCTTGAAGCAATCGAGTAGATGGCTCTTTATTACTATACATTTATGCCATGTACTATTTATTTAGGGTTAGGCTCATGAAACAAATATATTCCAATCTCTCGTAAGAATACCAAATAAGGGTGCTATCTACTAAATTGTTGTGGACATCTTAGTCAGTCCTGTGAGCATTGTTTAATGAGTGAGTTTTTCTGGGTCTATTTTATGACTCTTCTCATTGTCATCGTTAATGTTTCTATTTCTGTATTATCAGAAATAGATCAGTGGCTGAAAACCTGCACAGTAATAAAGCTGACACATAATGTGGACATTGACCAATCACCAATAATTTCTCAGGATACGTCTTACCCTTCAGTGCAAAATGATGAGAAGGCCGAGTCGTCACTTCTTCGAACTGGTAAAAAGAGAAAATGCTGTGATGAATACATGAAGTATGGATTTCTGTATATGAAGACGAGGACTGTCCTAAGGCACTGTGTGCAGTGTATGGGGAAGTATTAACCAATGGTAGCTTGAAACCTTCTTTAATCTTGCGGCATTTACATACAAAACATGCCAGCTGTATGAACAAGGAATGCATTTTTTTTCCAGTGGCTTGCGAAACATCAGAATGACGTTTTTGTCGTCAGCTAACAAAGAAAATGAAAATGCACTTGAAGCCTCCTAATGTGTTAGTAATCGTATTGCTAGATGTGGTAAGAAACATACAATAGCTGAGAATTGAATTTCTTCATGTGTAAAAGATACTGTTCTGTATATACTTGAAGAAGAAGAATCGAGGAAAAGGAACACTATCCTTCTTTCGAACAATACAGTATCTGAAAGAGTTCTGGATATGTCTGACAATGTTGAGGCGACAGGAATAACTAGATTTAAAAATAGTAAATTCTTTGCTATTCAGGTTGATGAAAGCACAGATGCTGCTTATTTCTCTGTTTTGCTTGTAATTGGTATTTGAAAGGTAATGTAATCGAAGAAAAACTTTTGCTTTGTCATCTTCTGTCAGAGCACACAAGAGGTGAGGATATATTTAATGCTATTGATTGTTATTTCAAAGAAAATGACATTAATTGGTCTAATTGTTGTAGGCTATTCACTGATGGGGCAAGTCTATGTCAGGTTTTCATTCTGGTCTGCGTGGTTGTGTCATGAATGTAGCTCCTCATATAACCTAGAGTCACGGCTTCTGCATTTACAGGCAAAGTCTAGCATCTAAGTGCCTCCCTGGTGAATTACAAGTCATTCTTAATAAAGCTATTAACGTAGTTAATTTTATAAAGTCAAAGTCCACAAACTTGAGGATTTCTTTTTTAATTCTTTATTTTAGCAGTGCAGAGTTTCATAGACAAGCTGATATTGAAAGTTTGTAAATTTTTGTCAAATTCACAAGAGTGTGAATTACATGTTTGGAGTCAAGAGTAACATAACATGTTGACATTAAAGCACTTTTTTTTATTTATAACAGGAAAACATCAAGAGTTATTCAGAACAGGGCACTGGCTACACAAGAAAGAATAGTAAAGAGTAATACCACCAAGAGCTTTGTTACTGGGTGTATATAATTAGGTATGATAGAGAGAAGGTTACTGCTCATCAGTAAGCAGAGAGAGGGAAACACAAGAAATACTTGAGTAGAAGTACCCAGGTAATGGCTGAAAGTCATCACTGGCACAGGAAGCCCCCGAACCACCACTCATTCATCCTATTTCGTCTGCATGCCTTAGGCCCGGGAAGCATTGATTGATTGTGGTGCATGGACTATGTGTATTCTCCGAGTTGCTGCTCTGACAGGCAGGCTGACGCGTTAGAGCTGACAGTGTGGCTTGTTTCTTACACAGGCTCCGTCAGAACTTTTGGCAGATAGCATTGAATGCTTTTTTAAAGCTCTCTTCCCAGCTCAGTATCTGAGCCTTAAAACTTGCTTTATGGCAGCGCCACCACTGGCCATTTTAATCAGGATGCGTGGAAGTCGTCTGTACAAAGGTTACTCAGGAATAGCAGGATGTAAAATATGCTTTACTTGGGGTGACACCGGGTTAACCCCCAAGGGATGGGTGGGGAATACAAGGCTCAGGAAACAGCAGGAAAGCCTGTGCAGTCTCGTACTGAGAGATCGTCCACTTCCCTCCCGAGTAGATTAGGCTGCAAAAGATCGGAGGTCACCACTGCACCACTGCAATAGATTTGATACCCGGAGTCTGCACCAATGCTGCCTATGTGGTACCTGTCACCTGTGGTCTTGAGATTTTGTTGATTGATGGGATTAATCCTCTAAAATTCAGGATTACAATGATCTATCAGGACCTCAAGCCTGATGCATCCTCTCCCATGGTGGTCAAGCCCCACCTCCCAACTTGAGGATTTTTTAAAGCACTGTGTGCAGAGATGATGAGTCTTCATTCTACCCTACTCCTTCATGTAGAAGAAGGTGGCTCTCTGGTGGTAAAGTACTTACCCGGCTGTTCGAACTTAGACATGGGGTACAGGTTGTGTTTTTTTCAGACCATCCTGTTCAACTTGCTTCCAAGCTACACACCTGTGATTGGCTTCCAGCTCTTGCATACTTATCGGATATTTTTCTACAAATAAACAATCTAAATTTAGTACTTCAGAATAGTTCAATATCGATCTTCAAAGTTTCAGAAAAAGTTAAATATATGATTAAATAATGCGATTTTTGCAGGTCATGCTTTGAAAAAGGCCAACCTAAAGTATTTGAGACTTTACACAATTTCCTGGATATGAACACAAGCTACTGCTCTCCCAGGAAATGATCGAGAAAATAAGTAAACACTTGAAAGGGCTAAAATCATCTTTCCAAAATGGTTTCTCCCAACCTGCAGAAGAGAACAACTGGATTGCAAATCCATTCGAAGGAGAATACTTCCGAGCTGCCAGATTATCAATAAAGGAAAATTGTTTGATTGAAGTTTTAACTGATACTTCGTTTAAAGCTGAATTCAAAGAAACAACCCTTATTAACTTTTAGGCAGAAATCACCAGAGAATATGAACAATTTTCTGACAAGTCACAAGTTTCTGTTGCTATTTACAAATACAGAGCAGGTGGAGAGGGCCTTCTCTTCTTCTATTTTTATAAAATAATAAATACCATTGTAAGACTGTATTTTACATCATTTGAACCTGATTCTAAAAAAAAAACTATGCGCTTCAAAACAAGCTCAAGGTTCACACTTATCATTTGTTGTGTACTTTATAAATAGTATTTCTAACCATACCGTTTTGTAATTGTTAATACTTTAAAGTACCCTGCAATGCAGTAACCCCTTGAATCCTCAGTAATTTTGACTAAGAAAAAAAAAAATTGTATGAGAAATTGTTATCCTATCATCCAAAAATGAGTTGTCAAGTTTTAAATCAAAAATCGAATCAAATGGTAGAGAAAAGGAAAATATGATGTGAATGGGATTTTAATTTAGCTTTTAGAACTCAATACAGTCAGAAATTCAAGTGGATAGAGAAAGCACTACAGAAATGTTGGCTAGTATTATTACAGGGTAATCTATTGAAGAGGATTTTACCAGTGAAACTGAGGGTTATTTATATTAAAGCTAGGAATTTTAAATCGATTTTAGCAGCCAGTCTTTTACCTACCATAAAGGAACAAATTCCTACTGGCATTATCTCTAAACCGAAATTATTTTTTTAAATTTATATATTTTGTTGTAGCATAAATAAAGGTATACGCACAGGTAATTGCACAGTACTCTACATTTTACGTGCAATCAAAGGTGATCAATGACATTAATACAGTATTCATAGCAGGTAACAAAAGGCTGAAAAATTGTCTTGTGGTTGAACTGTGGCTAAAGCTACTTGCACTCTAGTAAAGTAAGCTTTGCATACTCACTGAAATATAATTGGTTCATATGGGGGTGTGGGTGTCCCAAGAGAGTACAGCTGGGGAAGTCTGCTAAACAGTAACAGCCTTAGCAAATACAGAATTAGTGGTACATATCCGACTCATAGTACTATAGAGAAAGTCAGTGACAGAGCAGAGATATTATATGGTGCATATACGAAGCGAAATTAACAGAATAATCATTAACGGCATAATAATGAACGGCATAATAATTAATGGCATATGGCACTTAAAGTGCTCGGTAGATGTTCACCACCGCTCCTGTGGAGAATCATGTGCCGGCAGGAAGTTGCACTCCTGTAGCTCGTTGCTGCCTCGGTTAGAATGGCTCCACGGCATTTATGGTGTCAGCATCCCAGGAAGTCGTAGCAGATGCTCGGGGAGTGTGTGGTGCATTTCTCATGGAGATATCTGTTGCAGGAAAGCCCAGCTCTCTGAAAAGATGTTCCACCTCGGAGATATGGGTGAGCTTCAGACACTTCTCACCATGCAGTATCGTCAATCTTCGGCCTGATCCCCATTGATACCGGACTCCTCTTTCTCTCAGTAGCTTAGTTACAGGTTGCAGGGATTTTCTCCACAGCATAGTAGACCTGGAGAGATTGTTGAAAAATGTGAGGTCTGAGCCCTCAAAGTGATAGGCAGGTATATTCATAGTCAAGGCCTGTATTAGTCGCTTGCTCTGTAGGGATTGGAAACAGAGCATTAAGTCCCTCGGGACTCCGGCCCTGGCTGTAGGGAGCATAAAACTAATCAGCCTGCCAAAGTAGCATGGTATCTCAGCGTCAGCAACGTCTTCGGGGAAACCTCAGACTCGCAGGTTTCGTTTCCGCTTGGAGTCCTCCAAGACAGCTAGTCTGCTCTCCATAGTGAGGTTGGCCTGCTTCAGCTTGTCCACCTCAACTTTCAGGTCATCTTGTTTGCCTCTGGTACTGTCACCAGCCTCTTCCAGTATCCACACCCAAGCTGTCATGACCCCCATATCTCACCAGCGCAATAACAGCTGCGAAGAAGGCCTTAATCTCGGCTGGCATATTTTGTATGTCAGCTTTGCTGGCAGGTGTAAGGTCTAGGCGAGTTTCAGGTATTGCTCTCCTGGACTTTGGTTTCTAGTCTGCGGGTGGCGGGGTTTTGTTAGTGTCTCCCTGCATGGCAGTATACTGAGGCTTGTCCCAGTCGCTTTCCTCTGAGGCGAGGTCAGAGTCTTCCTGCGCAGACACCATTTTGGAAGGTCACTGCAGCGGTGTGACTCGGAGCAAAGCTCCAATATCTTTGGACAATGAGGCTTTATCGCTCCTACGGAGCTTGGTTTTCTTTCCCATGTTATTAGGGCCGCCCCCGACCGAATGTTGTTGTTTTATAAATGGGGCATTGCAAGATGTGCCAGCATATCCTGAAATCCATTAGGGCTTTTGAAAGTGGAGCAACTTTTGAGATTAAGCGTTTGATTAATTGTTCCACAAAAATTTAATTCATTTGTTACAATGTCCATGTGGCATTCAATATGTGGGGTTTACAATTATACCACTAAAAGATTGCATACTTGAACATTTTAGACTTTTAGCCAAAAAGAACACAAAACACAGTGTCTCCAGACTATAATAATTGTATATTATTCATTATTTAACTTTAAGGATTTTTATGCATAGGGCTAGACCTTATTAAACAAGACATTAGAACAGGGAATATCATCCAGAAAGTATGCCAGAGAGAAACCATGTGGATTCACAAATTGAAAACATATAGGGAAATGGGTCTTAATTTAGGGCTTTTATGTGATGATTTTTCTATTTGTTTTCTTTTTCTTTCTACATTGTCCTACTCTTTTCACTTTTTTTTATATAACTTCTCTCCTTTTACTACTGAATAATTTATAGTTTTATATCTATTATTATTGTTTTTTTATTATTGAATATTTAATGGTTTTATGGTCATTTGATGTTCCTATTTTTCAATTATATACTTTGTACATATGTTTGCTTCTTATATGCGTCTTAAGCATTAAAGATTGTAAAGATTTACCACTTTATTCCTCACTGGTAGTGATGTACCGAACGGTTCGCCGCGGCGGGCGGACACATGCGCGGTTCGATCCGCCCCCTATTCGTCATCATTGAGCAAACTTTGACCCTCTCGTTCAGCAGACACATTCCAGCCAATCAGCAGCACACCCTCCCTTCCACACCCTCCCACCTCCCTCACAGCATCCATTTTCGATTCATTCTGAAGCTGCATGCTTACTGAGAGGAGGGAAAGGGTAGCTGCTGCTGATTAGATAGGGAAATTGATAGCTAGACTAGGGTATTCAGTGTCCACTACAGTCCTGAAGGATGCATCTGATCTCTGCTGTAAGGACAGCACCCCAAAAAGCCCTTTTTAGGGCTATAACATCAGGCTGCTTTTTTTTTTCTGTGTAATGTAATTGCAGTTGCCTGCCTGCCAGCTTCTTTGTCAGGCTGGATGCTGTGCCCATTTGCACAGTCAGTGCCACCACTCATATCTGTTGTCACAATAGCTTAACCCCTTAAGGACCAAACTTCCGGAATAAAAGGGAATCATGACATGTCACACATGTCATGTGTCCTTAAGGGGTTAAGCTTTACATTTAAAAAAAAAAAAAAATGTTTTTCACTGTAATAGAAGAGCAGTTGCCTGCCAGCTTCTGTGTCAGGCTGGATGCTGTGCCCATTTGCACAGTCAGTGCCACCATATCTGTTGTCACAATAGCTTAAGCTTTACATTAAAAAAAAAAAAACATCTGGTGTCTCTGTAGCGTGCTTTTACAAAGAAAAAAGGTTTCCAGTGTAAGCTAATAGCAGCCAGTCAGTGTCCTTCAAGCGGCTGTGTCAGGCTTTCCTTCAGCGTGTGCCCTGCACAACCCTGCCAGCGTACTTTGACAGTTGCCAATCATATCTGGTGTCTCTGTAGCGTGCTTTTACAAAGAAAAAAGGTTTCCAGTGTAAGCTAATAGCAGCCAGTCAGTGTCCTTCAAGCGGCTGTGTCAGGCCTACAGCCTGTGCTCTGCAGACCTGTGCCAGTGCACATTGCCACTCATATCTGGTGTCTCTGTAGTGTGCTTTTACAAAGAAAAAAGGTTTCCAGTGTAAGCTAATAGCAGCCAGTCAGTGTCCTTCAAGCGGCTGTGTCAGGCTTTCCTTCAGCGTGTGCCCTGCACAACCCTGCCAGCGTACTTTGACAGTTGCCAATCATATCTGGTGTCTCTGTAGCGTGCTTTTACAAAGAAAAAAGGTTTCCAGTGTAAGCTAATAGCAGCCAGTCAGTGTCCTTCAAGCGGCTGTGTCAGGCCTACAGCCTGTGCTCTGCAGACCTGTGCCAGTGCACATTGCCACTCATATCTGGTGTCTCTGTAGTGTTCTTTTACAAAGAAAAAAGGTTTCCAGTGTAAGCTAATAGCAGCCAGTCAGTGTCCTTCAAGCGGCTGTGTCAGGCTTTCCTTCAGCGTGTGCCCTGCACAACCCTGCCAGCGTACTTTGACAGTTGCCACTCATATCTGGTGTCTCTGTAGCGTGCTTTTACAAAGAAAAAAGGTTTCCAGTGTAAGCTAATAGCAGCCAGTCAGTGTCCTTCAAGCGGCTGTGTCAGGCCTTCCTTCAGCGTGTGCCCTGCACAACCCTGCCAGCGTACTTTGACAGTTGCCACTCATATCTGGTGTCTCTGTAGCGTGCTTTTACAAAGAAAAAAAGGTTTCCAGTGTAAGCTAATAGCAGTCAGTGTCCTTAAAGCGTGTGTGTCAGGCCTACAGCCTGTGCTCTGCAGACCTGTGCCAGTGCACATTGCCACTATGCACGCATAGTACCACTAATCCCCCCAAAAATGACAGGCAGAGGCAGGCCACCCCGCAGGGGCCATCATGGTCGTGGTGCTATGATTCCCTTTGGCCCTAGAATAATGCCCAGTTTTCAGAGGCCACGTACCCTGAACTTGAAAAGTTCTGAGGACATAGTTGACTGGCTAACACAGGACACCCAATCTTCTACAGCCTCCGCTCGGAACCTTGACGCACCATCCTCCTCCAGCTTAGCTTCAGGCACCTCTCAAGATACCACTCACCCGCCTGCCGCCACCACCAAAACTAGCACCACAGCCGCTTTACTTGGTATGTCAGAGGAGTCACACATCCGTTTGAAGAAATGAGTGATGCGCAACCATTATTGCCAGAGGATGTAGATAACAGGGATATGTCTAAGGCAGGCAGCATTACACACATGGACGTACGTTGTGATGATGATGATGTTGTACCCGCTGCTGCTTCCTTTTCTGAGTTGTCAGATACAAGTGAAGCGGTTGATGATGACGATGCGTCCATGGATGTCACGTGGGTGCACGCTCGGCAAGAAGAAGAACAGGGCGAAAGTTCAGATGGGGAGACAGAGAGGAGGAGGAGGAGACGAGTTGACAGCATGCATCAGCACCCGGGGTCAGCCCGACAGCACGCCAATCAACGCATGCTGTGTCCACCACCAGAATGCCGTCATTGCAGAGCTCAGCAGTGTGGATTTTTTTTGTGTGTCTGCCACTGACAACAGCGATGCCATTTGCAACCTGTGCCAAAGGAAACTGAGTCGTGGGAAGTCCAACACACACCTAGGTACAACTGCTTTGCGTAGGCACATGATCTCACATCACAAACGCCTATGGGATCAACACATGAGTACAAGCAGCACGCCTACTCTAAGCCGCCATCCTCCTCCTGGTCCAGCATCTTCAGCCACGTCAACCACCGCTGTACTCCTTGCCCCCCTCAACCATCCGCCACTCCGTCTCCCGCCTTGAGCAGTTCCCGCTCATCTGCCACAGTCATGTGTCTGTCAAGGACATGTTTGAGCGTAAGAAGCCAATGTCACAAAGTCACCCCCTTGCCCAGCGTCTGACAGCTGGCTTGTCCGAACTATTAGCCCGCCAGCTTTTACCATACAAGCTGGTGGAGTCTGAGGTGTTCAAAAAATTTGTAGCTATTGGTACACCGCATTGGAAGGTACCCGGCCGAAATTTCTTTTCACAAAAGGCAATCCCCAACCTGTACTCGATTGTGCAAAAGAAAGTAATGGCATGTCTGGCACACAGTGTTGGGGCAAGTGTCCATCTGACCACTGATACCTGGTCTGCAAAGCATGGTCAGGGCAGGTATATCACCTACACTGCGCATTGGGTAAACCTGCTAACGGCTGACAAGCATGGAATGCGTGGCTCTGCAGAGGAGTTAGTGACACCGCCATGACTTGCAGGCAGTCCTGCTGCCACCTCTTCTACTCCTCCTACTCCATCCTCTTCCATAACCTCCTCGGCTGAGTCCTCTTCTGCTGCTGCGTCTTGCTCCACATCAATGGCACCCCCCCAGCTCCCCAGGTACTATTCCACATCCCGGATACGGCAGTGTCACGCCCTCTTGGGTTTGACTTGCTTGAAAGCAGAGAGTCACACCGGACAAGCACTCCTGTCCGCCCTGAACGCACAGGTGGAAAAGTGGATGACTCCGCAGCAACTGGATATCGGCAAAGTGGTTTGTGACAACGGAACAAATTTGTTAGCGGCATTGAAGTTGGGCAAGTTGACACATGTGCTGTGCATGGCACATGTGTGTAATCTGATCATACAACGCTTTGTGCATAAGTACACAGGCTTACAGGACGTCCTGAAGCAGGCCAGGAAGGTGTGTGGCCATTTCAGGCGTTCCTACACGGCCATGGCTCACTTTGTCGATATCCAGCGGCGAAACAACATGCCAGTGAGGCGCTTGATTTGCGACAGCCCGACACGTTGGAATTCAACACTCCTAATGTTCGACCGCCTGCTCCATCAAGAAAAAGCTGTTAATGAATATTTGTATGACCGGGGTGCTAGGACAGCCTCTGGGGAGCTGGGAATTTTTTTGCCACGTTACTGGACGCTCATGCGCAATGCCTGTAGGCTCATGCGTCCTTTTGAGGAGGTGACAAACCTAGTCAGTCGCACCGAAGGTACCATCAGCGACATCATACCATTTTTTTTCTTCCTGGAGCGTGCCCTGCGAAGAGTGCTGGATCAGGCCGTAGATGAGCGTGAAGAGGAAGAGTTGTGGTCACCATCACCACCAGAAACAGCCTTATCAGCATCGCTTGCTGGACCTGCGGCAACACTGGAAGAGGATTGTGAGGAAGAGGAGTCAGAGGAGGAATGTGGCTTTGAGGAGGAGCAAGACCAACCACAACAGGCATCTCAGGGTGCTCGTTGTCACCTATCTGGTACCCGTGGTGTTGTACGTGGCTGGGGGGGAAGAACATACCTTCATTGACATCAGTGAGGAGGAGGAACGGGAAATGAGTAGCTCGGCATCCAACCTTGTGCAAATGGGGTCTTTCATGCTGTCGTGCCTGTTGAGGGACCCTCGTATAAAAAGGCTGAAGGAGAACGACCTGTACTGGGTGTCCACGCTACTAGGCCACCGGTATAAGCAGAAAGTGGCAGAAATTTTACCGAATTACAACAAGTCGGAAAGGATGCAGCATTTGCAAAATAAATTAAAAAGTATGCTTTACACAGCGTATAAGGGTGATGTCACAGCACAACGGGAATCTAACAGGGGGAGAGGTGGAAGTCATCCTCCTCCTCCCACGACCACGACGGCAAGGACAGGACGCTTTAAAGACGTGTTGTTGATGGAGGACATGCGGACCTTTTTAAGTCCTACGCATCGCCACAGCCCTTCGGGATCCACCCTCAGAGAGCGACTCGACCGACAGGTAGCAGACTACCTCGCCTTAACTGCAGATATTGACACTCTGAGGAGCATTGAACCCCTTGACTACTGGGTGTGCAGGCTTGACCTGTGGCCTGAGCTATCCCAATTTGCGATAGAACTTCTGGCCTGCCCCGCTTCAAGTGTCCTGTCAGAAAGGACCTTCAGTGCAGCAGGAGGTATTGTCACTGAGAAGAGAAGTCGCCTAGGTCAAAAAAGTCTAGATTACCTCACCTTTATTAAGATGAATGAGGGATGGATCCCGAAGGGACTGACACTGGGCGATACATTCGATTAAAAAAGGCCTGATGAGATGACCTGCCTTGGGCTATAAATGGTCCACACGCTGCTGTATTTTAGCTCTGAATGCCGGTTGACTTGCGTGACTTATCCGTCACCAACTAGGGTTCAAGCCGCCATGTTTTAGGGCACTTTCTGCCTGAGAAACAAACATTAATTTTTCTGGCCGCTGCTACAGCAGCGGCTGCAACAATACCACATTTTTCAGGCATGTGTACATGCCTAATTTTTAGGCCCACTGGTGCTGCACTGTGGCTTCAAAAACCAAACCAAAAAAGGCACATAGTGACCCTATGTAGGGGGAACAGTCCCTATTCTGCTCTGTGTCAGTGTGTATCATGGTCTCTGAGGACGGGGAACAGTCTCTATTCTGCTCTTGCATTTCTATTTCTTCTTAGATAACAAAAAAATTCTGAGACGACGTTGGCAGGGCTATTCACTTGTGTGATCTGTCATGAATTTGAACTGTGGGGCACAGGAACTTGAATCTGACAATTTTTATTTTATCAGAGAACTTGTTCGGGATACAGAAAGGAAAAAAGGGAGGGTAAGCGGTTAAGGTACATCGATGTTATTCACATCTTATACATTCAAGAGCAAACTGGTTATTCATTCTGGTGGGAGTTTTTCCGCTGCCCTTGTGCCTTCGGTCTAGTACCATGTCAGGGTTGTTTTTCTCTCCAAAACCTGGGTTTGCTCCGGGGTATGGGAAGGGGGAAACCTGGGGACAGGCTACGGTAGGGGAAGAAGAACAGGGGAAATAGACGTCGGAAGCCCCTCATCTCCCTTTGTCTCCTTCTTAGTTAGCACGCTGTGTGCGGTCACCGGGTCTATTCCCTTATCTAACTACTTAACTATGTACAATGTGGGTGTTTGTTCCGTTATGCCCTGTAGATTGTTTAACCTCAGCTTGGTATACCTCAATGTTGGCTGTTTTACCATGGTGTTTGGAGTCGTCGTCTCTCTGCGTCAGAGCAGTTAGGTCTTAGGAGTGGTACTATTCATCCTTCGTGTATATATATATATATATATATATATATGTGATATGTTATTGTTCTAACACGACCCCCTCCTCCTCCTTCCTCAGATACGCCTCCCATATGTTCCTGGCTTCCACTATGTGGTGTGGGGGGTGTAGCCACTGGCAGGTTTTTGTTTTTATATGCTAGGTTTAGGGAGATCTGTTGGAGAAGGCTAGATCTCTCCGGGGGCTGTTGTTGTTTCCACCCTCTGGCTATTAATAAGTTGGCAGCAATCAAAATATGATATGTTAGGTCGGCATGTGCTTTTGGGAATGGGTCAATCGAGATGAAGAGTAGGGCATTTTCTGGTCTCAGGTCTCAGGTCCCATCTTATTTGGTGCTTCAACTACATTAGTTCTGATGCCAACCAACATTCTAGGTCCCCAAGATTACTGAGCCTGTACATCGGTCATTAAACCGGGTCCCTAATATCAAGTGTCCATTGAGTTAACCATCAGTCCTTGAATGTACATGACTTCATTTCTGCACACCATGTCTACAACAATCCATGCTTGCAACATTGTTTGGAGAGTCTCTGGTTCTGCCCATGATTGGTTGTCTCTCTAATATTATCCATGGACCTTGTTCTGTCCAACTCTATGGTTCTGCTCGTGGCAATGGTACCACTGGTGTGAGATGGGGGAAAACTCTAGTTCTCAACCCACTCCAAGTGCTGTTATTTATTTTAATTTTTTTGGTGAGGCTTTACAGGACAGAGTGCTTCTCCACGGGACATGTTAACTCACGGGCAGCTGGCTCATCAAGGAACCAGAGCAGCTTGAACGAGGTGACCTTGCTCGGGTCCCAGCTGTGCGGTTCCTAAAATGGCTGCCATATACACGTCCACTGATAGGAGACGCGAAAGGTATTAAACTGATCAGAACAATACTAAACACACCACTCCTATCTGGTGGCACATTAGCTTGCCCGCACAGTGCCCCAAATTTGAAGTAAGAGGACCGACCAAGCATCTTCTTCCATCTCCCTGTTACAGGAATCACTGCCATATCCATACAAATTGTACATAATGTCCAGGATAGTTTTCCAGGGACAAATGTTGTCGCCTGTTGAACGAGGTGACCTTGCTCGGGTTCCAGGTGTGCGGTTCCTAAAATGGCTGCCATATACATGTCCACTGATAGGAGACGCGAAAGGTATTAAACTGATCAGAATAGTACACCACTCCTATCAGAAGGTCCCCCCCATTGCGATTTATGCCCCCCACCCACCGCGCAGGGGTGGGGGCCGAGGGGGAGGACAGTAGGTCCCCCCATTGTGATTTATGGCCCCCACCCACCGCGCAGGGGTGGGGGCCGGGGGGGGAGGACAGTAGGTCCCCCCATTGTGATTTATGGCCCCCACCCACCAAGCAGGGGTGGGGGAGGACAGTAGGTCCCCCCCAGTGTGTATCAGTGTCCCTGAGGACAGGTGTCAATCCATATCTGCCAAGTGACCCTATGTAGGGGGAACAGTCCCTATTCTGCTCTGTGTCAGTGTGTTTCAGGGATCCTTAGGATAGGTCAATCCATATCTGCCAAGTGACTCTATGTAGGGGGAACAGTCTCTATTCTGCTCTGTGTCAGTGTGTATCATGGTCTCTGAGGACGGGGAACAGTCTCTATTCTGCTCTGTGTCAGTGTGTATCAGGGGCTTTGAGCACAGGTGTCAATACATACCTGCCAAGTGACCCTATGTAGGGGGAACAGTCTCTATTCTTCTCTGTGTCAGTGTTTTTCAGGGATCCTTAGGATAGGTGTCAATCCATACCTGCCAAGTGACCCTATGTAGGGGGGACAGTCTCTATTCCGCTCTTTGTCAGTGTGTATGAGGACTTTGAGGACGGGGAACAGTCTCTATTCTGCTCTTTGTCAGTGTGTATCATGGTCTCTGAGGACGGGGAACAGTCTCTATTCTGCTCTGTGTCAGTGTGTATCAGGGTCTTTGAGGACAGGTGTCAATCCATATGTCAAGGTGCCAATATGTCAGGTGTCAATCCATATCCATTGTGATTTAGGAATGTTAGGTGATTTCTGCCCTTTATGGATTAAAACCAGACTCTGCATCAACTGTGTAATTTTCCATGGGAGTTTTGACATGGATACCCCTCCGGCATGCCACAGTCCAGGTGTTAGTCCCCTTGAAACAACTTTTCCATCACTTTTGTGGCCATAAAGAGTCCCTGTGGGTTTTAAAATTCGCCTGCCCATTGAAGTCTATGGCGGTTCGCCCGGTTTGCGAACGTTTGAGGAAGTTCGAGTTCGCCGTTCGCGAACCGAAAATTTCGGGTTCGCGACATCACTACTCACTGGTACTTGTGACACTCCATTTAAAAACAACAAATAAGTACAAAGATTTACTATTAGTGATGTCCCGACCTATTCGCCAACGAATAGTTCCTGGCGAACAGTCAGCAGACACATATCAGCAGCAGACCCTTCTTAGCAGACCCTCCCACCTACTGGACAGCATACAATTTAGATTAATTCGGAAGCTGCAATAATTTCTTTTTTATTTTTTTATAATTATTATTTTTTTTTTAAATGTTTTCATTCTAAATGCAAAACATTGGTATATAGGGGAACATTCACTAAATGCCAAACATTGGTATATAGGGGAATATTCACTAAATGCCAAACATTGTTATATAGGGGAATATTCACTAAATGCCAAACATTGTTACATAGGGTAATATTCACTAAATGCCAAACATTGTTATATAGGGGAATATTCACTAAATGCCAAACATTGTTATATAGGGGAATATAACAATGTTTAGCATTTAGTGAATATTCCCCTACATAATAATGTTTTAGGTGGGGGCCATAAATCACAATGCAGGGGACCTACTGTCCCCCCCGGCCTCCACCCCTGAGCGGTGGGTGGGGGCCCTAAAAAAAACAATAAGGGGGGGACCTACTGTCCCCCCTGGCCCTCACCCCTGAGCGGTGGGTGTGGGCCCTAAACACTAATAAAGGGGGGGACCTAATGTCCTCCCCTAAATACAAATGGGGGGGACCCTAGTCACCCCCTACCCCCCCAAAAAAAATTATCCCCCTACTTACCCCCCTCACCCTAAAATAATGAGGGGGGACCTTTAACTAAGAACCTGTAAAAAAAAAAACAACTTACCATTCGATGTTTTCTTTCTTCTAAAATCTTCTTTTTTCAGCCCCAAAAAAGGCCAAATAAAAAAACCATAATAACCGACGCAATTAAAAAAAAAAATAATAATAATAAATAAAAAAAATCCATCTTCACCCATGGAGGGCTCCGCGCAGACTGCGCTCTGCAGGGCGGGGGAAGGCTTATAAAGCCTTGCCACGCCCTGCAACTAGGCTAAGAACACTCTGATTGGCTGCTTTAAGCCAATCAGAGTGCTCTTTGTCATTTTACACAGCGTGGGAAAATTTCAAAGAACTTTCCCACGCTGTGTAAAATGACACAGAACACTGTGATTGGAACTTGAAATCCATCCAATCACAGTGCTCTTTGTCATTTTACACAGCGTGGGAAAATTCCAAAGAACTTTCCCACGCTGTGTAAAATGACACAGAGCACTGTGATTGGATGGCAAATCCATCCAATCACAGTGCTCTGTGTCATTTTACACAGCGTGGGAAAGTTCTTTGGAATTTTCCCACGCTGTGTAAAATGACAAAGAGCACTCTGATTGGCTTAAACCAGCCAATCAGAGTGTTCTTAGCCTAATTTCAGGGCGTGGCAAGGCTTTATAAGCCTTCCCCCGCCCTTCAGAGCTCAGTCTGCGCGGAGCCCTCCATGGGTGAAGATGGATTATTTATTTTTGCGCTCGTTTTTTTTTTTTTTAAATTGCGTCGGTTATTATGGTTTTTTATTTGCCCTTTTCTGGGGCTGAAAAAAGAAGATTTTAGAAGAAAGAAAACATCGAATGGTTAGTTGTTTTTTTTCAATTTTTTTTTTTTACAGGTTCTTAGTTAAAGGTCCCCCCCTCATTATTTTTAGGGTGAGTGGGGTAGGTAGGGGGATACATTTTTTTTGGGGGGGGAGGGGGTGACTAGGGTCCCCCCATTTGTATTTACAGCTCCACCCGCTGCTCAGGGGTGGGGGCCAGGTGGGAGGACATTAGGTCCCCCCCTTATTAGTATTTAGGGCCCCCACCCCCTGTTTAGGGGTGGGGGTCAAGGGGGGACAGTATGTCCCCCCTTATTGTTTTTTTAGGGCCCCCACTCGCCACACAGGGTTGGGGGCCGGAGAGGGGAGGACAGCAGGTCCCCCCCTCATTATCTTTATGGCCCCCACCCGCCGCCCAGGTGTGGGGGCTGGGGGGGAGGACAGTAGGTCCCCCCCTCATTATCATTATGGCCCCCACCCGCCGCCCAGGGGTGGGGCCGGAGAGGGGAAGGACAATAGGTCCCCCTCTCGTTATCTTTATGGCCCCCACCCACCGCCCAGAGGTGGGGGCCTGGGGGGAGGACAGTAGGTCCCCCCCTCATTATCTTTATGGCCCCCACCCGCCACACAGGGGTGGGGGCCTGGGGGGGAAGACAGTTGGTCCCCCCTCTCATTATCTTTATGGCCCCCACCCGCCGCCCAGGGGTGGGGGCCAGGGGGGGGAGGAGAGTAGGTCTCTCCCCCCCCCTTCAATCACTATTGTGGCCAGAAAGAGTCCCTGTGGGTTTAAAAATCCACCTGCCTATTGAAGTCTATGGCGGTTCGCGAACATTTGCGGAAATTCGCATTCGCGGTTCGCGGACCGAAAATTTTATGTTCGCGACATCACTATTTACTGTCATACTACCTACTGGCACTATACTATGTGACTAAGCTGTAGCGGAGAGCAGTGGTAGCAGGGCTTCTTCTCCGCTGGTTACTCTAACAGCTACTCAGGAACAAACAGGAAAACTTTAAGACAGCAGGCATAGTTACAAGATGATTCACGAATATCCCATCATCCTTCCCAATAACTGGACGACACTCAGTATTAGGAGCAGAACTGAACTTTTAATGGCCAGGCTTGCCTTTTATGCAGATTTTGTCCCAAAGGTTACCACCCACGTGGACCTTGTGGGGCACCAATAAAAATATACAACAACCAATAAAAACAGAGTCAGGTCATAAGTCACTCCCATACATTACACACAAACCCTCCCCTCTGCTTAGGAGATAATTGATTTAATTACTGTATCAACTCAATTATCTCCAAACAGAAAAATTAAAATTTGTATACTTTTCTGGAAACACCCCAAAAACATATCATACACTCATAATTCCAACATCCCCTGATAGCCCCGATCTGGGTGAGCAACTGTCAGGGTCTTACCTGAGTTGGGAGTCTGTAGCGCAGATATGTCGCTCACCCTTGCAGATAGCCACAGGCCGAGGTGGTCAGGTAAGAATTCACCTGGCCTGTGGGTCTGTGCACGGGGGCTGTGCAGGATGCAGTACCAAATTCGCAGGACAGGCAAGGACAGAACCAGCAGGATAGTCGAGGGATAGCCGAGGTCAAAGGATGCCAGAGGTTAGAATAAACGTAGTCACAAGCCGAGGTCAAATATGCGAAGCAGAATAAACAGGAACACTGGTACGACACAGGAACACAGATCAAAGACTTGACAATGAGTGCAGGGCGAGGCTGGGTTTAAATACCCTGCTAATGAAGATCAGAGTCAGGTGAGAAGCAGACAAGTCAAGGTACAGCCCCCGGTGTAGTAGCCAAGCCAGGATGAACAAGACCGGAATCAGAAGTCTCTGGTAAAGCTGCTGTGGCTCAGAGGCAGAGAGCAGGACTGGGATAGATAAGTACCCCGGTTCAAGTCCCCTGTTGGGAATTCCAGGGGCGACCACGTCTGGCCGTCTGTCTCACAGGTGAGTACCCTGACAGTACCTCCCCCTTCAAAAACGACCTCTGGGCGCAGGTAGGCTCCTCATTGAAATAATCCGTCTCACCAGAGTCACTCTCAGAATCCGTCGAGTCCCCATAGTGAAAGTCCTCAGTATGGGATCCCTGATTAGCTCGGGATTTCCCAGTACCAGCTTCTGGTACAGCTGACGATCGGTCTAGGTTCCGGGTAGGGGTGACAAAAACTTCCACAACTTCGGGAGGGACAGTGCTCGCAGCTAGCAGTGCTTTTTCGAACACTTCCAGGTCTTTTTTACAGACCGTAGTGCCATTAGAAGCAATGACACAATCCTTAGGTAAATCCTTTTCAAGTGGGCAGGAAGTAGTGGTGGTAATACAGGAAGCAACTTTGGTAGTAAAGGCAGACGACTCTGGAGCAGGAGGTCTAGGAGGGCGAACAGGACAAAGCGTGATGAAGTGTCCACCCTCTCCACAGTAAAAACACAGACCATGGCTTCTCCTTCGGTCCCTCTCCCCCGGTGTGACTTTGCAGTGGACACGTCCAATTTGCATAGGTTCCTCAGGATCAAGTTGAACACAGGATACCTCTGGAGTTCTCCTGGGAACTGGATCATAAGAGGGTATCACCGGGGTGTGGTGACGTAGACTCCGCGATTTTTTAGTAGGTGGAGCTGGCTTGGGCTTAGTGGTCCTGCACTGTGAGTCCAAAGCAATAATAAAGGACTCCCAGCTGACAAGGACAGGACTCTTCCTCTGCAACATTTGGTAAGCCCAAACTTTAATGCGTCCAGACAACAGGTTGATAGCCGCTCTGACCCTGATGAAATCCGTGGCGTAAGTTCGAGGCTTTAAAGAGAACAATACCTCGCAATCCATCCTGAATGACTGGAAGGACGTGTAGTTACCATCAAATCTGTCGGGCATGATGACAAAGGGTTCCGGAGCTGGATGTACTGCGCCTTTAAGAGAAAAAAGTTCCTGCTGCAACTCCGAAACAATCTGGGCCAGGCTGGACACTTGCTGGAGTGAGGGTGAGCACATTTCTGCGGACTCCATATTGGTCAAGTCTTTTGTCAGGGTCTTACCTGAGTTGGGAGTCTGTAGCGCAGATATGTCGCTCACCCTTGCAGATAGCCACAGGCCGAGGTGGTCAGGTAAGAATTCACCTGGCCTGTGGGTCTGTGCACGGGGGCTGTGCAGGATGCAGTACCAAATTCGCAGGACAGGCAAGGACAGAACCAGCAGGATAGTCGAGGGATAGCCGAGGTCAAAGGATGCCAGAGGTTAGAATAAACGTAGTCACAAGCCGAGGTCAAATATGCGAAGCAGAATAAACAGGAACACTGGTACGACACAGGAACACAGATCAAAGACTTGACAATGAGTGCAGGGCGAGGCTGGGTTTAAATACCCTGCTAATGAAGATCAGAGTCAGGTGAGAAGCAGACAAGTCAAGGTACAGCCCCCGGTGTAGTAGCCAAGCCAGGATGAACAAGACCGGAATCAGAAGTCTCTGGTAAAGCTGCTGTGGCTCAGAGGCAGAGAGCAGGACTGGGATAGATAAGTACCCCGGTTCAAGTCCCCTGTTGGGAATTCCAGGGGCGACCACGTCTGGCCGTCTGTCTCACAGGTGAGTACCCTGACAGCAACATACTGAAAAATCACCCAGATCGGTTCAGGGGTTCAAGAGTTTTATGGAGGTCTTAGTTTTACCGACCGCACACGAGGTGTAAGCCGAGAATAGTTCCATGGGTTTTGGCTGTTCGGTCGGACTCTGTTCGGGAGGTTGAAATGTATGAAAGTATTTAAAAATATGGTTCGGGTCTTTGTTCGTTCAATTCCTCTCGGTCGTATGATTCTTTTTACCAAATGCCGCTCTGTTCCCTTGAGTTCCCACGAACTTGTACGAGGATGGAAGTCTCTGTGGTGTTCGTGCTGTCGCGTGTCCGATTTGGGTTCCAGACACTCGACGACTAAACACCGCTTGTGTAATTCGTATGCTAAGATGGCCGCCGCCACGTGTTCGTATGACGAACGGCGGCCACCCTGGGAACACTCAATTAGTTAGTGCGTTTGGCAATTGAAAGAGTGTGAACCAAGTTAGGGAGATCAATTGATGCCACGCTCCTCTCCTGGGTGGCCTGGTTGTTCGGTAGTTGGTTCGTTTGTCGAACCATATGGTGAAAGATAACTGAACAAGATTGTTACTAAACAACAATACGAACGATAACCAATATTATATTGTTACTTGTTTTCACAAGTAACCAACAGGGATAATATATGAAATAATGTAACAAAACGGGCTGGGTGGACAGCCCTTAGCAAAAGGAAGGTACTGTGGTGAAGCCTATTCCGCTACATAAGCATTCAGTGATTTCAGTGTAATTCACTTGATGAGTATAATATACACATACGCGTACACCACACAATTTTTGTTTTATATTACAAACAATTTTCTAGTTAACTGGTTTGTTGATGGTATGGTTGAGTGAGCGATTTCAATGTAATCAATTTCATTGCATAATGGGCATCTAATCCACACGTCAAGCTGAATTTCTTGCAGATTTATCTGTGCTACTAGTTTCTGCATTTTAAATAACATTCATCTTGAAGTGCAGTTCTAAAAACACCTTTTTGGTGGTCTTCGCATTCTATGCATCTTTCCTGTATTCAGACCAATTGCGAACAACAGCAAGGTCAAAGACATGTTATCAATCAGAGTGTCCACTTTCAAGACCAAATTTATTACCTGTCAAGACTGATGAGTTGATCCAGTAGGACAACACCACTCATTACTTCATTGTTCTTCACCACCTCTGGGTGTTGGACCTTCACATACACCTGTTCACCTCATCCACTTCTACTGCAATAAAGTTGGTAGACATCAAGACAGATATATTGTCAAACCATTTAACTTCACTAGCACAATTTTCCCATCACAGCTCACAAGTTTATCAGAGTTGGACATTTCTTTGTCAGACTTCAGTGGTGGCTTTGCAAAATAATAGTCCCTTTCTGTCCCAATTTCAAAGATATTCTTCTCATCCAGCGCTTCTAACACATTGTAAGACAGGTGGTAAAGAAATAGTCAAAATACATCTTGTGGTCAGCATTACCGATCCTCTGGCTGAGGTACCATGCAACAGCAGCTCTAAGTCCCATGCTCTTTTTGTTTCCTTGTAAGCGCTCCATAGCATCTGTTTGGTAAGATAATAGGCAATACCACTATTGCTAGCAAAGGAAGTAAATCTTTTTACTCCATGGTGTGGTTTGCCTTTCCCATATTGTTTCGCAGAGAGTGTTCCCGAAAACAGCACAACTTGTCCATCAATGCAGAAATTTTCCACCAGTTCCAAATATTGTCTATGGATCACATGATAAAGTGGACATACTTTGAAAAAGATGTCATTGTTTTCTGCTGATTTATCCAAAATATTGACCGAGTGCAGTTGTGAGCATAATTTGAAGAACCTGTCACAGCTGAGTGTATTTCTGAAAAGGCCAAGTGGTATATCAAAATACCAGAAACTCTGGGAACACCAATTGCCAAGTGAACACCAATTAGGGTTCGTATTTCTTCAGAGCAGGCATTCTCATAACCCACTGTACCATTTTTGCAGAGCAAATATGTTGTTATCCATTCTGTATACTCTGAAATTGAATTGTTATTTGTTAATTACAAATTATAATTTTTATTGTATAAAATATTTTATCAATAAAATGATTGTAATAAGTTCATAAACCACTACCTTAACTTTCATGCTATTTTCATCAGTCAAGATGTGATGTCAATTACGATGGACGCTTAAATAATAAAATAAATTTCTATATATTGGAAACATCTATGAGGGTTATTTATGAAATTAAGAATTAAAAGAGAGTTTTGAATTTAAGTCCAAAGTAGTCAATCTGAAACCAAAGCTAACTTAGATATTTTTTTCTAGGTTAACTATTTTGACCTTAATAATAATTTATTTGAAATTATCTTTGAAATCTAACTTTAGTGAATAATCCTGAAAGTTTTGTTTATGTTCAGAACTTGGACAAATTAGTCTGGGACAAGGGGAAGTAGAGGGATCCTGGGGCAGAGGAGTAGCAGGGGAAGCCTACTTAATTAGTCTTTTTCTTTTTCACATTTCAATTAAGATGGATGGGGATATCCTACTGAAGGGCAAATTAAATGATTTAATATTCCCTAAGATTATCATCCAAATAATCTATTTATCTATATGCACATAAAAATATTTACGATTTTATATATATTCCAAATCCAAACATAAAACAACTCTAACAAATACATGCTAGAGCAAATATATAAAAAATACATTTCAAACAAAATAGTTTATCTTTGTCTATATTTATTCTACATATGCATTCTGTGTCTAGAAAAGTTATATTCCCCCCTGTAAAATATACTGTGCTTCTCTTATAGATGATGAAGGAGGCAATGCATTATACTTATTAATTCACTAAATATTTAAAATATATTTAGGAATGGAAAATCAGTAGTACTTTTTAATATTTCTGCCATCATGTCATACAAACCATGTCAACTGATTGGCCTTTGCCTGGGCTTCGATTCCCATCTGCACAGAAAGTAACTGGTTTTGTTTGACAAGATAGATCCCTCATAGCATTATGTCGAATCCAGCTATTAATCTTGTTGTTCAAAATATATTCTTGAATGCTGGCCCTTGGGGGCTATTCAAGCAACATACTGACTTTTTCCTACCAGGCTTTCAAGTTTATATTTTCAAGGTCATGTCCTTGTTTCCCTGTATAATAGTATCACATTTATTTTCCCAACAATGCTGTGGTACCAAGCTTCAGGATATTTAATATTTGAAGATTAAAAATAGTAGGAAGGCAATTCAGAGTTGGTCTCCCCTGAGGACATTTTCCTGTTTGTGTGATTTTCCAGGAGTATTATATCATCTAAAGAGAGCTACTGCATCTAAATGATTACTTTGCTCCTCTTCTTGGATCTGCAATGTGATTGATTAAATTGTTCCACTTTTTGGACCAGGAATGGAAGAGTGACTCAATCTCCTTCTCAATGAGATGTACTATTCATACAAAAAATAATTACAGATGTTTTTCTGTATTGAAAAAAGAATGGCTATTTGTCTGTTATTGGCCAAAAAAACTATTTAATAACAGGTGATTGCTATACGATTTCTTAATATTTAAATATTACATTTCTGGTGTTATACTGCATATGATCCAGCTCTGCATGACTAAATTACTGGCTAGCAAACTCTGTTTTCCCAAGCATGGCTTATTTCCAGACAATAGTTAAGTGCTGACACAGGCAAGACTTTCTATTGCTTTATGTTAAATCTGTTATGCAGTGGATGAAGATGATGATTTTAGATAATCAGTAAAATCTATAGATTAAAAAAAAACCTAGCAAAAGTATAGATTACTCACCTAAAGTTTTCTCCAGGTCCAAGGCAGTGAGCTAAGTGTTTAAAAATTTGTTTTCAAAATTTGAAATCAAACTTCACTAAAATTTCAGAAACCGAACAGAAAAATAATGTGGCATTTCAGTTGATTCTAAATTTGAAATTAATTTTGCGGTGGCTTCTGCTAATAGCCAGTGCCATTTAACACCAACTTTGAATCACTAAGTTACAGATTAAGTTGTTTTTTTGTGAAATGGACTATATAGGCACATTTTGTACCTTAAAGAGACAATATAGTCACCAGAACAACTAGCTTATTGCATTTTTTCTGGTGGGTAGAATCATTGCCTTCAGGCTTTTTGCAGTAAACATTCTTTTCAGAGAAAATGCAGTGTTTACATCACAGCCTAGGGATACCTCCACTGGCCACTCGTCAGATTGCTGCTCGGGGTGCTTCCTGGGGCAGTGCTGCACAGTGAGCAGCATTGCCATTCAGTGTCTCCACCCTCTGCATGCAGACCTGAACTTTCCACATAGAGATGCATTGAATCAATGCGTATCTATGAGGAGATGCTGATTGGCTAGGCCTGTGTTTGGCTTGTGCTGGCTCTGCCCCTGTTCTGCCTCCTTGACAGTTTCAGTCAATCCTATGGGGAAGCATTGCGATTGTCTCAAACCACCACTTTTGATTATGTCAGCAGACAGCAGGCAGGTCAGAGGCAGGGCCAGTAGTTGCAGATTTGAATGCAAGGAAGATTTTACTATATTTAGGGAGGCAAGAGAGAGCAATGGGGGCTAGATGGTGGTTTTAACCCTATAGGCTCAGGAATACATGTTTGTGTTCCTGTAACGAAAATATACCCCAACACGCAGGATTCAGTAAAACAGAAGACAACACAGAGGGGAGATACGTCTACCGGACCTTAGAGTGGCCGGACTCGACGTATATAGGAGAAGTACAGAGTCAGGAACGATCTGAGGTCAAGGGCACAAAGAGACAGCGTAAACTAGGACTAGCCGGGGTCTGGTACACAGTAAACAGCAAGCCGGCAAACGGAACAGATAAGGATAAAGAGATAACGTAGTCAGAAAACAAAGCCAAGGTCAAGTACGAAGGAACACAACTGAATACAACAAGCGCTAAAGGGAACTGAAACAGAAACCACGATAGGGCAAGGAACCATGGGAAAAAGGTGAGTATAAATAGCTAAACAACTATTTTGATTGGTCCCTGTCATCTCCACGCCCCAAAAGGTAAATGTATGGGGAGTGTGGCATGACAGGGACCAATGGGAGGCCTTTTCCAATTTAGGCTCCCACTGTCCCTTTAAGAGCGCGCCCGAGACCGGTGGCGCGCTCTTAGAGTCAGGCGGGACACGTGACCGCTTCTTGCGGTCACTGCCCATCTTCCTGTTCCTGCCTACGGATGAGCCGCGCGCGGCTCGTTCAGCAGCAGGACCGCGCACGGCTCGAAGAGAGGACCCCGGCCGGCCCCTGGAAAGGGTAAGTACCGCTACAGTTCCTGACCCCATAGTGTTCTTTTAATGTTAGGGCTCCCCTTTTCCATATCAACAAAAAATTTCGAAATGAGCTGAAACATTTTTAAATAAAATTCTTCAGAACACAAAAAATTTGAACATTTCAACTCTATCAATTTCGAAGAACTGAAAATATTTGCAGTGCACAGGTCTTCTCTGATGGACTCAGGATGCCTTTCAGTTTATATATGGGGGGCTTGCACTAGCATTTGAATGATATTTGCTAAGCACACAGAATCCTGTAATTGTATTGTTGCAGTCTAGCTCTTAATGCAGACAGCATGATAATTAAATATAACGTAATCATTTTATTTAATACATTTCTATTTAATGGATGTAACATCTCTAGCCCATTGGATTGATAAAGTCCACCGAAGCGGGCACTATGTCATTTATTCATAACAGATTATGAAAAGTATCGTGTCCCAGGGAAATTCACAGTGAAATTGATTATTTGTCCCTTTTCCAGTCCAAATATGTTAATTGCCAATTGCTTACATATAATATACAATATATGTTGTAATATTCATAGTGTCAGACATAATAATATAGAAGATTGTCTTATTGCCTTACATACTTGTTTCAGAAAAACGTGCACAGTAAAGTATATTACTCACTGTGTATTTCACAGACCTGACTACAGGAGTACTGTTATTAAATTCCTACCCACTGACTCTCCAGCTAATGTTACAGAAATAAATATACATGGTGTGGCTAGGAGACAACACGTGTCAAGATATTTGTATGTAATATCATCACACTGCTTTTATTACATTGTTCAGCATTATTGTTCATTATTAGGTAAAATAAATCATATTATATACTGGAAAAAAAAGTCTATTTCAGCAAATTGTTTCCACAGCAACTCCATTTTTTTCAGGCAAATTTAGTTTTGCCTGTCCTCCACGTCATTTACAATCTGCGTCAATATTGAAATTGCCTACTATTTAGATGTGAATGTAAATTGCAAACACAATTTACGTCTGATTTAGTATTATATGTAATTTGCATCTAAAGACGCAGAGTACAGAAAACTGTGGTATTTAAATACCCTTTATATCTCTGATGCCAAGACAGAAATGCAGAGACTAACCGCAGATCTCACTGTGTTCTGGAGAATTTTTTTTGCTCAATATCTAGTTCATTTGAGCATTTTAACTATATATTATTTGGCGAGAGATCATTCGAACTTCAGAAAGGAATGAGGAGCGATGGACAGATTTGAGCTATAAGAGACTCCGTTTGGTCTTTAAAGTAATTGCATGTGCATTGTACATTTGCAAAAAGGCCGTGTAGTGCATTCGTCATTTTTAGTGCAATTTACGTAATTTATTTTCAAATCCCACAGAAAATATGTACAAACGATCGATAAAAGAACTCATAATCACCATTTGCGTGCTTTTTTTTTAATGATTCGCAATTTTAGCTACTAAACCTAAAAAGGTCTGTTTCCATGCTATTTAATAACTCATTATTACTCGCTTATTGTTATTGGTTTTGCTTTTTTATTATTTGTTTGTTTTCCTGGCAGTATGGCCTCAGCAGTATTACACATCCAACTAAGCTGATTCGTTGTTTAAATGCCAAGCTTTTTGTACATGGTATATATTGTGTTTTGTGATATAATGAAACTTGATAAACCCAGATTAATTATAATTATTATTTTTCCATTTATTTTCATTTACCGGTAGTTTAAATTAAAAGTACCTAAAATGTATTACAAGTAACAAATGGAATACAGAGGTTTGTAGAAATAGGCCCCAATTTAATTATTTTGGATAAGCTTTTATAATTATCAATATCTTTTTTGGGGAAAAAAAAACCTTCTGCAGATTTAGATTTAAAATTATGGGAATTTTTGAAGATGAATAATTTGAAAAGCTTATCCAAATGAATGTGGGGGTCGTTTTGATCCCCATAGGCTTTTCTTTTTAATTATTTGCCCTCTGGAATATGCTTAAAAAAAACAGAATTATCAACAGCTTGTAGCTGTCGAATCCAATAGGTTTATTTGCCGAGGCTTACCGTATATATTCAATATAAAATATAGGCTTCCGAATTAATATTCAAAACAATATTTTTTCACTCCCAATAAGCATTAAACTACTTGAATTTATTTGATCTAAACCATTAAATTCCTTATCGGGAGGAAAAACCTGCTGATACATGTAATTGGCTGATGTGTATTTAAAGACATAGTTGGTTAATACAGATTAGACGACTTAAATAATAACTTCAATTCATATTAATTCATTAGCTAAATAATTAAAGCAATACAGTAAAACCATGATAAGTTGTCACTACCTATAGTATTGACAATAAGAGATAGCATAATCAGTACAGAGGATTTAACTTGGACCTCAGGGGAATCTATAAGTAGTAATTCTAGACTCAAATTAAGAGTTTCCAAACAGAGTGAGTTGCAAATGGAGAAATGGCAAGAAAAAGAATTGCTAAGAGGAGAGAAAAAAAGATTACAAACATTAAAAATGTCAGTAGTCTAAGATTCCACGTTACACAAATGTAATCAGTATGGGCCCCACAATTTATGAAACTGTGTGGTTTTGTCATGTATTTGCAGTATTAGCCATTTATAACATTACGAGACAAAGATTCTTAAAATGCTCGCTACCTAGCACTTTGTGATTGAAAAAATATTAACATAACATGTATTTGAAGCAAAGGATGCATAGCTAGCATAGAAACATATCATAGCACAGCAATGTTGTGTATATATTGCTTTGCAGACAAATGAAAAATGTAAAATGTGTACGATTTGTGTTTTTCACTTATTCCTTTATAAAAAAAAAAAAACATGTGTACATGAAAATCTTTAAACAGAACATAGTGTCCTTTATCTTGGAATATTTGACACAGGATCTGAAATGTTAGTACAAAGAATAAATAAAAAGAAAATATTTTCTCACAGTAGATGTGATACGAAGAGATAAATAAAAATGGTCAAATATCTTGCTTATATTTCTAAACTGTGAAGGCATTACTAGCAGCGCTGCTTACAAAAAATGACAACAAAATGTAAAAAAATTTCTGCATTTGAACATAATCCCCACACAGAGTAAATACAGTTAAATCATATATTTCTTAAATAAAGGAAACTACTATTGCAATCTTTATCAATATGTGAATGATAATGCAATGCTGGCAGTGAAATGGTTATGTCCATTAACTTCACCCCTACAATTGTAGGAATGATACACCCCATTGAAACTTCCTTTATTGGTGTAATTAGGGGGTGAGCTTACATTTTAAGCAAATTTGTAGGCATATTATATCAATGACTAGTGGCTTCTGGTAGACATGACTATGTCACTCTGCAGGCTGGTAGTCATAGCTAAAGTATAACTGAGGATGAGTGGGGCTTTATGAAATAAATCTCATTCCGCAACATAAATGAAAATATAATGTTTATACTTGTTTATGCTGCTCTGCTTCAGTTGCCTAAGGGACACCATAAAATAATTTTAAAACAGAAAAGTAAATTCTTCCATCACTGTTCCAGTTATTTCTATTTTGTCATGTAATAAGTTCCTCTAGTAGTAGATATGGATATGGTCTCACCAATCTGTGCTACTATTGAACTTCCCCAAACATCTATATCAGGGGTAGGCAACCTTCGGCACTCCAGATGTTCTGGACTGATTCTCCCCTGATGCCTTCCCCAATATCTATATACTATTGTAATTGTATTTATTTTGTCATTTATTTGATTACATTTTATATACATATTGTGATAAGGTGCATGGTGTTATCTGTCGTGGCGTGTATATTCTTTCTAGATTTTGTAGAGAGGCATATGGTGTTTAGCCCCAGGAGAAGTATATGCTGTGTGCGACATAATGAGAAATAAGGTTATATGTGGGTCCCTGGGGTAGAGTGTTCAGAGAGTAAGGCGGGCCGGTGCTCCACTCCGCAGTTTACAGACAACTGAGAAAAACAGAGTCCAGGCCAGGAGTTCAGACTGACTCCAACACACTGCTCAGGTAAAAGTAATTAGCAACAGGAAATGAAATAAATCCCTGCTTGGTAGATAGGCAATGAAGACTTTTATTTTGTTTTCTCTTGTGAGGACTGGAATAAGCATACTTGGCTGCAAGTGAGGGCTTGAGTGCAGCAAACTCTGGCATGCTATAAGGTAGGTGAAATGTGTTTTATTAAGTTTGAACCCTGATATCTATGTAAGTAGGAGCTCAGATGAGCTAGGATTTTCTTTTGTGAATTATATTTCTACTGCTGCCTCCTGAAGTGGACTGTACAATAAATTGTCTGCATTTTCATTGATTCTGCAAGACAGTGCCTATTTAAAACCATCGAGGACTGTGCTATTTGCATGGACATAGTACCCTGTGTGGTTACATGATAACTATATATTCTGATGAAAGTCCCAGACAGGGACTGAAATGTTGATCACCTTTGACCATATGCTTCTTTAATAAACTAAATATTTCATTGGAAGACAGTGATTACATGCCTCTTGGACTGGCACCCGGAAATTTTACCACATGACAGGAGGCTTCATATTTGCATATCTTTCTTTACTGAAAACTCCAGCAGCATAGAAACATAACAACCAATCAGAAAAAAGTTATGATGCCCATAAAAGGCCCTGTCTATGACATCACTTCCTCTTTCTTTGCCGCTCCAGCCTACAACAGGTCAGAGTATTATTACCTCTCTGATGTATTTATATATTTTTAATCTACCTTCACTTTGTAACTTAATATTTATCCATCTACTGCTCCTTGCTCCCTTTCCCTGTCCCCCTGTCTCCCCATATTCAGTCTGCTACTACCACTTTATCTAATTTTGGTCGGGCGGTCCGCGGGCGTCACAGCTGTCCGTGCCGCGCTCGCCGCACGGACCTGCCCTGCTGACACTCAGGGGACTGTGTGGGGACGGGTGGAGGGTGGCCGGGGCGGTACTGCGTTTTTCCGCCACGTTTTTTCTGCTTACTCGCGGCCGCAAACGAGTAAGCACTGCTACACGCGGCCATCTTGGATCTCGCGGCTCGCGAGACCCACGACGGCCGCCTTCCCTGCTCACACGGTGGTTCGGGAATCACCCGATCACCGCTCCCTGCATCTGCATTAACCCCTTCAGGGGTCCCCCTCTCTAGGCACTTTCATTCTTGGTTGAAATAAAAAAAAATTCTTCTCTGCTGTGACTGCCATATGAATTTAACTCTCTCTTAGTGCCTTACACTGGATGATTATGTTGAGCATGCAAACAATTTAAATGTATAATGGTTCAGTCCATACAATACCACTATTACTATTCAAACAATTACTGTGACATATACAGAATCAACTATATCACTGTACCCTTCCATGGGCATATTGCGTTACTGTACCCTACACAGGGCATATGATCTTGTATTATTGTACCCTATAGAGGGTCATATTATACTACTGTACCTGACGGTGCAAATTTATGTGGGTGTCCTCTGGGTATTTTTTCATGGCACACAACCTGGGGTGACCCCCCAGATATGCATGCAAGGTCACTGGCTGACCATTACCTCTTATGTGGGTGTCCTCTGGTTTACCACGGCACGCCACCCGGGTTGAACCCCGATCATATGCACGGAGGCCTACGCCTCAACTTTACCACTGATTAATACAGGCATATATGGATGTTTAAACACTGCCTGTCAGTTTTACATTAAAGCAACAGTACCATGCTGGATACGATTTGACGGCAGGATCACTAAGGAAACCGAGTGTATTACGGTGTACCCTTCACAAGGAAGCTTATATGTATATTTTTCTGTGCCTAGTGTACATATTGAACGTGGGTGTCCTCTGGGTAATTTTTCATGGCACACCACCTGGGATGACCCCCAGATATGCATGCAATGCTTGGAAGGTACCAATAATTATAATATGGGTGTCCTCTGGGTTACCATGGCACACCACCTGGGATGAACCCAGCCGAATAGACGTGGGTCCTGCGGCTGCAGACCTTATGGAGACAGGCCCCACGCGCCTCTATAATAAGCCTGTATAGTTAAAAACCATGCATACAGCTCTGGCGTAATTTGTGGAGAACCCGGCTAACCAGACCAACACCACTACCAGTCAGTCGCGCCTGCACCGCGACTCTCAGTAGCCAGATTAATCTAATAGAGGTGACCCCTCTACACTTGGCACGAGTATTCATACTCTCAGACAAACTACAACAGGCAATTCAGACCGTTTTACCTGGGTGATCCCCAATTCTACCAGGAGTCTAGCACCCCTACGTGCTGACCCTCAAGCGCTACTCCCACTGACTACCACTATCTCCAAATAGATCGGGAACGAGTCATGGTGGACACTCTCACCCTTTCCAAGATTTCTAGGCAATGATAAACGCCACAGTAGCGGCCTCAGTGGAGAAGGTTCTGTTATAAGCTCTGCCCCACACCGCTTGATGGAGACCTCAGGCCCACAAGCCTTCGAGTCGAACGGCAAGGGAAGGGCTCCAGCCCCCCTGCCACTAAGGTCAAGGGCAAGATGCCCATCAAACAGACCAAATAGGCGGAGCATCGGATATCCAAACCCCGTCCGCCACAATCTTCCAACTAAGAAGACTATTGCCCACCACGTACTTTGGACGGACACTATGAGCTGCGCAACCCTCTGGGGATGGAAGTATGCGCATGCCTCAAGACCGAATACCCCAGACCACTGCTACCAGAGAAGTGGCAGTTGCGCCCGGGCTCAACAACACTGGGGTAGTCTTCATTGCACGCTCGGGACGAAACCCTGCAATGGTGGGGAGAAAGGCCTGAGGTTGACACACTATAAAGTACTTGATTTACCAGGCCTAATTGCAAAGATGCTCTATTTTGCGGATCTGGCGCTCAACCAGGGTACACAACTCAACCCTAACACCATAAGAGAATGGGCTCAATGCTCGATATGCCTCCTGGACGGCGCGAATGACGCACTACACGTCGAAAGACGCAAATCTGTACTGGTCCGCATCGACAACACTATTGGACTTAGGTACAACATGATTTCGGCCCAGAAGCACAAGGCCTCCTATTTGACATAGTGTTCATTGCAGAACGCAAGAAACACGTGAATTTATTCACCACACTAAATTAAACCCAAACCTCGCTAAAACAAGTCTTCCACACCCCCACGGGGAAAGGTGGTTTTGGGAGGACTGGTCGGTAACGGAACCGAGCCACCAGCCGCTTCTGGGCGACAGGTCCCAGATCGTATTCACAATCCTCATTTTTCTCCCATCTACTACACACAGGACCCCATCCGCTTCATCTACTAGTGAGTCAACCTACATAACTAACTGTTTCCAATTTTATGACCGGCAACCTGTCTCTGTTTTACAGAATTGGGAGGCGATTACCAAAGCCACCTGGGTCCTCCAGACAGTACAAGGCTATGTCATGGAGTTTTTATCACAGCCGTTCAGGTCACCCCTTCACCTCCATTACGCATGCTGGTGGAAAAGCAACACCACGTGGACAAGGAAATCCGCACCCTCTTCAAGAAGGGCGCAATTCAACATGCTCCGAAGGGGAAGGCCTCCTAACCAGAATTTTTCCTGGTCAAGAAGAAGCCAGGAGACTAATCAATGGAACTCCTACTTGATATACAACCGCTTCGAGATGGAGGACATTCATCTTCTACGAGACCTCCTAAGCGATAACGACTGGTTTGGCACATCTGGACCTCAAGGACGCACTCTTGTCAGTACCCGTTGCCCTGGACTGCCGAAGTTTCCTCCGGTTCCAATGGTTAGGACAAACATGGCAATTTACGACTCCGTGGTGCTCGTGAAGATACTGAATCCAGTGAGGGCACACATCCGTAAATTTGGGCGCGCGATGCCTCGTTTCCCTGGAAGACTTGCTGCTCCTTTACGAATCCAGGCTACGGTTGCAGACAAATTTGTCGTTCACTTTCTGGACTCCATGGGTTTTTTGTAAGTACACAGACAAAGATCGCTTCTCCATCTGAGTCGGGCCGGTTCCTCGTTTTCGACATCGGCTTGGAGAACTACGTTCCGCGCCGGTCTACGGCACAGATCGCCTCTATAAGGATAGTTGTTGGACACGCTCTAAGGTTGGATGCGATTCCTCTCAGGATACTCGCTGGATTATGGGATTCCTCTCCTCCTCTCCTCCTCCATACGAGCGATATTCCCTGGCCCACTACACTACAGGGCCATGCAACGACTGGTGGCGAGTTACGTCTGCACCGGTCACTCATACGACCACTGGATCCCACTGTCAGCAGAAGTGAGGACGGTATTTCGCTGGTGATTACTTCATATACAAACTTGGGTTGGCGAAACGATCTTTTTTTTTTTTTTTAAATTCTTTATTTTAAAGGTGCATGTCAACAATTCAAAAGCAGTGACAGAGGTTAAGCATGGTATATGGTACAAGACAGATTATTTAACTCGTCACATTGGTTTGCACACATTTTGTAATTTCTTTAACAAGTTGCGGTACACTATTGGTACGAGTGTTAACGATCTTTGAACTCTTCCTCCGGATGCGAAACAGTGGATGAACCCCTACAAGCGTGAACCAGCCGTTCTCCAAAATAGCAAGAGTGCTTCGATACACACGCACCCACAAGATATCGCTCCTGCTCATGACACCCCTCGGGCAGGGCTCGCCTGGGAATGTCTTGCGAAGACCGTCTACTACTCCCTACCTTCCCTCTACTTCCGACGGGACCTCGAGGGGAAGCCCACTCCCTTGTCATGGAAGGACAACTGGCATTAGTGGCCTGGACGATTTCAGGGGCTCCTCGTCAGTCCATGACCGATTGCATCAACTAGACCTCCTATGGGACTTGTAGGCTCCAGGCACCAGGAAATTATATATTTCTGTCGGGTCAGGCCTGGAGTGATTGGTGCGTGAAAAGGGATTCCGATCCCTTTATCGCAACTGTCCCACCGATCCTTGACTATCTGTCACGCCTGGTCTCATTGGGTCGTTCATATCGATCCCTCAACGTGATCAGGTCCGCCATATCGACGGCGCACGTTCCGGTACAGAGCAGACCAGTAGGTCAAGATACACTGGTTTGCCGACTACTACGGGGTACTGAATTATCGAGACCAATTCGGTCTCGATAATCCTTGTTTTGTCACTGAAACAATTTTCAGCCAAACTAGCCCTCTTATTATGCCTCGCCTCATTTAGACGGGTGGCGGACGTTAGGGCTTGAGATACGGATGGTTTCTCTCTCACACCAGACGGGGTTACCTTTACCATGTCGAGTCGAACTAAGCCCGATTCGTCTTCTGTGTCATACACCACACTATGCGTGGTCAGAACGCTAATGGGGTATACCGATAACACTACCCCCCTTGGTACTCATTCGACGGATCACCTCCTGACTTCTTACGTGAACACTCATGGACCGGCGTCTACTTGTTTCGGAGCCCACTCGGTCAGGGGAGCGGCGGCCTCACAGGCCTTTTCAGCCGATGCTTCCATAGCCGTCATTATACGCTGCGCGGACTGAGCGCGGGAGTGTACGTTTAGAAAGTTCTATTTCAGCAAACATCTCATGCTTCCTTCACATTGGTCAATTCAAAGCTTTAAAAATGCAAATATGAAGCCTCCTGTCATGTGGTAAAATTGAAGATTATATTAGCTTTAGTGTACTAATAATCTTAATTTTAGTAATGACAGGAGGCGAATATTTCCCACCCTATAGGATCCCTCCCATGTTTCTCGTGTTGAACAGAATATGTTCTTTATGTTCAGGAAGGTAAGTACGTTATGGTTGGTATGTTTGCTACTTAGACCTGTATCTTGAGGGTCTTGTATAGGTGAATATTAGACATGAACCTTGAATTATGTTGTGTTGATAGATTCTTAAATATCATTGCTTTAGAATTAATATGTATTGATATGTTTCACGTTCTAATGTTCGCCAGTATATCAGATGCTTAATGCTTATTGTATGCGGACAAGTTATCACGCCAGAGACAGAAACACACTAACACTAACAGACATACTCTCGCTAATGCACCTAATCATATGGGTGCCTAGAGAACATCGAATAATGTTGAGGACTACTTGCCCAACTCGAATTTGGATTTGGGACACAGCTGCCCAAAAATATGGGCTTGCGACGTTCCCTTCACCCCTGACTCCCTTTCTTCGTTACAGGGCTTTCCCCCCAGGCATCACGGCCCACAACTTTAAAAACCATAGAAAGAGCAGGATTACAAAGATTTGGCCATTTATACAAGGGAGGTGAATTCATAAAATTTGAGGACCTGAAACACAGGCACCACCTTACCCCGGCAGACTTCTTTTGATACTTACAAATTAGACTTTGCTAAAAACTCACACATTAAAGAAACGGCACATAAACACTTAACTTTCTTTGAGAGGATATGTCTGAGTGAATCCATACGAAAGGCCTAATCACCGCACTGTAAGCCCACATATGCACAGAAACAAAAAAACTGGGGCCCACTGACATACACAGAGCAATGGGGAAAAGATGAGGAATTAGAGGGCATTGAATGGCAAGAGATTTGGGAAGCCAGAAACTCCACGTCCATATGTGTATCCCACCAGGAACAATCATTTAAAAAATGTTCAGATGGTACAGAACCCCTGTTAAACTCTTTCGAATGCAAAAGACACTTGTTGGAGGGGATGTGGGCTTCGCGGTACGTACTTGCATATGTGGTGAGAATGCCCCCATATACAAGTGCTCTGGAAAGCCCTCCGAGACCTAATAACCCAGATTTTTCAAAGGGCGCCAGACTTAAACCCATGGGTTTACCTACTGAACAAGTCCATAGAAGGCTTAGCAGCTAGGAGAATGATGTCACAAGCCTGGCTGAAGCCACAGGTTCCCTCCATAGCAGTAGTTATAGTTGAAATAAAATATGCATGCCTCATGGATAACTTAACTGCATGGGTGCAGGGATCAATGAAAGCGATTGAGAAAACATGGGAACCCTGGGTGACTAGTTACCTAGCAACTGGATATCAGACTCCCCTATAAGACCCCTCAGCCCTACTGGAGATCGGGTGTGTGAATGCGTGCCTCCCGTCACCCCCCGCCCTCCTCCCCCCGGGCCGTTCTCTTCTCCATGTGTATGACCCAACTCATCTGTCTCTCTCTCCTCTCCTACCTCTACTCTTTCACTACGACCTCTACACACACATAAGCATACACAGAGGAACGCTAGTAAAAACCCTCCCTATATCTGTACCTCCCAAGTAGGGATACCATAACCTCACAATCCGAATGCAGATCAGGCCGAGCCTCTCTGTCAGTGCAATGGCTGATGCTGGGTGTGAGATACACTGCCGACGACCTACATCTTTTTTTTGTCATTCTTTCTTTTATTGAGGCAATTGTTTGTGGTGTATGCTAGTCGCGCCTGACACCTTGCGCCCTTTATCGCTGTCTTGCATTGCAACTATCTAGTTGTGTGGTACAATGTGCACTGTGCGGTTTATGCGACATGAAAAGCTATGTAGTTGCGTACCGTGTGTGCTGTGAGTTTGCTATTGATAGCGGTCAGTGGGGCATGAGGCTTAATTAAACCCATTATACTGAAGCGTGTCCTAGCGCTTACACACTGTCTGTGTTCATGTCCCAAGATGTCTGCCACCACGTTCGCACGTACGAACGCCAACCACCCAGCCAACCGATTAGAATGTTGAGGTGCTTGCGGTTACAGAGGTGTTAGCAGAGGTTAATAGGGTCAACAAGCAGCACACTCTGCATACGGGCGGTCTGTTGTTCGGTAGATTATTTGGTATTCAAAGTTAACATATGTGATGGATGTATTTCACCGACCAAACAGGCGAAGGGAACAAAGAGCTGTAAAATCCAGGGACAGGGAGGTCTGTCATAATAATTTTTTTATTTAATTTTTTACTTTCTTTTTAGTAACTTAATTTTTTATTTACAGGTTTCATCCCTAGTATTTTTGGTATTTTCAATTTTTTCTATTTACTTTCTTATCATTTGTTTCTTTCTTTATTTATTTTTTTAATTCTTTATTTTTGTAGTGCATGAGGTATACAAACTAGACAGGAGATATTCGTATAGCAATTATTGAGTTATACATAGGTCTTACATATGTTGCGGTGTGCACATTTTTTTGTTTTATAACAACATAGTAACAAAATATAAAGAGCAAACATAGTGAGGCAAACAAGCGTGTATGCAACAATCAATAGGAAGCCCTAAAATGAGTGGTTTCCGTATGTCAACGAGGGTTTTGCTTGGGTTAGTGTAGTGTGTAGACATGTGCAATTCGTTTCGGTCCGAAGTTGGAGTCTTCAAAGGCGAGAGGTGTATTGCCTTTTAGGGCTTGCATTATTTGGATTTTATCCTGAATTGTTAGGCAGCGTAGAATTACATCCCTATTCAGATTGGGTTTAGTGTGGGCTGTGCTGGGGATGCAGTATATTCCATCTACCGACCGTTTGCGTGCCATCGTGGGAGGCAGGATAGTGGCTAGGAGGTGGTACCCCCGGTTCTTGGGTGTCTGGTTCAGGGTTTGTCTCCCGCCGGTCGCCTGCTGGAGTTTGTCTGGGCAGTACAGGCCTTTGCAGCATTGCCCCAATGTCTCTGATGTACGGCCCAGGTGTGGGTTTCTGTGACCTGTGACCCATGGCTGGTATGTGGTGCTGTGTACGTGGTGAAGGGGCTCTCGGGTGGTCTGCAAAGTCTCAGCTGAGGAGTGCCTCGAGGCCAGGGATTGGCAGCGAGTGGTAGGCCCCAACTCTGCGTCGTCTTTTTGGCTGCTTTTGGGTTTGGAAAAAAGGCAGTAAATTCCGATACTGTGGATTATTGGGCTGGATTGCCCCCGAGATTGCAGATATCAAGCCGATTGCAATTTGCCTGGAGGAGCTCACTGCTGCTGTAGCCTGAGTCTTAGAGGTCTCTTTGGACATTACATAAGGATGCAATACACGATGGGAGTCATGCCACAGTGTGGAATGGCGAGTGTGTCCTTTGATATAAAATCAATTTATTTTTTATTCAACCAGGGCCTTTGAAGGAACAAGGATGGTCCCGAAGTCTCCCTAGCAAAAATGGCAAACTGCTGCATCTACCAAATATAATCTCTTCAGGACTCTGAATTCATTTAATCAGATTGGGTCACCCAACTGATTCTGCATACATACAGAGGAACTGTTTTACATGATCTACTGGCACATATATATATATATTTTATTTTTACTAATTTTTTTTTTGCGTTTTGGCTTAACAGTCATAGTACCAGCATACAAGCTTATGATTTAAGCAAATACTCGTGACATTACAGGCTGTGATATATATGTTTTATAACAGACTATAGTTTCTTGGACATTCCATTGGAACAAATACCTTTTCCCTTTAAGCATTTTGTAACTGGTCACATTCAAGTACGGGTAAAAGAAGTGCAGTACACAAATTCTACATAAATTTATGTTTAAAATATATTCAGATATTTTTTTTCTAAGAGATTATTGTGCTCAAGGAAAGAGAGTTTTCTGATATATACACAGCATCATATATTGTGAAGTTGTACTATAGTAAGATAAGAGACATATGTTTGGAATTTGTTGTAAATATCTGTTTAGATTATTTTCAGTGTTTCACATTTTGTCGTTATGGATCTCTAATACTACGTGTGTGCATCTTTTTTAAATGTCTATTCTACAACTATACAAATTTCCATTAATTAATGAGTATAATAAAGAAGCATTCGAGCATTTACACTTTATGTATATATTATTTGAGTGCGGTTTTATTTTCATGGTTTTGAAATGTCCAGGGACCAGAACAAACTATAAATATATATTGTATATATTCTTCATACATATACGCATGTATTTAAACGTGTTCCAATTTATTTTATTGCTTACTTACCTATGAGCTAATAGTGCAGGATATTTCTCTTATGTAAGTTGTCTGTGTATTAGAAACGTGAAACCCTGCTATGCCCTCTTAGCACTCACCTGAATGATTCTTTATTCTCTTACAATATTACAACATTATATACTGCCCAGAGCTTTTAAATATTTCAATATATTTGTTTCTAAATTGCCCAGGGGTCTACATTGCTGTCAGTGTCTCTGCGAAACAGTTTAAAATAACAAAAGATACAGGACAGTGATGCCCTTTAGCAACACAGTTATATATTTTATGAGTCAAACTCCTATGAAAATAAAATTAAGAAAATAAAAATATAGAAGAAAACATGGACTTTGCCAACTGGAAAACATTTGTAAAATTAAGCTAAAATTTCATACATGAAAAAATAAGAACAATATGAATTCTCTAAAGACTAGACAAAAAGTGCATTTGGTGTACAAAATGCCATGGAGAGTGTTGCACACTGACAAAGGGAGTTTGTCCCCAATTGTTTATCAGTGCGCTGGTGACAGATGTAATTTTTGCACAGATTTAACATGAGACACCGGTAGTTCCGGGCTGCCTAAGTCATGTATGTTGGGGATGTAACTAGCCTCTGTCACAAAAGTGCAAATATCTCTATATGTGCAGTGCTTCAAGCAGAAACACTGCACGTAGAGATTCCTAAGCTCTGTTTAGTGAATTTTCAAGTAGATGTTTTTTATGAACAAAGTTTATAATTAACACGCAACAGAAATTATGCTTTTTATCTATGATATCATACATTTACAACAAAGTTTATCAAGAACACACAATGGAAATTCTGCATTGTCACTTATTATTATTTCTTAAAGTAGGTATAATAAAATCTTATGGCATGTGTTCTAAACATGGGTGGAGGTACAAATGGTTGTCTCTTTTTACAAATCAGTGCAATAACAACGACTTCATGTTAATTTCTGGATAATTAATCACTGAGGTTTTTTTTTAATAATTCTTTATACATTCAACAAAAAATCAGGCTATGTGAAAGTCAAAAAATAAACACGAACAAAACTGATCTCATTTCTGACCAATATCAAAATATTGAGGACTCCACTTGCACTTTACCAACCCTTTACATTTTGCCTAGGAAAAATCATAGTTTGAATCATGCACTCAAACCGATAGAGGAAACATTTTGTATGTGTTTACAGAGCATTAAACAATTTTATCAATCTTGTTCCAAATGGTCATGAACGTTTTAATAAACAATAATGTCTATATTAGCATTTGCCATCACACATATCTACAGTTATACATTTTACAATTGTATTTGTTTAAATACAGCATTAGTATTCCTTCTTTGGTAATGTCACTGACATTCCCTGTAAAAGAAAAAAGAACGAAAAAGCTATTTTAACTTCTTTTTCATCCTTCAGCAAATGATGTTGGCCATTTGCAAATGTTGAAAATTGCTTTTCCTTGAACTAGCATACTGTGAACAAGAATACCTGACTGATTAGGTAGAACTAACCTAAACTGTAAAATGGTATGGATGTTGCTTATACAATTCAGCATGTAAGCGATTACATGAGAATCTTATATCAAAGCAAAACGTCCTTATTATATGTCATTGAAACTCTCTTTGAATTAAATTATTTTCTTCCAGAATAGCGAGAAATGAAGTGTTAAATCCTCTAGTACTAAAGGATTAATTAAATGTATTAAGCCATTTGGGATATTTTATTTGTTTCATATAATTTAAAAATAAAGTGATTAGAAAAGAATATCTTAGTATACGACACAATGAAATTGATACAATTCTACCAATTTAATAGTTTAACATTCTACAAAGATTTAAAAAGTGCTATCATGAAGAAGAGTTTATATGCTGCAAGAATTAATTTAGCTAACCATATAGTGATTCCAAAGAAATAAATGTTCTTCTTGTTTCATATTAATACTACATAAATCTTTTCTACCCTTAAAAGACACTTTTAAAAAATTCAGACTTCTTACTACCTATGTTACTGCTTTATTGTATACAGCAGAACTACAATATACATCTAGTTTGCATATCCCTTCATTGTAACTTTTGTGCTTGTGTAATATTCTCACTTTACATCAAAATTAAATAAAAAATTATACAACAAAAACACAAACTCCACAGTAAGTATATCAACTATACAAATAAACCAAGAAATGTAATGCATTTGATACGGTTAGGCCTCATGAACAGGCTGTATTTTTTGCAAAAAAAATAATTGCAGAAGTCTGCCTCCTTGGCCATACCGCTCAATTTTAGACAAAAAAAAAGCATAGCAATTGAAAGCTGAGTGAAGTTAATTGCTATGATCAATAAGCAGCCTGCTTTAGAAGAGAACACCCATGCATCACATAGTAAATAACAGTGGTGAATTTAAAGACAGTGTGGCAGAGACTCTGCTCCTAGAATTTGACTCTTTAGCCTAAGTATTTGGGCACTGACAAACTTACATCAACCGCAACCCCAAATGTACTCAACCTCTGGTGGAACTACCAGTGGTGCAGCCAGTGTGGCCACATATGGAGGCCCTCATACTTATGGCCACCCAATGGTCATCCTTGATTAGGGGGCATCCAGACTTAAATAGTGCACTGTACTTGCGGTGCTGGGAGTGAGATCAAGTCACTTCCATCAAACTGGCAGAAAGGGAGGGAGGCACAGAGAGTATGGAGAGGGAGTGAGAAAGCCTGGACTCTCAGACTTCTATAAGTCTTAGCTAGCCAACTCCAACATTCTGCAGTCAGCTTCCAATGACCCCCAGAGAAGTCACCATCTTGCACCCAAAACATTAGAAAACAGGAGAATGGCTAAACATATGTAAATTGTGACTTGCTTATGTTTGTCTACTCTATATCATACTCTGTGTCAGAGGCAGGATAGATGGGGAGAGTCATCCATCAGCCCACTCTTAAACATTTTGTTGGATTTCATCAATTGACCATGTCAAAAGATCAGGCTAACACAATCACCCTCCAGAAAGCCCAGCTGTCTGTAGTGGGAGTTCTTCAAGAAGCTGATAAGAGGCCTTTGCTTTGCATATGTCATTCCCTCGTAATTCATTTTTAGCAGGAACATAGTCCCATCACTGTACCATTCTTGAATGGTAAAATTTAAGGAGGAACTGGCTAAGACTGTAGGCCCATCCGTGCACTTCACCACAGATGTATGGAGTGCTCCTACTGGCCATCATGTCTTCCTCTCCTTGATGGCACACTAGGGGTGGCCCACAGTGCCTGGGTATGATGGTAGTGGAGTAGGTCCAACCATGGCAGACTGGGAGTGGATGTGTAAGCCAGCAGGGCTATTGATTTCTACTACCACATCCACTAGTCTATTGAATAGCCTCGTGTGTTCCAAAAATCACTTCATTAAAGTAACACACTAATGTTAATAATAAATATATTTCATTTTACTGTAAAGAGTGTTTCTTTCTAAATATTGATTACTGCTAAAAATCATCAATAAATGTACCATTATTCCAGCATCTCTGATAAAGTCATCAGTTCAAGTATTGGAAATATTCTTTTATTATGACATGCGTGAAGGAAGTGCATCTACTGGCTGTCACTTAGACAGCCACTGGAGGAGTAGTTTAGGCAAAATGTAAATATTGCAGTTTCTTAGAAATGACAATGCTTTTCATTACCAAACAAATGGAGCTGAAGGAACCGCACAATAACCTTGTAAAAGGTTAAAGTTTACAAGGCTACTTAAAATCACCTATCTCAGCAAACTAATATGGTGATTCAGTACCACCACATGGCCATATCAAGTTTAGCCTACCACTACATCACAGTACCCTAGTATGTGTAGGTCCTACACTCATTTTAATTAACGTGGGAGACACATTAAATAGTGCTAGTGCTAAATGAACTACACAGAGAATATATATAATGCAAAAGTAATGTGATAAAAATACAATTAAAAAAAATGCAGTGTCAAAATTAAATCTTAAAAGTGATAGCGCTTTGATGTATATACTCAAAATGCTGCTCTAAATCAAATAAAATTATTATTAAAGTTACATTGCTATCCAAAACCTCCTCAAATATATTATTCTTTGCTGTGGTCACCTCCAATGTGTGAATCGCTTTCTTGAGGTCATGCCACAGCATCTCAATCAGGTTGAGGTCAGGACTCTGACTGGGCCACTTCAGAAGGCGTATTTTCTTCTGTTTAACCCCTTAAGGACAGAGCTTCAGAAGCTTGACTTACGCTTAATGACACAAGCAATTTTTGCATTTTCTTGCTGTTTGCGTTCAACTGCAATTTGCATCTCTCTCATTTATTGCACCGACACATATTATATACTGTTTTTTAAAGGACAGAAGGGGCTTTAATTTGATATAACATATAAATATATAAATGCTTACTTATTATAAAAAAAATACAGAAAAATGCAAAAAAAATGAAAAATATTGTTTTTTTTTACAGTTTTTGCAATCATAATGTGTGCATAATTAGTGCAGGTTAAGGAAAGTAATTAAAAATAAATTCATTTAGTTGTTCTGATTTACAGAATATATAATGTGTCTGGGATTTTAAGTTTTTTTTGGTAGTTACAGGTCACAAAGCACAAGGAGTAAAATAAAATTTTAATATGGAGCGATTTTAGAATTTGGTATGTTTGTCTTGTAAGCCTAATAGCCATAAAATAAAACAAAATTGCCACACAAAAGTAGATATTTATATAAAGTAGACATCACAGGCTATTTACCTAAGGTTGTTTTGACACTTTCTACGTAGCCATTTTACCGCCAACCTCTGCTAAATATTGGAGTAAAATTGTGTTTTTGGGGGGTTTTCGCACACAAACGTATAACAAAGAACTTCTCATGTGTATTTTGTAAAGTTGTTGTGTGCTATTCCTGTACAAAGTTTTATTATGTGTTCAGTTACTTCTGCTGAGTACAACGGTACCCCCATTGTATGTCTTTGGCACTATTTTGTGAAGCTACAGTGCCATATAGGAGACCTGTCCTTTTCAGTATTCACAGTAGAATTTTGAGAGACGGATATAATGAGCCTATGCTTCCATTTGGGGTATTATAACAGTTTGACTGTTCAAAAACCCCCACAAAGGCCTACCATTTGTAAAAGTAGACACTACAGGGTATCTCATAAGGTGCATATTGTGCCTTAACATGCCCCCATTTTTTTACCATTACATGCCAAAGTATGTGGTAAAAAATAATTGTGTGCATTTTTTACATACGGATTGCATTTTTGCTGGGCATTTTGTATATTTCATATGTGCCACTAAGTTCAAACCCCCCAAATTATGCTCAGCTAAGTCTTCTGAGTAAAAGGACACCCCCATTGTATGTCTATGGCACTATTTCGTGAAGCTACAGTGCCATACAGGAGACCTGTCCTTTTCAGTATTCACAGTAGAATTTTGAGAGACGGATTTAATGAGCCTATGCTTCCATTCAGTGGCGTACATACCAGGGTCGCAGGGGTCGCGGCTGCGACCGGGCCCAGCCCACCAGGGGGCCCGGCCGCCCCTGCGACCCGGTATGTACCCATAGGGCCAGCCTCTTCTGCTGGGGGGCCCAGGAGCCGGCCACCTCCGGGCCCCCCGAGGCTGGCCCTGCTGTCACCCGGCTGGCGGGCGCGCGAGGGAGCACTGTCCCCTGGGTGCTCCCTCGCGCACCGCACTGAAACCGGAGCCGGAAGATGACGTCATCTTCCGGCTCCGGTATCAGTACGCGGCGCGCGAGGGAGCTGAAGAGGGAGCACCCAGGGGACAGTGCTCCCTCGCGCGCCCGCCAGCCGGGTGACCAGCAACACCACTGGACCCCAGGGAATCCCCCCAGCTCTCACACAGGTAAGGAGGCTGGGGGGATTAAATTAAAAAAAAAAAACAGAAAAAACGTGTGTGTGTGTTTAGTGAGTGTGTGTTAGTGAGTGTGTTAGTGTTAGTGAGTGTGTGTGTGTGTGTTAGTGTTAGTGAGTGAGTGTGTTAGTGAGAGTGTTAGTGAGAGTGTTAGTGAGAGTGTTAGTGAGTGTGTTAATGTGAGTGTGTTAGTGTTAGTGAGTGTGTTAGTGAGTGTGTTAGTGAGAGTGTTAGTGAGTGTGTTAGTGAGTGTGTTAGTGTTAGTGAGTGTGTTAGTGTTAGTGAGTGTGTTAATGTGAGTGTGTTAGTGAGTGTGTTAGTGTTAGTGAGTGTGTTAGTGTTAGTTTGTGTTAGTGTGTGTGTGTGTGTGATAGTGAGAGAGTGTGTTAGTGAGAGAGTGTGTTAGTGTTAGTGAGTGTGTTAGTGAGTGTGTTAATGTGAGTGTGTTAGTGTTAGTGTTAGTGAGTGTGTTAGTGAGTGTGTTAATGTGAGTGTGTTAGTGAGTGTGTGAGTGTTAGTGAGTGAGTGTGTGTGTTAGTGAGTGTGTTAATGTGAGTGTGTTAGTGTTAGTGAGTGTGTTAGTGAGTGTGTTAGTGAGTGTGTTAGTGTTAGTTTGTGTTAGTGTGTGTTAGTGAGAGAGTGTGTTAGTGAGTGTGTTAGTGTTAGTGTGAGCGTGTTAGTGTGAGCGTGTTAGTGTGAGCGTGTTAGTGTGAGCGTGTTAGTGTGAGCGTGTTAGTGTGAGTGTGTGAGTGTGTTAGTGTGAGTGTGTGTGTTAGAGTGTGTGTGTTAGAGTGTGTGTGTTAGAGTGTGTGTGTTAGAGTGTGTGTGTTAGAGTGAGTGTGTTAGAGTGAGTGTGTTAGAGTGAGTGTGTTAGTGTTAGTTTGTGTTAGTGTTAGTTTGTGTTAGTGTTAGTTTGTGTTAGTGAGTGAGTGTGTTAGTGAGTGAGTGTGAGTGAGTGAGTGTGTGTGAGTGATTGTGTTAGTGAGTGTGTTAGTTTTAGAGTGTGTTAGTGTTAGTGTGTGTGTCTGTTACTGAGTATGTTTGTGTGCGTCTGTCACTGAGTGTGTGTCTGTCAGTAAATGTGTGCGTCTGTCAGTAAATGTGTGCGTCTGTTCATGAGAGTGTGTGTGTGTGTGTGTCTAAAGCACTTACCTTTCTCCAGCGCCGGGCTCCCTTGGCGCTGGGGATCTCTCCGTCCCGATCCGCCTCTCAGCTCCGAATGCACATGCGTGGCAAGAGCCACGCGCGCATTCAAACCGCCCATATAGGAAAGCATTACTCAATGCTTTCCTATGGACGTTCAGCGTCTTCTCACTGTGATTTTCACAGTGAGAATCGCAGAAAATCCTCTAGCGGCTGTCAATGAGACAGCCACTAGAGATGGATTAACCCTCAGTGAAACATAGCAGTTTCTCTGAAACTGCTGTTTTCAGCTGCAGGGTTAAAACTAGAGAGACCTGGCACCCAGACCACTTCATTGAGCTGATTTGATCTGGGTGTCTGTAGTGGTCCTTTAAGTGTATGTGTTTATGCATGCACTGGCGTACATACCGCGGTCGCACGGGTCGCAGCCCTGCGACCAGGTGCCCGCCCGCAATGTGTTGCGGCCCCAGCCCGCGCAGAGTAAGCGGGGGGCGGGGGGGGGGGGGGGGGGCACAGATCAGTTTTCGCACCGGGGCCCCATGGGTTGTGTGTACGCCACTGCTTCCATTTGGGGTATTATAACAGTTTGACTGTTCAAAAACCCCCACAAAGGCCTACCATTTGTAAAAGTAGACACTCCAGGGTATCTCATAAGGTGCATATTGTGCCTTAACATGCCCCCATTTTTTTACCATTACATGCCAAAGTATGTGGTAAAAAATAATTGTGTGCATTTTTTACATACGGATTGCATTTTTGCTGGGCATTTTGTATATTTCATATGTGCCACTAAGTTCAAACCCCCCAAATTATGCTCAGCTAAGTCTTCTGAGTAAAAGGACACCCCCATTGTATGTCTATGGCACTATTTCGTGAAGCTACAGTGCCATACAGGAGACCTGTCCTTTTCAGTATTCACAGTAGAATTTTGAGAGACGGATTTAATGAGCCTATGCTTCCATTTGGGGTATTATAACAGTTTGACTGTTGAAAAAAAAAACCACAAAGGCCTACCATTTGTAAAAGTAGACACTCCAGGGTATATCATAAGGTGCATATTGTGCCTTAGCATGCCCCCATTTATTCACCAATATATGCCAAAGTATGTGGTAAAAAATAATTTTGTGCATTTTTTGACATACGGATTGCATTTTTGCTGGGCATTTTGTATATTTCATATGTGCCACTAAGTTCAAAACCTTCAAATTATGCTCAGCTAAGTCTTCTGAGTAAAAAGACATCCCCAATGAATGTCTTTGGCACTATTTTGTGAAGCTACAGTGGCATATTGGAGACCAAGCCATATCAGTTTTTACAGAACTTTGAATTTTGACGCTGGACCTATGTGCAATTTCCAAGCATCTTCGTAAGTTTTAAATTCAAACTACCCCACAAAGGCCTACCATTTCTTAAAGTAGACACCCCAGGGTATTTCAAAAGGCATATTTTGAACCTTAGCGTGGGATAATTTTTCCGCTAGCTTGTACCAGGTGTAGTGGTAATAAGCGTTTTTTCTGCCTTTTTGACACACAAAGTGAGTTTGCACAGTATATTTTGCAAACCTTATGTGTACCACCACTCTATAATACTTTATATGTTGCTCAGCTATGTCGGCTGAGTACAAAAATACCCCCGTATGTACCTTTGCCAGGTATATGTGGACATCGGAGGGGCACATTTGGGACACAGCCATTCCATTTTTTTTCAAACTTTACATTTTTACGCTGTGCCCATGTCCCATTTTAGAGTATTTTACCAGGCTATATAATCCAAATACTCCAGAAAGCCATACCATTTCTTAAAGAAGACATCCCAGGGTATTTCAAAAGGCATATTTTGAAAATTAGTGTGGGATAATTTTTCCGCTAGCTTGTACCAGGTGTAGTGGTAATAAGCGTTTTTTCTGCCTTTTTGACACACAAAGTGAGTTTGCACAGTATATTTTGCAAACATTTTGTGTACCACCACTCTATAATACTTTATATGTTGCTCAGCTATGTCGGCTGAGTACAAAAATACCCCCGTATGTACCTTTGCCAGGTATATGTGGACATCGGAGGGGCACATTTGGGACACAGCCATTCCATTTTTTTCAAACTTTTAATTTTTACGCTGTGCCCATGTCCCATTTTAGAGTATTTTGAACCTTAGCGTGGGATCATTTTTCCGCTAGCTTGTACCAGGTGTAGTGGTAATGAGCGTTATTAAATGTATTTTTTTACTTTTTAAAACTTTTTTTACTTTTTAAAACTATTTTTTAAACTTTTGTTTTGCTTATTCATTTTTTTAAAGTTTCCTAAACTTTCGTAAAACTTTTTTTTACAGATTTAACATTTTTCTAAGCTTTTTCTTTTACCGTTAACCCCTAACTAGCAGTAAGCAGCACTAACAGTAAATTCCCCATTTTCCCATAACTCCCACCCACCCCAGCTAGCAAAATATTTAATTATACAATATTTAAATTAGTTAATTAAATTAATTTAACCCCTGAGGGTTAAAAAATAAATAAAAGTTAATCGTCAGGGGTTAAAAAAAAATTAGATCACAGTATAATACTGTGATCTGTATTTTGATCACTGTAGGCAGTGATAGACTGGCAGGCAAGGGGTTAATTTTTATTTGGACTGGGTAAAGGGTTTATATTTTTTTTATTTTTTACTTAAACTTTTTTTATTAAAACTTTTTTTTTACTTAATTTTTTAACTTTTTAAAGCTTATTTTAAAACTTTTTTTAACGTTAACCCCTAGTTAGCCTAACACTAAATCCCCCAATTCCCCACTAACTTCCACCCTCCCCAGCTAGCTAAATTTATAATTTTAAAATATTTAAATTAATTAATAAAATAAATTTAACCCCTGAGGGTTAAAAAAAAAAAGAATTAACCCTCAGGGGTTAAAAAAAAAATCAGATCATATTAAAATGTAATCCCTGCCAATTGATCGCTGTAGTCAGTGATCAATTGGCAGGGAAGGGGTTAATTTTTTATTAATATGGGTAAAGGGGGGGTGGGATTTTAATTTAACTTTTTTTTTTAACAGCAGGGGGCAGGATCACTGAAGATCCGTCTCCCTGCACTTCACACTGAACCCGGAAGTGCAGGGAGGCGGAGGTGAGTATAGAGAGCACATGTGCCCGCTCTGGCATGCTGTCAGAGCGGGCACATGTACTCTGACAGCCCGATCCGGTGCTCCCGGTCTGCCTCTAATGCAGAGGCAGACCGGAGCACCATTAACCCCACGATCGCCGCGATTGCGGCGATCTGGGGTTAATTTTACCGCGTGACGGACAAGGTCCGTCACCCGTCGTTAAGGGCATCCCCAGGATGACGGACCTCGTCCGTCACCCGTCGTGAAGGGGTTAAGCCATTCTGTTGTTGATTTACTTCTATGCTTTGGGTCATTGTCCTGTTGCAACTCCCATCTTCTGTTGAGCTTCAGCTGGACAGATGGCCTTAAGTTCTCCTGCAAAATGTCTTGATAAACTTGGGAATTCATTTTTCCTTCGATGAGAGCAATCCGGCCAGGCCCTGACGCAGCAAAGCAGCCCCAAACCATGATGCCCCCACCACCATACTTCACAGTTGGGATGAGGTTTTGATGTTGGTGTGCTGTGCCTTTTTTTCGCCACACATAGTGTTGTGTGTTTCTACCAAACAACTCAACTTTGGTTTCATCTGTCCGCAGTATATTTTGCCAGTACTGCTGTGGAACATCCAGGTGCTCTTGTGCAAACTGTAAACGTGCAGCAATGTTTTGTTTGGACAGCAGTGGCTTCCTCTTTGGTATCCTCCCATGAAATCCATTCTTGTTTAGTGTTTTACATATTGTAGATTAGCTAACAGGGATGTTAGCATTTGCCAGTGACTTTTGTAAGTCTTTAGCTGACACTCTAGGATTCTTCTTCACCTCATTGAGCAGTCTGCGGTGTGCTCTTGCAGTCATCTTTACAGAACGGCCACTCCTAGGGAGAGTAGCAGCAGTGCTGAACTTTCTCCATTTATAGACAATTTGTCTTACCGTGGACTGATGAACAGCAAGGCTTTTGGAGATACTTTTATAACCCTTTCCAGCTTTATGCAAGTCAACAATTCTTAATTGTAGGTCTTCTGAAAGCTCTTTTGTGCGAGGCATCATTCACATCAGGCAATGCTTCTTGTGAAAAGCAAACCCAGAACTGGTGTGTGTTTTTTATAGGGCAGCTGTAACCAACACCTCCAATCTCATCTCATTGATTGGACTCCAGTTGGCTGACATCTCACTCCAATTAGCTCTTGGAGATGTCATTATTCTAGGGGTTCACATACTTTTTCCACCTGCACTGTGAATGTTTACATGGTGTGTTCAATAAAAACATGGCAACATTTCATTCTCTGTGTGTTATTAGTTTAAGCAGACTGTGATTGTCTATTGTTGTGACTTAGATGATGATCAGATCACATTTTATGACCAATTTGTGCAGCAATCCATATAATTCCAAAGGGTTCACATACTTTTTCTTGCAACTGTATGTGATTTTAAGAGGCCCTTGTAAACGTTCAAATTTTATTTTTGTTGCACTGTTCCTTAATGTGTATTTTGTGTAAATTTGGTCTCCACGACAGCACCACTGCTGAAAAACACATGTTCAGGTGTACCCCCAATTCCCTTTTTTTCTGCGCCAAAGAAAATAGGGCAAGGTCTTTAGGCCAGAACCACCAAATCAAAATTACGTAATTTTCGTAGACTGTCCAAAGAATGCACAAAGTATGTTTTCACACATTCACTTACACCTAATATATACATACATGCACTGCATTGTTATTTATTATATTTTCCAACGTACCAACATATTCTGCAGCACGTTCTATAAATAACAACTACACTGCTAGCAGTCATAACATTTGCCTTTTTAACAGGTCTCCAAAAGGCACCAGTCACATCCTACATGGAGAGCTAGAGACTCCCCTGAGCTTAACTGTGCAGTGCCCTGGCAGCTTATTGGCTGAGAAGGTCAGCATGCCTTCCGTTCTTCTCAATGGGCTGCACTACAGCTCACTGACAAGCATTGAAAAGTCACGATCATGAATCCAACACACAGGCTTCTCAGTCTCTTATGAAAAATTCTCTGGCACAAACTCAAAGTCTGTGCCAGGGAAAGAAGAAAGGCTTGCAATGGCTCCAGACAGCAAGTTTGCAGCATTTTCAAGCTTTTTTTTTTTCATATACCCCAAAGAAAACATGCAGAAAAATATAAATGCATGTTTTCTCTGGGGGTAAATCTACTAGACTTGGAGATTTGTTTCGGCCAAAAAAAGATGATGGAATGGAAAATTAAAAGAGGCATTTTTTTTTGTTTGCAAATAAACAACTTAGTTTCCATTAAGGACAATAAGTTTGTCTAATCACGAAGGCTAAATCTCTGGTTCAAATAAAAAAAAAATGACTATTGATTGTTAGGGGACAACTAGTAAATGTTGATTTTAATCACAATTCAACTGATAACTGAGCAATAGAGGAAAAAACGAAACAGTAAAACAATCTGTACTTCCAAGCAGGATTTTTCCAGACATTTTAAATGCAGCTACTGGGAGACAGACCGACAGTGATACTGTTCATGTTTTGGAATGGGAGACAGCCTAGATCATTGATTTTAGTGACTAGATAGAGCTTGCTGTTGTATTTACCTAGCAGGCTACTGCCAGGGTGCTTGAAACAACTTTGAGTTGTAGATACCCTGATTCAGTCATGCTAGTGTGAAATTGTTGTTTATCTCTAGTGCAGTGTCACACTCATAGCCACCGCCACTTAACACCAACTTGGAATCACCAATTTCCAGTTTGTCCTTTATTAAAAAAAAAAATATATCTGTGTGTTCAGTCCAGTTTGTGCTGTGCAAGTTTGCAGTGCTTCTTGAAGTCAAACACAATAACATAACAATAACAGTAGTAAATCCAGCAAGGGCAATTCCATTTTGCAAAACAAACTATCTATTTTTGCTGAACAGAGTTATGTTCGTTTACACAACACGCAATAATTAATATTCCTAATTTATTGTAATAATAAAAATAAACCCACCATAATCAATGTTACAAACTAAACCGAAGACATAATTGAGGGACGGTATGGTCCTGTTTCGCAATCCACCATCAGAAGTAGTGCTATGGCTTCTGAAGGTTTGAACACCTTGACCAATAGCTCCAATTGACAGCTGTACAGAATGCAGATCGTCTTTAAATCCAGCAGATGTTAGAATAGCATTAATGTTCTTATAATAAGAGATTCGCTGTATAAAGGGATGTACACAGAAACTTATATAGCACCATAGAACTGATGTTCTTTGTGGTCATAATAGAGGCAGATGAGGAGCAGGATGTTGATACACTAGCTAATAGTCCAGAGTGTGCAAGGAAATGTGCTGCCTTTAGAGTATGGAATCAGTAATCACAGCACATTTGGTCCGTAACGGAGTTTGTCAATCTGAGCTATGGGGCGGTAAGAGATTTCTGGACAATTAATCAACACAGACTTTAACATTAGCCTTGAGGGTGTATTGTATTATTCGACCTTGTGGCTAGAGCTATGTGTAAATTGTCTTGATTATTGCACAATTATTAACTATTTTATTGTTTTTACACAACTTTTTTATAAATATATATATATGCTTTCTATATGTAAATTGTGTTATTTTCAGTTTGCTTAGCGTTCGCAAAAGAAACATTACTTAGAACTTAGTGAGGCTGGACAACATCAAAATAAAATAGGTGCTTAACAGACCCTATAAAAATAGTAAGCTAACTTCTTCAGAAAATTTTCAAGTAATCAAATGGATACTACGGTCGTGATCCAGGTTAGTGAGCATGTATACATTACTCTTTATATGGCTCCAACATATTTTAAAGTGTCGTACAACAAAATGTGACAAGAGCCCTGTGCAAATAAGCTTACAATCTAGATTTATACACATGAAACTCTGAAAATGAAATCTGTCACTTCAAACATCATATTGCAAACAGCTTGATGAATTGCCCATGCAGTGCATGAAGGTACAGATGCACACGTCTTGGTCGGATTAAATGTGGGCTGACTAGGGTTGCAACTTTACTATTCTTTTTTACATCATAATTTTTATGAGTTCTGCATTCTGGTGGGCTGAGCTGCAAGTCTTGCTAGGATCCCAAAGGAACCACCATAATTAAAGTTAACCTGCCATCCACAAAGAGTGTAGACGACAAGTTCACCTTCAGGTATGTATAGATTTAATGTACACAGAGTGCTGCTACACAATGGACATAGCTGCAACCTACAATTGCACACTAAGAGTTGTAAAATGCCTTCTAGTCAGTTGCAAATAAAAAAATCTCGGGCACTCACTGTGATAAGTTAAGCAGGTTTAATGGACACCGCAACATTTCGACCTGTACCCAGGTCTTTATCAAGCTAGTCTAGTCAGTTGCAAGCAGGATGGCTGTTTGTACAGTTGCTCCAGATTAGCAGGCTTGCAGTCATTAGTGTAGCAGCGAAGCTGAAGTCAAGATTACATAACTTTGAACATACACATTTGCAAACAATTTGTATAGCACAATATATACTTAACATTGCAATGTCTTCACAATTTTTTTCAGAATTACGTTTTTATGGTGCTTGGAAGTTCCCAGGAGACGGCTTTTCATAAAGGGGATCAAACCATTAACAAAAGGTTTAAAACGAGCCTGGAATTCTGCGCCTGTTAACTCATAGCATGAACTTCAGAAGTACTCTAAGGTTTGAATCAGGAAGCCTCGGTCTGGGAGTCACTGACAGGTTAAGCACCATAACTATTTCCTATGAGTTAAGTTGTTATGGTGCAAGGAAGTCCTCAGGCACTCATTTACATCAAATACATATTTATTTATTCATTTTCTTGAAAATGGGGGATGTATCGAAAAACAGCATGCAAAAGTTCCAGATCTCTTGCCTGCAGCCTTTACAAATCCTCCCATTGGTAAATGGTCATGCAGAAGCCATTGGTTTTGAGCTGCAAGCTTGCGGCTTTCCAGGTAGGATAAAATGAGCCCTATGGGCATGCGCACACAAGCACTTTGCGACTTGGCGGAGAAGGCAAGTGTGTTTTGTCTAACAGAGCACTCCTACTACTTCTATTAGCTGTGTTTAGCTAATGGAATAGGGAAAATAACCTCCCTGGCTGTCTGATTGACAACTGGGTATGTGTTTCTGCAATTATTCATAAAGGTTCTGATTGTAAATATAAATAGGCGCTTTTATGAATTGTATTTAAAATGAGCTTATCCTGAAGTGCTTTATGTGTGTGTAGTGTTCATTGAAAATTATTCCACATACTGACTAGTAGAACTTTTTAAAACTGCCTGACATCTAGTAGCATTCTTAAGCATACCACGCAAAACGGCAGTGTGGCAACCTTAATGTCGACGAGAAAGGATTGAAATTAACAATGGCTGAATGAAGGAAGACAAAGATGGCTAGGCAACTAATTATTATGATATATACGAAATAAATATTTCTAACACTTATACACAAGTAGGACAATTGTTTAAACGTCTCTCACACATTAGGCCACTGTATTCCATGCTGTAATTCTGGTTTCTTATCTATCTTGATGAAGCAGATTTTGAGTGAAGCCCTCACATTCTATTATGCATCAATTAATTTTGTGGCTCCTTCGCCTCGCTCCAAAATATCAATACATATGGGTTCTATGTATAAGAAGTGGTACGAACACAGAAAAGGGAGTCACCTATGGAATGTGGCTGCCATGGTGACTGCGCCACTTTTAGTACTTTAGACCACTTTTCAGAACAGCACAATTGATATTCATAACGCCGATAGTACCTTTACAGGTCGCACAGCAAAAGCCACCATATAGATACAAAAAATTGATAAAGAAAATGCAAATCCTCCTCTTTTGCTGACTTACAACTCCCTCAAAGCATTCTAAAGGCAGGCAAAGCAATGTGGGAGTTGTAATTCATGTAGTAAGGCAATGGTGTGGAATAAGTTGGGGCTATAAAAATGGCAAAAATAATAAGGCAGCTCAACGTATTTAAGGAATTATAGTTAAAAGCAGGCAAAATATTGTGGGAATTGTAGTTTAAGAATTGCAAAGCATAATGGTAGTTGTAGTTCAAGAATGGCTGAGCATTGTGAGTGTGACTGCAATTCTCTAACAAATGACTCGTCTTTTGGCTACCCATGTTCTGAATCATACATTATCCAAAGTCATTAATCCCCTCTTTCCATTCTTTCCCTCATTTACCCCCTCTCTTTCCCTCATTTACCCCCCTCTCTCCATTCTTTCTCTCATTTACCCCTCTCTCTCCAATTGTAGTTTAAGAATTGCAAAGCATAATGGTAGTTGTAGTTCAAGAATGGCTGAGCATTGTGTGTGTGACTGCAATTCTCCAACAAATGACTCGCCTTTTGGCTACCCATGTTCTGAATCATACATTATCCAAAGTAATTTACCCCCTCTCTCTCCATTCTTTCCCTCATTTACCCCCTCTCTTTCCATTCTTTCCCTCATTTACCCCCTCTCTTTCCATTCTTTCCCTCATTTACCCCCTCTCTTTCCATTCTTTCCCTCATTTACCCCTCTCTACCCATTCTTTTTTTTTTTTTTAATTCTTTATTTTTATTGTGCAATATGGGTTACAAACATGCCCGTTATGCCACGACAGCAGTCACAGGATTATAAACGTAAACATTGTCATGACAGGATTAAGCTGCACATTTTTATAAGTAGATATGAGGATTAATAGGCGAATACATGCGATCAATGTTAAAGGTATGCAAGTTGCTCAAAAGTTAGGCTTATTAACATGTGGTTGTTGCTTTATGTTTGGCACATTTTAGTAATTATTACACTTAAGTAGTTATTAAACGATAGGCAAGTCACAGTGACATTTTATGAAAAGCATATAAGCTAGAGAAGTACTGTGCTAGTGGGTTAACTGTATGAAGCATGAGGTGAAAGCACTGATTTGAAAAGTAAAAGTAAAACCACCTAGCTACTTTAAAATCTTTAGCTTAATATGGGGACCTCAACGTTGGCTATGGGTGATGGGAGTTTGAAAAGGAAAAACACTGAATTGGCAGTAGGCTGACATAACGAGATGAGAAGTAAGTGCTTAGTGTCAGCAGTCCAGGTAGGGCTCTACCCATTCTTTCCCTCATTTACCCCTCTCTACATTTCTTCCTTCTCTAATTTACCCCTCTCCATTTCTTCCTTAATTTACCCTCTCTCTCTCCATTCTTTCTCTCATTTACTCCCTCTCTCCAATCCTTCCCTCATTTACCCCCTCTCTCTCCATTATTTTTCTCATCTACCCCCTCTCTCTCCATTCCTCCCCTTATTTACCCTTCTCTCTCTCCATTCGTTCTCTCATTTACCCCCTCTCTCTCCATTCTCTCTCATTTATCCCCTCTCTCTCTCCATTCTTTCTCTGATTTACCCCCTCTCTCTCCATTCTCTCATTTACCCCTCTTTAAATTATTTCCCTCATTTACCCCCTCTCTCCATTCTTTCTCTTATTTACCCCTCTCTCTCTATTCTTTCTCTCATTTACGCCCTCTCTCTCCATTCTTTCTCTTATTTACCCCCTCTCTCTATCCTTTCTCTCATTTACCCCCTCTCTCCATTCTCTCTTGTTTACCCCCTCGCTTTCCATTATTTCCCTCATTTACCCCCTCTCTCTCCATTATTTCCCTCATTTACCATCTCTCTCCATTCCTTCCCTCATTTACCCCCTCTCTCTCCATTATTTACCTAATTTACCCCCTCTCTCCATTCTTTCCCTCATTTACCCCCTCTCTTCATTCTTCCCCTCATTTGCCCCCTCTCTCCAATCCTTCCCTCATTTACCCCCTCTCTCCATTTCTTCATTCATTTACCCCCTCTCTCCATTCTTTCCCTCATTTACCCCCTCTCTCTCCATTTCTTCCTTCATTTACCCCCTCTCTCTCCATTCTTTCCCTAATTTACCCCCTCTCTCTCCATTCTTTCTCTCATTTACCCCCTCTCTCTCTCTCCATTCTTTCTCATTTACCCCCTCTGAATTCTTTCTCTTATTTACCCCCTCTCTCTCCATTCTTTCTCGTTTACCCCTCTCTTTCCATTCTTTCCCTCATTTACCCCATCTCTCTCCATTATTTCCCTCATTTACCCTCTCTCTCTCCATTCCTTCTCTCATTTACCACCTCTCCAATCCTTCCCTCATTTAGCCCCTCTCTCCCCATTTCTTCCTTCATTTACCCCCTCTCTCTCCATTCCTTCCCTCATTTACCCCCTCTCTCTCCATTATTTCCCTCATTTACCCCCTCTATCTCCCTTATTTCCCCCATTTATTAATTCTTTCCCTCATTTACCCCCTCTCTCCATTCTTTCCCTCATTTGCCCCCTCTCTCCATTCTTTCCCTCATTTACCCATCTCTCCATTCTTTCCCTCATGTACCCCCTCTCTCTCTCCATTCTTTCTCTCATTCACCCCTCTCTCCATTCTTTCTCTTATTTACCCCCTCTCTCCATTCTTTCCCTCATTTACCCCATCTCTCTCCATTATTTCCCTCATTTACCCACTCTCTCTCCATTCCTTCCCTCATTTACCACCTCTCTAATCCTTCCCTCATTTGGCCCCTCTCTCCCCATTCTTTCTCTCATTTACCCCCCTCTCTCTCCATTCTTTCTCTCATTCACCCCCTCTCTCTCCATTATTTCCCTCATTTACCCTCTCTCTCCCTTATTTCCCCCCTTTCTCCATTCTGTCCCTCATTTCCCCCCTCTCTCTCCATTATTTCTCACATTTCCCCCCTCTCTCTCTCCCTTATTTCCCCCATTTACCCCCTTTCTCAATTCTTTACCTCATTTACCCCCCTCTCTCTCCATTATTTCCCACATTTCCCCCCTCTCTCTCGCCCTTATTTCCCCCATTTCCCCCTCTCTCCCTTATTTCCCCCACGATCTATCAGTTGTACACAGTAACCCTTGCTGTCCCTTCACACCTCTTCTCTAATGGCTTTCACTAAAGTACAGCTATGCCCCATTCCCGGGTCTCATAATGGGATAAACCCTCAGTCAATTTGCCCCATGGAGGTATTGCCCCAGTAGGGGGTAGATAGCCTGTGAAACTCTTTGTCCTTGTCTAACACGGATTGGGGGGGTGATGGACCGCGTGCCCTACTCCCTGAGGGAAAGCGCGGGTTCTCGCGGCCAGCCGGGCGCGCGCGCTGGAACTTGCTGACTTCACCGTTTTGCAGCGGAGGAAGAGGGGGCGGGGCTTGACGACCGCGAGGAAGTAAGAAGCCGAGGGAGGGTTGGGGGGGTTTGTCGTAATAAAGTTCTATGTGAAACCCTCTCGCGCCGCTTAACCTCGCGCCATCTCCCGGCCGCGGCACGCGCCCGACATTCTTTTTTTTTTTTTTTCTTCACGCGGCTCTCTCCCCCCCCTCCCCCGTTCTCACCTCCTCCCACACCGAACTCCACAGCGCCACCTGCCGCCAGCGATACCGCACTACACCCAGCCAGCTCTGCTCCCCCCCTCCTCTTCCCCCCCTCCTCCTTTCTTCCGACTCTCAATGTTCGGCAGCCGGCCGGAGCCTGCTCGTTTACCCCCCGGCTCGGTATCTCCAGGATTCCCCTCCCCGCCGCACCGTCCATCGGCTCGAGGCTCGGCACGGGACCCGCTCCGGAGGTGAGGGAGGAGGAAGCGGTGGCCGTGGTGGTGGCACGGGGGGGGGGGGGGAAGACGGGCAGAGAGCGAGCTTTGTTCTTGTTTTCAGCCCCCGGGGGGGTAGTGAGGGGGGGGGGGGACTGGAACTGAGTTCACGCTTCACTTGGTCCTCCATGCCGATAATGGAGTCCTTCCACCATAACCACATACCGTGTGTGATTCCCCCCTCACCTTCAGCACCCCCAACCCTGTCCTCAAACCGGCTGCCATACCTCCCCCCTTCCCCCCCGGCCTTTAAACCCCCCCTCACCCCCTCCTGCAAGTACTGAGGGGGGGGGGGGGGGTCTGTCTCCAAACAGTAGCATTGGCTGGCAGTGTGCTCCATCCACAGGCAGATAACCCATCACATTATACCCCCACAGAGATATATATATATATATATATATATATATATATATATATATATATATATATAAATAGGGTTAAAGTACCCCCAGCCCCCTCCTTCCTACCCCCCCCCCCCTTAACACTGGCTGCCGAAGGGGGGGGGGGCTGGAGTGCCCTAGCTATCAGTGAGAGGGGTTAAATACATCAATCTGAAAATGGTTATTAAATGGGGAGATACCACAACACAGTCAAACGCCTCAGTGTAAATATTTACAAGGCATTAGTGACTTATGCTATTTACAGTATATGTCAAAAGTTATTATTTCCCTTTGGCTGGAGTTCTCCCAATACTTTTTTTTTTTCTCCTCTGCAGCTTTGTTGATAGCAAGGGAATCACATTTTTTTTCCAATGCTCGTTTGTTGCTTTTGCTTTCATATATTTCAGTTATAAACGGTGTGACTTAATTCAATCATTGAGAGGTCACTTAATCAGTGTGTTTTTTTTTTGTCTAATAAATTGAATGGGGGACTGTGGTTCTTTATTTAAACATTAAACCACAATTATTGTCAGTTTAGAATTTAAATACCATGGAAGCACCTTAAAAAACTTGTTTAAAAAATAAGTTTTTTTTGTATTGTGGGGCGAGCATTTCTAATGCTTACAGTAATTTTTATCTTATAAACCATATTAATTCTTCATATTAAAGTGTCATCTTTCTTCTGTGTAATTGAATTGATTGTAGCTGTCGTTACCATATGATAAAGTTGATTTTGAAAGTATTCATTCGTCTTTCATTTGACAGGTTATACTACGTATAAATATAGTCCATCAAGATGTCAAGTGATAGGCAAAGGTCAGATGACGAAAGTCCAAGTACCAGCAGTGGTAGTTCAGATGCTGATCAAAGGGACCCGCCAGTGCCTGAACCAGAAGAGCAAGAAGAAAGAAAACCTTCAGCGGTCCAACAGAAGAAAAATACCAAATTATCTAGTAAAACCACTGCTAAGCTATCCACTAGTGCTAAAAGGTAATGGGCAAAGGGAAAAATAGACATGTCACAGGATGTGAATGGAAAAATAAAACTTCCAGTGTACTCGCAGAAGGCCACAAAAGACCATTCATAAATTGGTGCGATTCTCTTGTACAATAGCCACCCGTTGATAAATTGGGCTTGGACATTGTTGAACAAGCACTTACGTTAGGATGCTAGAGTGTCAGTCAAGTACAGACCCAACTGATTTACATCAGATTTTGGACTTACAGAAAAAAAAAATCTGTGTTAAATAATCTATATAAGGGCCCTTTTGGACCATCATTAGTCATTCTATGGATAACTTATAACAGATTTAATGGCTTGAGTTATGTATATAGTCATTTTCTTTAGAATGTCCAATTCCACAACCACTGTGTAATACTTAACAGTAAATCTGCAGTTGTATCTAAGTTCTGGCAGATCTGTTTGCTTCATACATCATTTAACAAACATTTGCAAAAGCAAGTTTATTCCAGGTGAAATAAATCGCTTGGTGCTATTTTCTAATCTGCCATGTACAACTGGTGTCTGCCCCAGTTTTTGAAATATTATAGTTCACAACCTTTACCAGAAAATGAGATCTTTAAATTTTTCATGCTGATGTCCAATCAGCAGCTGCAAAAGTCTTTTTTTTTTAATTTTTACTTTTTTGTCATATATATCCGTCATATAATCAGGAATTGACTAGTAAAAATCTTAATTTTTCTGCTCATCAGACTCAAACTTTTGATCCGTCAAAGTAAGCAATATACATTATGTACACTATGTACAGCACTGTTGACTGAGACAAATGCACACTTCTTTGGTTTATTTTTATTTATTTGTTATATTTTGCTGTTAAAAGACAGCCAATCAACACTTTACTTTAAGAAGTGTATTACTTTTGCATATGCAAGATCCAGAACATTCACAAATTGTTAAATATCATGTTTGAGGTACAATGTTTGCTTTGTAACTAGGTATTAAAACGTGCATATAACCAATCTGCACTAGAAATCTGGAAAAGAGGTTAGATCCTGAGATCATTGTCAGAAGTAATAAGGTGATACATACACATGTTTAAAAGGACATTTTAGGTTGGATATGACTTATTCATTTTAATGCATGTTAACGAGTTTTAAAAATTGACTAAAATAATAAGCCATTTTAGAGTTCTTGCATTGCTGCGCTTTCAACCATGTTAAGACTGAGGCTCACCTAAAGTGGAATTTTTGTGCTTGGTTTCTGTACAATCTGGTTATGAAATTACCTATGGATTGTTGCTACTATTTAGAACAAATCCTAGTTTATTTTTCAATTTATATTGTCTGTGTAGCTGTCCTGGCACAACCAGAGAATAATGTGCAGATTTCCCAAGGGTGCCATCCTCACATTCACCTCTACATCACTATAGGAGGGAAGTCAAAGTGTTTCCCTGAACTGGTGAACTGTCTGTATATGTCAAGTGTGCTTAGGTCGTCAGGACCACCATGGGTTTGCAATGTCCCCAGTGGACACAAATTTGCAGCTGGAGTGAAGTATGTTTTTACCGTACCTCCATTGCACTACTAACTCTGTAACTACTTGAATAGAGTTTGCTGTAATCAGGGAATGAAGAATTGACTTTAAATTTCTCCAGCACTCTGTATACTACAAACAGGGCTCAATGGGCACTACAAGGGCGTACTCAGATAGTGGTCAGCTGAACTAAAGTTTAAAGTTCTATAAGTTATTGCTTCATTAAAGTAGAATTTAGGAGCAAAAAGGGAAATACTGATGGTTATGTTGGAGAGAGAAAAGGTACGAATAGGAGGGCATATGGGATCAAATATTAATAAATCAGTTTGCATAAACTGTCAATTGATTTATACAGTGCATCTAAGTTATGTCTACCTGAGGTGTCCATTTTAATATTATAGTATGTGGCTCTCTGGTAAACTTTAGGAATGCTAAATGTTTGTGCTGACTCCTAACGTTTTAGATTTTAGTGTGTTTATTTTTTTTTAGTTTTTAGATTGCACTCTGATTATTTAATTATAATGGTTTTGCTTGTAAACCAACACATACCAGTATATAGAATTGTTTGAACAGAAACTAGATTTTAAATCCCTTTTTCTCAGGGCTATTATTAAGTACACAAATAGGTTTCAGGCGAAGTTTGTTTTACTTAGCGAAAATCGGGTAAAAATCTAAAAGTGGGGCAAGTATCATGGAAACATGGAATGCTCCTAATTATCCCATTTTGTTTTTAGAGTCCGTGAACATTACTGTTCCGAAACACTTTTTAAATCTCCCTGAGACTTACTATTCAGATATGGCACTTAGAGTCATTGCAAGCCAGCACATACGTTTCTGTCAGCAGCACATTGTTCACATCTCAACTCTTGTCTCCTCTCCGCTTGTTGCCAGTTGAGTTGTCTTTTGCACTGTCTAGCAGTAATATAGTTAATAAGTACCGAATACAGTAATGTGATTTAGTAGACCCATCATCAAATGTTAAATTGTGCTGTATGCAGCATGACATATGCAATTCAGTTTAGTACACATTTTACCACAAAGCTAAAGAGTATACCTCTCTGCACATATCCACAGCTTCTTAAAATCTTTGGATTCTAAAGTTGAGTATTTTAATGTGTGGTAGCTCCTCATCTGTAGTTTGGTCATCCCAGCCATTCAAGTTTTCAAACTGCCTTACTGACTTTTGACACGTGTAACAAGTTAATTTTGTCAAGTGTCATTCATGTTAATTTGTTTTTAAATATTAAAATTTTTATTAAGGGATTCATTCATATTTCAATGAAGTAATTTTTGTTCTTTGATTTTTCTGAAGTAAGAATTAGATTAAGTTAAGCCAACACCTAAGTGAGCTAATTGATTGTTTTAATTTTTTTAGACTGTCCAATAAGTAATGTGTCCCTCAAGCATTTTTCTTCTTTTACCCCCCTCCTCCCCAAACACAGGCTGGTGGAGGGGGTAGGGGTAATCATATAGTTGTGTGTTCGCCAAATGTTTAATTGTAGAGTCTATAAATGCTTTGCCTAGGCTGAGAAGTAGACTTTTGTCAATAAAAAATATTCTACATGATAGATCTATAGATGTTTGGGAATAATGTAGAGAGTTTGTGTAAATGCTTCAAAAGATATTTGTGGTCATCTAAATACCATTTGGCCTGCATTATGCTACTTGATTTAATTTTTTTTCCTGTTTTTGCATAGAATATGCATTTTTAAAAACTGAATGTTAAAGGAACCATTTGAGATCAAAATTTATTATTATTTTATATATATTCCTTTTTTGTTTAGAAACCCAACTTGTTAGCATTTTCACTTCAGCAATTTAAGGTTTTGTATTTCCCTGGAAGAACTATAAAACATTTAAGCAAAGCTTGGTTAAAATGTGTTCTGAACTCTTAATCAGGAGTGCAGCAAATGTGGTAGGCATTCTTTTCTAAATGATGTTTAAATAGTAATAGGGGCACAATCTGTCAAAAAGCTTTCAATGCTTATGTTACAGCTTGTTAATACTGCCTCTGTAAGAGCACTGTAACAGGTTTAAAGTCAGTGTCAAATATACTGAAGTTCTCCCCCTCCCTTTTTATCTAATTTGCATATTAGCTTCAGAAGGAAATCTATCCGATAAATAGTGTCTAATTTCAAATGTCATTCACTTTTCTGAGCACGTGGATGTGATCCTTTTCTGTCCCTTACGTTTGTGAACTACATAACTGCACTGTAGGTGTTAGAATACAGCTGCAAGTTTCCTCTATTTGTAGGATTTGGGTTATGCCTCTGAGAACAAAGAGGAAGCAGCCATGTTATCGTTACTGAAGGCAAAGCCAATCTTGCATTTAACAACATCATGGTAGAGGGCAGTGTAATTCCCTGATTCATTCTGCAGACTGTGTTTGAAATGCTGTATATCTGTTCTCATTTTACTTACAGAATTCAGAAGGAGTTAGCTGAAATAACCCTTGATCCTCCTCCAAACTGCAGGTATGTAACTGTTTTCATTTACATTTTTTTGCTTATTACTAAATTACAATGTAATTGGAGTTTTGTGGTGAAATCTAATTTTTTTTTGTCTGTGTGAGTGAATAGCACTACACTATATAATAGAAAAATGTGCATCATTCCATTGTAAAGTTGATGAATGCCTAGCATGTTATTTATAAAATCAATACCATAGCTAATAGCCTAGCATTTTTTTTTGTTTGCTTTTTCTGTAAGGTTTTAAGTGTGTACTATATGACTTTTTTTTCATTAGGAATTCTTTGACTTAAGTTACATTGTTTAAGGACTTTTTGTTTTAAAATATTCCCGTTTTTAATAATTTTATTTTGCTTGCATTTGTTCTTGAAATATGTTGTTAAACATTATTTTTGCTTGGCAATCAAATTAATATTAGAGCATTCATTCGGATTCATAAGACTCACACTGAGTCAAGTAAACCGCTCAGGACTAATATTGCAGACATATTTTAAAAGCTATGGGAGAATGGGATATTTCAGCTCGTCGTTAATACAATTCCTGTAATTAAAATGATAATGCAAAGTTAGTAAGTTTCTTTGCTTTTATGGAGTATTTATTTAGCTCTTATAAAGTAAACAGCTTGTGTATTTTACCAATCTTAGAAGAATAATGCGCATCTATTTTTAAAATTATTTATTTTTGTGATAGCCCTTATGGTTTAAAAAGGTGACACTTTTGCGCTTTGAAAATCGATGATTTATGCTCACTGTTGCTGTCTAAATGGTCTGTTACTTTTTGTTTTATTTTGTCAGGACATGACCTACTTTTGTATAATATTTGAACTATTTTATATTTCTTTGAAGTTGGTTATTAGATTTTTAATTTGTTGGCCATGTATAAAAGTGGAATTTCAGTGCCTTGTATAGTATTGTAATAATGGTGCAGTATTGTAAAGCTAAGGAAAACTCTTGCAGGCAGTAGTAGTTAAGCTTCTATTAAAGGTCACTTGTATGTTCTGAAATGTGAATTAATTGTTTGTGTAGGTATCTGTTCATATTGAGCCATGTTTGTTTTAGAAAATGTAACACAGCTACTCTCAGCTGTTATTTTAATTTCATATTTGTTCTGTAGTCAACAAAAATATTTACATCCTAATGTGGTGTTTTTTTGTGCATTTTGTTTTGCACTCTTTACAAGAGCTAAACCGTGTAAGAATGCTGATTTTGTGTGTGTGTGTGTCTTATATGGCATGTTATAGAAATAAATGCATCCGCTGTTTAGAGCAGTGGTAACGTTACTGCCTTAGAATCTCGATCACATTTTCTCACCTGTAAGTGTCCTTGAGCGAGACACCCCCCCAACAATGTATATCTGCCTATCTCTGATCCTCATAGATTGTAAGCTTTTTGAACAGTGCCCTTTTCACCTCTAAATTTTTCCTTCTATATGTGTAAAACACTGTGGAATATGTTGGTGCTATATAAATGATAATAATACAACACATCTCCTTTAAAAAACATTTTACACAATAAGTTGCTTAGGTGGCAGGCGGATTAGATCAGAACAGCAAGAGACAAGTCCTTTAATCATCCATCAATAACAATGTGAGCTGTAAAATGCTCAATTCAAGAATCCAGTCTCTAAATGTGTCAAGTCTCTGACATATTTAGTGGAAATCAGGATGGCTGGCATGTTAGTGTTATTGACTATTTCACTGTATCGCAATGAGGCTGAAACCTCCCTGTCATGAATTAAGACAATATTTTAATAAAACTGGCACAGTAATTTTACCTTCCTTATTTGTATATTTTTTTAAGAAGAGTCCTATTATCAGTACAGTCCTAGGTATTCACTAACTTGTGAATTGTTGAAAGTTGGCTTGGTGCCTGCAAATTTAAAGCCAATATAGCTGATTTGGGAATGTATGTGACCTGGAGATATGTCCCCAATGTTTGCAAATGTTGCCATTCCATGGTGACCCCTGAGGGTGTTTTTAAAGCCCCTTAATGTTATTTTTATTTTTTTTTGAGATGTTGAACTAGCTGCTGCTGTATCTACCCTTTTTGTTTTAGAATATTTTTCTAGACAGTGGGTGTCCTATTTTGCCAACATAACATTTTAGGACATTTCACACACAATACTAGATAAAGGGAAGATTGTTAACCGTAGGTTTCACTGTGCCTTTTACTATATATTTTTTTATAAATACAATCTATATTATCTGTCTTTAAAGTTACTCCAAGCACAATAACTACTATCGTGAGCTGTTGAGGAGTGACATTGCCGCTTTAAATCCTAAAATGTTACTACATTTTACTCGTGGTTTTAAGTGCAAAATTCAGATGTTGATATGCACTGGTAATGAATATATTTGTTAAACTTCTAGAATAGTAGGATATTGCTACTATAGAAGAAGCTTCCAGAATAGTAGAAAATTGTTACTTTAGTGTCCCTTTAATGAAAAGGGCTTACAGGGACACTATAGTTACCAGAACAACTACAGCTTATTGAATTTGTTCTGGTGAGTATAATCATTACCTTCAGGCTTTTTGCTGTAAACACTGTCTTTTCAGACAAAATGCAGTGTTTACATTACAGCCTAGTGATAACTTCACTGGCCACTCCCCAGATAGCTGTTAGAGATCCTTCCTGGGTCATGGCTGCCTAAAATGCATCCAAACATTCAGTGTCTCATCCCTATGCATGCAAACACTGAACTTTCCTCATAGAGATTCATTGATTCAATTCATCTCTATGAGGAGATGCTGATTGGCCAGGGCTGTGTTTGAATCATGCTGGCTCCGCCCCCGATCTGCCTCCTTGTCAGTCTCAGCCAATCCTATGGGGAAGCACTGTGATTGGATCAAGCTACCACTTCTGATGTCCTGCTTGTTTTTCTGAGTCAAAGAGCATGCAGAGTTACAGCTTCAGTCTTAAATACAGTAAGATTTTGCTATATTTATGGAGGCATGAAGGGCCCAGGGGGGCTAGATGGTGGTTTTAACACTATAGGGTCAGGAATACATGTTTGTGTTCCTGACCCCATAGTGATCATTTAATTTGTGTGTAAAAAAAAAAAAAAAATCTGCTTACGCTTTGGTGTAAAAGAGTCTGTAGAGAAACACTCCTGCATTTTAATGGGATTACTTTACTAAAGCAGGAAAGTTTGGAGAATTCACATGACCTTTATCTTTGTTAGCGAGAATTCTGCAATTCCCTTGTCAATTTTCTACTATATTTAGTCTTGTGAATTAACACTTTGTATCAATTGAATGTTGTTGATTAACAAAGATGTGGAACCAGAACCAAGTAGAGATGATAAATGGTTAACTATGGCTCCCTTATCACTCCTATTAGTAAGATTGGCCAAAGAAAAGTCACTTGTCAATAAGATTAACCAGACTGTATTAAAATAAAGCTCTAGACACAAAATAAGGGAGACTAGATATTCTGGTTAAAGATATGGCAAAGTTTGTTACGATGTATTGCAAGATTACATTACTGAATATTCTAATTCTAGGTGATAACTAATCTCTGTGCTTTTTAAATAGCTCCTTTAGAATCCACAGGACAAATATGTTACTCGTTCTACTGCCAAAAGAAGAAATATAAGGCGCTTATCACATGGTATTAGCTTGGTTTGTTCATAAATCTTGTTGGTGTATTTTATTATAATCTTGTCTGGTGATAATTGTTTTTTCCTAGTAGCTCTTTAACCTAATTATACATCCTTCATTAGCCAACTAAAACAACAAGGGAAAAGGTTTGAATGAACATAAATTGTTACTGAAGGGGGTTGGGATATTTTTTCGACACACTGAATAGTATGACAACGTAACTTCTAGATTTTCATCTGGTGCGTACATTTTATTCCAAAAATTGTCCATGAAATTTGTTCATTATTTATATCAGCTACCCTAAAGTTAGGTGGAATAACTCGCGCAAACAAGAGTGGCAAAACAGAATTTTCTATATGGTTTCAGGCATATAGAGGATTTTTGTTCATTTAAAAAAAAAATAAAAAAATCAGCTGATTGTTGTATACTGCAAAACATACTGCATGCACCGCACCATATATTATCTATGATGTACAGGATTTATTTTATAGCGTCCCTGACCCTAAGTATATTTACACCTTTGTTACCTTTTTCCAGCACTGAGGCTCCCTGTCTCTCATGCAACATCACCGAGGAGGCAAGTCCTCCTCCGCGATGGGCCAGTGTAGTGCTTCTCGTAGAGGAGCATTAGGAGCCTGATGCCAATGCGCCACACACATCCAAGCATTTCTTATGGGGGTTTGCTCATCACGTTACTGAGTTTTACAATCCATGTCGTGGAAGCTCCTCTATTGGCGGTCGGTATGAGATGTAAATATTGTAGGTTATAAAAAAAACAAAACTTTTAAATGTGCAAGATTAAAACTACAGGACCACTGCAACCAGCCCACTAAAGTAACATGAAGTGTTCACGTTTGTGTTCCCTTTAAAGTGACTTCCACTAAAGGTTCTTTTCAATAAATCTGTTTAGAACAGTAACACAGATTATCTTCATCTAACAAATCTAGTTATTTTAGCTGTAATTATCACTTGAAGATCTGACAGTTTTCCAGTGTGGTATTTGTCATCTTGGAAGTGTATTCTAATTTACAAATCCCTTGTGACTAAGGCTGCAGCAAGCATATGATGCCAGTGACATATATAATTTTCTGAGCAGGTCCTGCTTTTTCACTGGCAAGAAAAAAAAAAATGATGGTATATACCCCACATGCAGGAAACAAATTGTGTAAGTGATATGTAAGGGTTCGTAGACCATTTCTGATGATGGTGACACTTTCAAATGTTTTAGAATTTAAAGAGTATGATCCTTTTCAGACTTTATGTAGCATTGATTTCTCATTTAAACTGTAAAGGGTCTGTCTTGCATCATAACTACAACTAAACGTTGAAGTGGTTATGGTTCCACAAGTCCTGGTGCCATCTCGCTGTAAATAGTCGAACACTTTTTTTTTTTTTTTAAAGGTTTGATACTTTCTGTTGTTCTTAGCCTATCCCCTTTTCAATAATTTTTGCTTTTTTATTTTTTTGAGATTTTGTTTTAATCTACACTTCTCTGTTATCAATATCAATTGTTTTCAACATGTACAGGGCAAGTGATAATCTGAGGACATATTAGTCCAGTACTCAGAGCCTATTGCTGCAGTCCAAGTTGGTCGGAATTGATGATAATGCGAAATTTACACTTCCACATTATCCAGTATACTGGTGCCAATGTTGTTTTAAAGCTGCATCGAAAGTATTTGACAAAAACTGGGGGATGGCACATAGACGCTTGGCATTGTACCCACTACACTGAGCTGTCATGGGTGCCATTTTAATATTACTAGCTACTGGTACAAGTTCTAACCTGCTATGCTGCTCACATTTAATTCCTTTTTTTTTTTCTTAATATTTTAAGCACAATAGCAGCAGGTCTGAAAGAAACCACACGTAGCCTTTCTTGTGTATATTGTACGTCAAGAACTTTGTGGACAAATGGTAAACTGCTTGGGATGTAGCTTATCAGCAGTACACCATTAACTGAAATTAGCCCTACAAACCAAGACAATTGTGCGTGTGCCTCTAAGAGACATTATTTAATTTGGGGATAAAAGAGAAACTATAGAACAATTTTAAGTTAACGCCATCCATTTCTTTCTTCTTACTTTACAAAAGTAATAGTAGCTTAAAACAATCCCACCTGCTGCTGTGTTTCTTTATATAGCTATGATTGGGTAATGTTTATGGAGAAGCAGCTCTCTATAGAAGTACAACTTTCCTTTGTCTCTTTTCCACTTTCTGAAGCTTTGCTTACGAACTATATATTTTAAAAAGCACCAGCATAGACATACAAGCAAGTTACACTAGACAAGTTTGATGTGAATGAAGAAAAATTAGTTGGGGGTTCATCTCAAGCAAATATACGATCTTTAACACTTTCAGTGTAAAGGACATTGTTGGCAGGCTGCCCACGATGCTTCATTGCAAAGCACTTGTCTGGATACTGGTTTAAATGTTCAAAATACACACTATTTTAACCATGCAATAGATACCAATCCCTCATCTGATGCATGAGACAGTCCCAAGTCCGTTTTTTCTCTTGGCTGACCTAAATTCTGGAAGTTCAAGGAAATGTTTTAACAAGCAGTGTTAAGGACAACCTTTTAAACACTCCAGAGATTGATTTGCAAGGAAACGTGCCAATAACCTCAAACGGCCCATGTTTGAATTAAATAGAAGACTGACTCAAAGTGCAGTTTTGGGCTTCTGACAGGCACTCCAAGGCTTGGGTAAATTTATTGAAACTAAAGCATCAAGCAGCAACGTTTCGACCAAAATGTCTTTTTCAAGCTTGAGTGCACTTGAAGTTGTTTGGCTTTTGAAACCTTTTACATTGTGTCTCTCAGTACAAATGTGGGAATGTATACGATTCCCTTATTCTAAAATATAGTAGTGCAACAATCCAAAACACCACATTGCATACTGACTGAATCCTGAAGCGTCAGTAGCAGAAGATGGTGGCGGTGCCCGTGAAGGACAGGTACAGCTAAGTAAAACTCCTCTATGCTCCCCCAATGCCACTGGACCCCCAGCAGAGATGTCACCGTCAAGAGTCTTTGCAAATGGGGACAATTCCACTTTAAGAACTTAGGTGTAATGTTGGAAAATATTGATTATTAAAATGGCTGTGTAAAATATGTTAAATATATCTGGTACAAGAAAGCCAGGGAGGTCAGAAACAGACAAAATTCCTAATAATTTTTCAGCTAACGGTGACTTGGTTCTAAAGTAAGCTCATGAGGTAATTGAACCTGGTTGTTAGACCAGTAATATGACCCCTGTAGTCTATGTACATAGCAGCAAAGCCAGTGGCTCAGGCTGATAAACTGTTTTAGAGAAATAAGACCGAACCCGTTCATAACCATGCACTAAGTGATAACTGGAAATCTGTTGTCTCTTTAGTGCTCTCTACATAGCCTTTTCATTCATGTTTATATCAGACCTGAAGGTGCACTCCAGGTTTACTAGCATGCTAAATGTAAATAATCTGGAAAAAAGTATTGAAACTTTTGTGTGTGCTATTAAAGGTATAAAAATACAAGATGCATTAACACTTCCGCATTTAGTGCAGTCGACAAGTGGCTTCATATGTTGAGAACTCTCTGAGCAACAAAAAAATACAGCATGTTGTAGCATTATACTGCCTAGAGTGCTCTGGTGCAATCTTGCAGTTTACCATCATACAGTTTTTCTACAGAAAGTATCGGGGCTGCTTCTACGTTCTATCAAAAATACAATCTTAAGGCATCTTTAGAGCTACCGGATGTGCATCTCCACGTGCCTGTTTATTGACAGTTTCAAAGATTTGCCATTCCCTGTTGAAACAGTCTACTTAATTTCAAATCCTCTGTGCTCAGGTTACAATGAGTTCCCTATTTAGAAAACTGTTTAAATAGTCTACTAGGGACATTCTGAAGGACCTTGTGTCAATGGTCAACTTTCTCTCTTTTCATAGGTGAATTGTGAATATGAAAAACTCAGGCAGCTACTGCAATCACCAATCTCCCAAACTGCAAACACATGAATTCACCAATCTCCCGACCTGGAACCAGGGGAATGCTCCAAACTCCCGAACAGGAAACACACAAATGCTGTAAACAGCCGAACAGGAAAAAAAACATACGAACAGCTTACACTCCTGGCAGTTGCACTGTAACCGCATACAATCCAATGCCACCCAAGAACGAGACGACACTTCCAGGGTCCAGCAGAACTGATTTACTGAGGCTACCTGCCCGGCTTTTATGCAGGTCTCCCACTTGGTGGACACTCCCCTAGGGGACCAGATGGGAAAATGGGAAACGTATTGGACATTTACAATCCCACAATGCATCACAATCCCTCCTCTCTGTCCTGGAGGTAATTGAGAAGTAATCCAATTATCTCCAAGGACAGAGGCAAAACTCCATTAGCCACATGGCAGACAAAGGACAATAAAAGACATAAAATTACATACTGTTACATTTATCACATAGAACATACACATTCTACCTATCCCCAGATAGCTTGGATCTGAGCGCACATTATTACTGGATGGCGCTCCGATCACATACATACAGTTCAATCGCCATGGAGCCAAATTCTTTCAAACAGTCTTTCAGTATACGGCTGGGCTCCATGGCATAGCTATCTGGGGTAGCATGGCTTTAACAGTCCGCAGAAAGGCACGAACCAGCCTTTCTGCAGGGAAAAAGAACAGTGTTAAACATGGGGCCATAGTCCAGTGGCAGGAGGCGGGTGACCAGGCTCCTCCAGTGGCGAGGTTGGTTCTCTTCATGTCCATCTCTATCCCATTTATGCAGGCAGATCATGCATTAAGCATCTAGAGGCTTTTTCTACAGTGTACATCAAAGGTTGACAATTTCTTGGCAGACAATCTCAGCAGAGTGGAAGTACAGCTCCTCGAACTTATTTATGTGACCTTGGTATTTGGGAAGTGATAGATCTCAACTGGATACATGCTTGTGGTTTTTTTTTTTCCTCATTGTATGTTCTCTCAGTTCTTTAGTGTTTTTCAGTTGGTTTGTCTTCCCTCCTGTGGCCTTAATTAGATATGTCCTAAAGATCAGGCAGGATAGAGCAATGGTCATTGACCACGTATCATTCTTGCCCAGGAACGTGTGGTTTACAGATCAGATGGACCACTCTTGAGTGAATTACTGAAGACTTTTAATCTTTCAAGGTTACATGGTGTCCAGGATGGAATTTAATCAAGATTTTAGACACCTTTAACTTGACAGCTTGTCATGATGATGGACTAATGCTAGCCAAGCATAGGATTACAGATAGGTGGATAAGTAGAGGTACTAGTCGGTCAGGGACACAGAGGTATGCAAAATTTCTTTAAAGTAGCCATGGTCAAACCAGGATACATACAGAATAGGCTTTAGGAACGCAATAATTGGGAACTAAGAAACCACGATAGGGCATAGAACCATGAGCAAAATGGGCTTAAATAGTGCTAATTATGTTTTGATTGTTCTACGTCACCTGTGTGACACCAGAGAGTGCAGAAACAAGGTTGCCCATATGATGTGACCAAATCAAAACTGGAAGTGATGTTGCACCCCTACAATAGTGCCCATGGAGGAAACTCGAACCGGCCATGCCTGTCAGGATGATGGAAATGAAAAGAGAGAATCAAACGAGAAGCCTGGACTTCAACAGCAGGAACCCAACTTATTAATTTTAGGCAGGAAACAAAAAGGGTCCATAAAACGAGAAGCCAGCTTCAGGGAAGAAATTCTGAGGCTGATCTTCTGATTAGAAAGCCAAACCCTATTACCTGCCACGTAAGAAGGAGCTCCACAATGATTAGTGTCAACTTATACCTTGTCGCGTAGAAAAGTTGTTAAACTTGTTACCAAGTATTACGTAAACCAGCAAAATGTGAGAGAACATTTGAGGAGAAGGTCTGTTTCTTATGGGGTATAAAGTGAGGCATCTTCGAGAACCGCTCCACATTCATAAGTATGACATTAAACCCATTGGAGGGGGTGGTCAGCAATGAAATCCATGGAAAAACAGGATTTCTGTGGTAAGGGTTGTAATAAACCTCAAGGAACTGTACAGACATTTGTGCCAAAAACAAAACCTTACATACTCTTTAACATTCCATTTCAGAGTTGGCCACCAAAAGTAACGCAATACTAACACTCTCTAGTTTTTACTTACACCAGGATGTCCAGTCATCTTGTCAAAAGAAACAAAGTGTGAACAAGGTGTAGCTGTCAAACACTGAAATCAATCACTCAAATTATACCAATGTAAAATAATCCAAGAACACAAAAGTTAACAGGGCAATAAAATACCATAGCATCCCTGAAAGTCCCAGCTTACAGTAAAGTGCCCAAAACAGTGGCCTTGTACTCCACCATAACATTTGTATAAAACACAGATACACATAATTCAGTATGTGATTAGAGGTACATGTCACTATAAGTATATGGAACAAAACACTTTCATAGAGCAGTACAGCAAAGATAAGGAATTTCATGGATACATTAATAAACTAATAGTTTGTATCACACTAACATTTTTATGAGCCTGTTAATAACTGGCTCAGGTAAATCAGGTAGTGTGTGGTACTGGTATTTCCTTGATAGGAATGGGTAGCAATTTTATCCTCAGAGGTAAAACAAGGGAGAGACACCATTCATAAATGTAAAATAAACAGCATTTATTTAAACTACGATTAAAAAAATCTTAAATTAAAGGTTCAGGAGTGTCACACGGTATTCTTAATCACACCAGAAACATACAGCACATTGCGTTGCAACGTATAAAACAGTCTTCCTCTGGTGCATGCAGGTCTCTGAATTGAGTTCCACTGTTTTAAACCTTGTTTTGGCGCCAAGGTCAGACCAGAAAACACACAATAGGCTTAAGGGGACACTATAGGCCCCCCTTCCACCTTATCTTATTAAAGTGGTCTAGGTGCAGTGTCCCTGTTCCCTTAGCCATGCAATGTTTATATTGCAAGATTAAGACTACTTTTATCGGAACTTCCATCATTTACATGGGATTTAACTTCATGAAACAACGCTGGACGTCCTCACGCTTTGTATGGACGTCCAGTGTCTTAAAAATTTCCCTTAGGAAAGCATTTATTCAATTCTTTCCTGTGGGGAAGGCCTAATGCGCGCATGGCGTACGCCGCATATGCGCAGTAACCTCTCCCCCATTGTTGACGTCAGAGGTGGTGCAATTGGAGCCAGCACCAAGGGATTTTTTTTTTATTTTTTTTAATTTCTTTTAACCCTTTCCACACCAGGGGGTGGGTGGTGGCCTATAGCCTCAGCCTTATGGCTGAGGGACGCTAGCATTAGAAATACATTTTTGCAGACTACACATTGCACCTATTGATGCCACCTAAGGACGTGTAAAGAGTGTGTCCTATTTTTTCATTTTTGAAAAAAGTGCAGATTTCAATAGTAATAGACATTTTTATAAATTTAACCTGGTTACACCCCCTGGCTTTCAAGCAGACAATCGGTCCTGTTGATTCCTGGTTTGGATAGCTCAGTGGAGCTAAACCCAAGAGGCAGTAATTGCCCAGAGCACCTGCCTTGCAATGGCTTCTCATTTGAAAGCAAAAAGACCCCCAGTATGGGCACAGAGGAAAACAGTATTTTATTAACTCGAAGTTCATTTTTCCTTAGTATTTGAAGCAGAACTATTTTCCCTTTCCCTTTTAAATTGCATTTTTACAGTGCTTGGTGTCTTGTTTGACTTTGGATCCTGGTAGTTGATAGTTGATTAAGGAGGTAACACATTTAAAAGTTTGCTGGAGCTGTCTGCCCAATTCCTATGGAAAGGACTATCACCTAAAAGTTGATGCTGCCTTAATTACAAAAAAGAAATTGACAATGAGTTGATATTCTGTTTTTTAAACCGTAATTTACCTAAAATGACATCTGAAACCTGTTCAGTTTTTTTTTTAGGCTCCTCATTATACACAAAAGAGCATCAGTATTCACTAGAATATTTCTGTGTGTTTTTTTTTTTTTTATTTAGTATAAGTAAACATGTATACAATTTTAAAGCATATATAGAATGTTATTTTAGGTTGTTTGGGGCTCTTTTCAACTTGACCGGTTTTACAGTTATTCCAGATAATTTTTCCCCAAAAGTCCCAGAGTAATATTTGAGGTTTTCATAAAAAAGTCGTTAAACATTACATCTGATTTAGTGGGAAAAAGGATTCTTACCATAAAGCCATCAGTCTTTGTTAACTCTAAATCTCCATTTGAATGTTAATCTCAAGAGAGCAATGTGCAGTAGAGCACGACAGATTAAAAAAAAAGTGTATTTGTCTTATGTTATGAAAACTGAAAAGTTTTTAAAATCCAGGATGAGACATCATTTATGGTATAGAAGTTCTTTACGTGTTCAAGATGAATCCCGGTGGCTGTTGCTGTTTTTCCAGGAAAACTATGACTGTTGTGTTTATTGAAATGTATATAATGATAATGTTGTCTCTGTTAAAGATTTCTGGGTACATGTAATGTGCATAATTAGCCTACTAAATCAGGGAATGACAAATTACCCTACGATATTATGGCTTAAGCTGCTGCAGGCACAAATGCACACGCATTAGCTCTGTATCTGTTGTATAGTGGGGGAATGAGCCGTCTCTGCTTAATGCAGTAGCAGAGATGGATTTCTCCACTCTCCTTGCACACTCAAGTGATGTATTCACTGAGTGTGGCATGTTCCTTCCTCCTGGTGCTATCCATTAAGATTCCGTATGCGTGGTGCAATAGCTGGAGGGAAAACTACCTCTGCTATTGTATTCTTTAGAGACAGCCCACACCCACTAAACACTGATAATGCTGTGGATACACCAGATCTTCTTCCTTCCCTCCTCCAGCAGCAGTGGAGATTCAAGATTTTGGGGCTAATCAACTCGATGGTTAAAGCTCTTGAGGCAAGACGGTAGTGTTCGGTTAAACTACCCAGTGTGTATCCGTCAGGGAAGATCTTTTGATCTCTCTTGACTTATAGGGAAGCATATGTTGGGAGCTAAACCCTATTTGTGTGTCACCATGGTGACATGGAATCCATATGTAAATGGTTTTTTGTTTTTTTTCTCAAGCCCTGTGTTTTATAAAATATTGAAATGTATTTTGTTCTAAAGTTTCTTTCTGACTAAAAAACAAAACCTACATTTTAAACAAAACCCACACTTTAAACTTTTAGAAAAAATGTATAACTATTGCAATGCTACAATAAATTTAATTCTTGTACCTGTCAAGTATTTCTGGATTCTACAAATTCAGGGTTGCATTATTTGTTGACCATGCCCAATTTATTTAATTTAGTATTATATTTTGTTTAACTATGTGAACAGTTTTAATTGAAATCCAGTATGATGCTGTTACGTTGCCAAATTTACATTTAATAAAGTAATGCTCTGTTAAAAATGTATGTATTTTTAAGTCAGATGTCTTCCTATTTAGTTTCTAGGTTTTTTACAAAATGTTTAAATCTAGAAGCTTATAAACATATCTATAATCCAGCACGAAGACTCCTTGTTGCATGTCAATCTGCTTACAGTGCGAGCATCAGGCTTTTGATCTCTTGTCACTGAGAAGCATTGCATATTGAATCCAGTACTTCTTTATGAGAAGCATTAGTTGCTTCCTGAAGATCTATTAAAATCTAATCTCATAAGGAGGAAATGCTTATAAAAATTGCCTGAATGCAATTAGAGATGTGTTTTTGGCCAAATGTAAACATCCCCATTTCTCACAAACCATGTCATCATTTTGGTGCTTAGTGTCTTTGTTTTTTTGTTGTTTTTGTTTCGTGTGTGTGTTAAATACAAAATTGCTAGTATATAAGGGGATCTTTGGCATACCTCCCAACATTGAGAAGTAAGAAATCCACTGCTGGAGAAGGGTGCCAGAACAGCACACTCTAAAACATTTGCCTCCTCGAAGGCATTAATGAAAATGATCCTTTGCATTGTTTTTTGTTAGATGATTCTTCTGCTCTCTTTGATCTGTGGAGTAATTGTGTTGTGATGTGACGCCCCCTTCTTCCCCAGCCCAAACTTTATGTGGCTGTTCAATCACAGACTTCTCAACAAAGCTCGTAGAGAAAAGCCTTTGCAAGGCAGGTGCACTGTGCAACTGCCTGCCTTTTGAGTTTAGCTCCACCACAGGACTGGTTTTCTAACAGCTGGGAGGTGTAACAAAGTTACTTTATAAAGTGCCAATTTGTATTGAAATCTGTACTTTTTGTAAAATTAAAAAAGGTAACCTGCTCTTCACACTTAAAGTACTTCAACAAGTTAAAGTGTTCATTTAAATATCGGCAATCCAACATAAGTGTACCAAATTATGAAGAAATCCACTAAACGGCTAAAAGAACAAAATTCTGAAACAGACGTGTTATTTATTTTTAAAATGTCAGCTGCTTACTAGATGGCTCCCTAACTTGTATCCTTATGTGCAATTGCCATATTTAAGGATACCAAATAAGGGAGCTATGTACTAAAAATAGCTATCTCCCTAATTTGGTACCCTTAAATATGGCAATTCCACAGAAGAGTATCACATTAGGGAATTGTCTACTAATTTTAATCACTGAAAGATTTGTCTGCAATCCCAAACCAAATCCACTAATGGCTGAAAAAATTTATATTCCTTCCGAAAGTGTTTTTTTTTTTTGGTTTTGGGAAGGACCCTGCACTTTAAAAGTTGCTTGCCACTATAACCCTAGACTCGAGGATCCATGTTACACTAATGGGGAATTTCTACTTGCCAAGGCTGTAAATACAGAGGTGAATATATATGAAATACACAATCCAGCGCCCCCGCTTATTCACTAAACAATGATTTCAAATCTTAGAGATTGTAATAGTTTTATTTAAAAACCCCTCACCTCGGCAAAAAATAATGGGGGTTTAGCTACATTTATATGATCATATATTGCATAAGCCTGCCACAACGTCAATGTACCCCCTACTTTAGTAGCCTAATGCTTGCTCTTATCAGATTAATCCACTTACTTGGGAATTACTTCCTTACTGGGACTCTCTGCGTGTGTGTATGCATATATATATATATATATATATATATATATATATATATATATATATATATTAAACTAAAGTCTGAATTTTCATGAATTAAATCTAAATGGAAAAACTGAGATACAAAAGCTGATCTGGAACAATTCTTCAACACAGCAATAGCCACAACTGCCTCTGGTTTTACTTTTTTCACACACAAAAATAAATAAATTGGTGTTTCATCCTCTGCCTCCCAATAGTGAGCATGTGTGTAGTGTGTGATCTGCCCTAATCTCTTCCACTAGTGCCACTATTTTAAGATTAGCTTTCTTATACACCCCCTTTCCCAAAGAAACCTGCCAAAAGAATTTCATAAATGTTTTATTTGGATTTTCTACTAAACCAACATGCAGATTTGTGTGCTCAAATAAAAACCACACTTTGGGATATACTAGTGCCAGTATTTTTGCATGTAATGGTGTCCAGGGAAAACACTGCACGGGGATTATAATGTTGACAGATTATTGTAATATATTTTTATATACTGGAATTCAAAGCAATTTTGTATGGTGCATGTGTATCAGTCTATCTATCCATCTCTGTGAATCTGTCATGTATGTGCATGTAAGTGAGGGCCCAGGGACTCCAGTCACGTTTTTAAAAACATTTTAATTTATATGGAATTACAATGATATTTAATGCATTGTAATGATTTTTAAATGTATCTTTTAAAATTATCCAGTATCTCTCTTTGTGCTCGTATTGGTGTTATCAGCGACCTGGCTACCTAAAAACACTCATGGTAAATGGACGTTGACTAGGGAACGATTAGTTAAATACACACATACGCCATGTATGACATCTGATTGATTCCAGTAGGAAGTTGGTAAGCATGCGGCATGTAGTCATAAATTACCCATACTAATTCGTAGATCCAGAAAAAGCTGTGAAAAGGCCAGGGCTTGCCTGAGAGATATGTCATTTACTGGCTTATGTGAAAGTCAGAGTAGGCTGATTTAGATCCATTAATAAAACCAGCATTACAACTTGCATGTGTGGGTTTTTTTTTTTTTATGCGTTCTATTTATAATATATAAATTTTAAGGGTAAATATATCCTGGAATCATGTTTTAATAGTTGTAACTTTTTGAAATATTTTCAACCGGTACCTGTAAGTTAAAATTGTTAAACAAAAAAGCGCAAATAATACTAAAAAGTATAAAGAATAATGGTAAAACTATAATAAATTATTAGCTGCTAAACACATAAAAGATTATTCCTAAAATCTTAAAACAAATAGTGAATTGAAAGTGTAAGCGCTTAGTAGATCGGTCCCATAGTAAATTCTAATGGGTTCTAATGCAGATATATTGGCAATGTTGTGCAGAGCCTATATAGCTATACACACTTCCCAAGTGGTGTGCAAGATATATTTAGAGTATTAGGTAGGGATATACCAATAAACATAAATTGTGTAAAATAATCAAATGTATTATATTTTAAAACACGGGTATTCCTAACTAGGAATCTAGCAGCTATTTATAGCAATAGTTAGGAATACCTGTGTTTTAAAATATAATGCATTTTGATTATTTTACACAATTTCTGTTTATTGGTATATCCCTATCTAATACTCTAAATATATCTTACACACCACTGGGGATGTGCGTATATATATATATATATATATATATACTCTGCATAATATTGCTAATATATCTGTATTAGAACCCATTAGAAGGTACCTGTAGAGGTTTATATGCTACCTGTTAACTTTTTGAATGTTTGTGGATGTACTTTAAATTGCCAAACACAAGCTTAATATGAGAGGGAGCGAATATGTATTATTATTATTATTATTATTGCCATTTATAAAGCGCCAACAGATTCCGTAGCACTTTACAATATTATTAGAGGGGGGATTTAACGATTAATAGGACAATTACAAGAAAACTTACAGGAACGATAGGTTGAAGAGGGCCCTGCTCAAACAAGCTTACTCTATAGGAGGTGGGGTATAAAACACGTTAGGGCAGGAAATAATCAAATTAGGTGGGAGTGAAGCAGAGCTGGAGGAGAGAGTAGAGTGCTGCCCTTTAGGAGAGAGCATGAGACAGGTATGTGAGGTAGAGGTTATTGTGTGAGGCCATAAGATTTCCTAAAGAAATGGGTTTTAAGGCACTTCTTAAATGATTGAAGACATAATATATGTATATATATATATATATAAAATTTCTTATAATTTTTTTTATTGCTTTAAATGAAAGTATGCATTGTATGGGGAGAAAAAAATGTTTTTTTGTTACAGTACGAACACAGAATAAAAAATATATGCACAACTTAACAAAACTCTTCATATATGAATGCTTCCATAAATGTGTAATTGTGTACTTTACTCTCTCCCAATTTACAAAATGACAAAATTTTTGTCTTGTCTTGATGCTTTGTATGCTTAGAGTAGCCTTAGGTCTGTACCATGCATTTTGAGTTTAGTTTTATTCTTTATTTGTTGCTGGAGGCTATTTCAGTAAAATAATGATTCAGTCATCCCCATTTATTACAAGAACAGGCTTTCTTTTCCCAGCAATTCTAGTTTGGTGAGAGATGATTTATACTTGTTTGCTGAAACCATCCATATATTATAAAGTTCTTACTTTGTTTGCCATTCTATCCTTTACTATGCATGAGTGAGCCTGCTAGTTACATTCAAAGGGTTACTCCTTCCCTTATTTGTGGAAGACATGTGTAACGGAGCTCCCTGTACCCCAGCTGGGTACCTCCGCCAAGGACGGCTTCCTAGCTGGAACAGGGAACAAAACGCAGCACTTCTGCCCACAGTTGCCGTCGCTTGACTGGGGCCCTGGAACCCCTCTCCTGGAGCCGAATGGGGAATTCACTCTAGACCCCTCCCCCCCCCCCCCCCCCCCAGACTCCGTCCTGGGAGCTCTAGTCCTTACAAGGACTTTCCTGTTGAATCCTCCACACTAGAACAGTGATTAAAGAGTAGCCCTTCCCCCTCCCAGTAACCAGACGACACATAGTTCTGGGAGTACAATCTCGAATACTTTAATGGCTGCCACAACTGGCATCATATGTACGTCTCCATGCAAGGGGCACTCCCCTTGGACCTGAGGGTAAAGCACAGTAGAAACAAATACACAATTACATTGGCTCTCAGGTCCAGGACACTCCCATACAAAAAACGATAATCCCTCCTCTGTGCCTGGTAGATAATTGGATCAGGAACTGTACTAATCTAATCCAGTTATCTCCAAGCACGGAAAAAAACATACTTTTTCCAAAACACCCCAAAAGTACCCTAGAAATACATAAAACCCCACAAAAGTTGCATCTCCTAATAGCACTGATCTGTGTGACCAACATATTCAAAAATCACCCATATCAGTTCAGGGGTTCAGGAATTTCCTGGAAGTCATTTGTTTGACCGACCACAAGCATGGTCCCATACCCAAAACAGTTCCATAGAATCAGGGCTAGCGGTCGGTCTAGTTCTGTAGTTTAAAAACTAACAAACTACAGAAAACGGTCAATTTTTCACAGTTTAATTTTTCTCGGCTCTACCTGCCCACCCTGTTTCCTTCAAACTATATAGCATGCTCTTCCAGCTGTTTGGAACCATAGCCAATCACCTCCTCATTCCCTTCACATGCTATCAGCTGCTGCAGTTATACTATTAACTCTCTATGCTATCACATACAAATCCCTCTGCTACCTCTTGTCTCATCTCCCCAGTTTAACCTTTAGATTGTAAGCTCACGGGCAGGGTCCTCTACCTATTGTATCGGTCTGATATTATTGTGTTTATCTTTTTCCCAATTGTACAGCGCTGTGGAATTTGTAGGCGCTTTATAAATGCCAATAATAATAATAATAATAAATAATAATGGTCTTACCCTGGAGCTTGTTCCCCTTGTTCAGACGAACGATTCCACCGAACAGTGCCCTTCTTACTTGTGTAGAACCGAACGCAGGCGATGATGCAAGTCCAGCCGTGTTCAGGAGTTTGTGTCCGATTCTAGTTCCATGAGATTCATGCCCAAACACCGCTGCCTGCATTGATGCGAACAAGATGGCCGCTACCTCGTAGTCGTCCATAGGAATTGCGGCCACCCAGACAAACACTTATTACACGGAGGTGGAATTTGTTACTTTGTAGCAATTAGGCTTAACAAGCTCCAGGGTGGTCTCCGGTTTGTGCGGCTGTTCGGTTCCCAAACCACATAATCCAAATATGCAAACTGAGACTTTTATATCACATTATATAAGGTTCATAGTCTGTGGGCAGGAGGCTGGCAAGCAGGCTCCTCCAGGAACTCGTGGCAAACTCACCTGAAAAGGGGAGTTTGTCACAACATGTTTCTATTTAAATGCCCTATTGGCTACTATCGATTAGCCCCACCTAAATTTTGCAAGAAAAACCTGCAACCAAAAGTGTTTGTTTACCACCTCTTGTCGCGGTCTTCCACACCTCCACTCAACCTCCGCAAAGGCCTTGTGCGGTCTTCTAATGGACAGATTCCTTTTGTCAGTCTTAGCCGGGGAGAGTTTAAATTGAATAAAAAAAATTAAAAAAAACACACTAGCTACAGGGAGTGCAGAATTATTAGGCAATTTGTATTTTTGAGTATTTTATTATTGAACAACAACCATGTTCTCAATGAACCCAAAAAACTAATATCAAAGCTGAATATTTTTGGAAGTAGTTTTTAGTTTTTTAGTTTTAGCTATTTTAGGGGGATATCTGTGTGTGCAGGTGACTATTACTGTGCATAATTATTAGGCAACTTAACAAAAAACAAATATATACCCATTTCAATTATTTATTTTTACCAGTGAAACAAATATAACATCTCAACATTCACAAATATACATTTCTGACATTCAAAAACAAAACAAAAACAAATCAGTGACCAATATAGCCACCTTTCTTTGCAAGGACACTCAAAAGCCTGCCATCCATGGATTCTGTCAGTGTTTTGATCTGTTCACCATTAACATTGCGTGCAGAAGCAACCACAGCCTCCCAGACACTGTTCAGAGAGGTGTACTGTTTTCCCTCCTTGTAAATCTCACATTTGATGATGGACCACAGGTTCTCAATGGGGTTCAGATCAGGTGAACAAGGAGGCCATGTCATTAGATTTTCTTCTTTTATACCCTTTCTTGCCAGCCACGCTGTGGAGTACTTGGACGCGTGTGATGGAGCATTGTCCTGCATGAAAATCATGTTTTTCTTGAAGGATGCAGACTTCTTCCTGTACCACTGCTTGAAGAAGGTGTCTTCCAGAAACTGGCAGTAGGACTGGGAGTTGAGCTTGACTCCACCCTCAACCCGAAAAGGCCCCACAAGCTCATCTTTGATGATACCAGCCCAAACCAGTACTCCACCTCCACCTTGCTGGCGTCTGAGTCGGACTGGAGCTCTCTGCCCTTTACCAATCCAGCCACGGGCCCATCCATCTGGCCCATCAAGACTCACTCTCATTTCATCAGTCCATAAAACCTTAGAAAAATCAGTCTTGAGATATTTCTTGGCCCAGTCTTGACGTTTCAGCTTGTGTGTCTTGTTAAGTGGTGGTCGTCTTTCAGCCTTTCTTACCTTGGCCATGTCTCTGAGTATTGCACACCTTGTGCTTTTGGGCACTCCAGTGATGTTGCAGCTCTGAAATATGGCCAAACTGGTGGCAAGTGGCATCTTGGCAGCTGCACGCTTGACTTTTCTCAGTTTTTTTAAGAGTGCTGCAAGATATCTCACTATTTTTGACGTTTCTGAGCCTGTCAAGTCCTTCTTTTGACCCATTTTGCCAAAGGAAAGGAAGTTGCCTAATAATTATGCTCACCTGATATAGGGTGTTGTCATTAGACCACACCCCTTCTCATTACAGAGATGCACATCACCTAATATGCTTAATTGGTAGTAGGCTTTCGAGCCTATACAGCTTGGAGTAAGACAACATGCATTAAGAGGATGGTGTGGTCAAAATACTCATTTGCCTAATAATTCTGCACTCCCTGTATATTGAACGTATAGAGTAGGGATTGACCGATATTGATTTTTTTTTTTTTTTTTTTTTTATTTTTTTTAGAGCCGATACCGATAATCTGTGAACTTTCAGGCCGATGGCCGATAACTTTTCGATATTCTGTACATTTACCATTTTGAAAAAATAAACTAATCCTAAAGGTAAATGCACAAAATATACATGCCACATGTAGTGGATGAAGTGTGTTTGTGTAGTGTGTGTATAGTGAATGCAGAATGTGTGTTTGTGTAGTGTGTATAGTGAATGCAGAATGTGTTTTTAATAATTTTTTTTTTTTTTAAACATTTAAATGGTGTTTTTTTGTTTTTGTTTTTTTAGTCCCCCCTCCCTGCTTCTTACCACGGAGGGGGGATATAGTATTCCCTGGTTGTCCGGTGGCTTGTTAAGTACTGGGGGGGGCCACAGGAAGCTGTTTCTTACCTCCCCAGTGTAAATCTTGCAGCCTTTAGTGCCGCGCGGAGCGTTGCCATGGTAACCTATTTTATGCTCAGAACTGACTTCTGACAGTCTGGGACAGAGTTTAAGGGCTGTCAAAGTCATGCATGCTGGGGAAGGAGCTATCCCTTGGCACAAACGTGCAGATTACTCTGGTATGTGCACCGTTTCAAGCAGAAATATACAGATTACTACCACCACAACCACTTCAATTCACTGAAGTGGTCATGGTGGTTGGAGTAACCATTTTACTTTGCAGTGTAATTTAATGTGATGCAATATACGTCTAGTGACTTCATTAGTCCACACAATGATTTGCTCTCCTTTGAGCTTGAGGTCCCTGTTGATTACAATATTAAACTATGAACTTAAATTATAGCAAAATATCATAAGTAAGATTTTAACTGCAGAAAAAGAAAAATTAAGACTATACTACCTTTTTCATCTCCCACATCACTTCTGGCACTCAAGGCTTTAATGAAAGGTTTGCCGGACACCTAATATTTTTGGGGGATCCTAAAGTGTAGGGAAATCTGTCGGCTCAAGTGGTTAAAAACAGGTCAACAAAGCCAAATTTGAGTATCTCTGGGGAGGCCATGCCTTCGATGATGTCGCTGGAGATGGATAGCTAATCAGTGGTGGAAAAAGGGAAGTAAAACCTTAATTTATCATATTATTTTTATTATTGCACACAGGAGGGGGGACCTGTGTATACTTGAACAGTATTTATAATATGTATAACAGTATTAGGTAAACCTAAATATTAATGGAAACTAGATTAGCTGTAATGCATGCAAAACAAATACAGATTACATAAATTGTGCAAGCACACCAGTGTAAACAAAACAAACATATGTCAGCAGCATATCAAACCAAGTGATGACAGGAGTTTTGCTCAAACCAGATTACAATTCAAAGGAATATTAGTATAATGACACTAAAGGTTATTTATGTAATCAATGCAGAAGAATGATTTTTTTTTTATTATTATCCCCCCCAACCCCCAACCCCCACCCCTAAATTATACATTCAATATTCGTTTTGCCAACCAATTCTTGCATGCTATTTAATATTCCCATTAGGAATTGCATCATTTCTTATCCACATTTATACTCTTGCTTCTAATAATTCAAGTTGCATAGCTGATGTTGCTTATTAAAACAGAACCACATAAAACGTAATATTTATGTTGGATTCAGAACTGCACCAGCTAGTCGATAACATTGATAATCGGTTCTGAAAATCGTTGTCAATGAAGATTGATTAGTCTGTGCCTGGAACGTTTGCTCATTGCATTACTTCTGTTAGGGTTTTTAAAAATTATTACAATTGCAGTCTGAAAAAACCCTAGGAAAAGGGCAAACCATGTTTTGCTGATTTTTAATATCTTGTTTTTAGTAGTCAGTCTTGACCATTAATCGAAAAGCCGTTTGCATCACCATTGTGGTATGTTTTGCTATTGTATGTTGTATTCAGTGTTGTAAAACATGAAAGCAGGAGAATAGAAGTCATGGGAGATAAAATGCCATTTACATGCAGCATGCATAATGTAAAATTTATATACAAACTGGTCAAGTGGTAAGATAGGAGTAGGCAGCAACATGATCTTATTTGGGGTTTCTATACTCCAAGTAGAAATGCGCTTAATGAGGAAGTGGTAATTATACGTCCTTAGATGTAATGATACCGGAGAAACTGACGGAAGCCAAGCACAGAGAGATGGACACAGGTTTCTTCAGGAAGGAAGAGATTCTTTATTGGATCACCGATCGGGACTCAGAGGGACTAGCGTCACCAAAATACCACAAGTTCTGAGCCCCGGACAATAGTGCAGGCTCCTTATATAGGCACATAACTCCTCCCATATTAAGCTCCACCCGCACATTCTCTTAACCAATCAACACAAATAAGAATTAACTTCCTGTTTGACCGCATGGCTTGTCCAGCACAATGGAGGAGGGGGAATACTACATCCTGTATTCTTGCACATGCTCCGTACACTACTGATCGTATCTTGCCTCGTGCAACCAACTGATCGATACGTCAGCATATGCACGTACACATGCCACGTGGTAATCTCGGCCTACTAAATTTATTTTTACCGAGATTCCACCACAATCCCCCCTTTGATGCCTCTTGATATTTCACAATTACTTGAGGCATCACTTAACCTTGGTTTGCATACACCGCAAGTTACCTTGAACCAGACCAGACTTATCTTATGATGTGAATCTTTTAACACTCATCTTCCTGCATTGGTTCTCCCTGATCTAGAGCCTTATACTTATAAATCGCCATTATCTGTGCAGCAGCCTTCCTCTCTGCTATATTTTCTATCAGGCTTTGCACAGACCTAACTACTAAGGGTATAAGACACGGCAGGAGTAGACACAACATTAAAATCAGTAGGACTCCACCTACCACTGCCTTAAGCCCTCCAAACCACTCATACCAGCTACCAAACCAACTACTTGGATTATACCCTTTCCATACCTGAGTAGGCACATGCGCTAGTTTAACCATATGGCTAGTAAGCTCAGCTATTGCTTGCCCTTCGTCATCTATTTGAAGACAGCAATTGCTCAGGTTAAACTTCCCACATACACCTCCCTCTACTGCCAAAAGGTAATCCAAGGCTAATCTATTTTGGTAGACTGCTGTCCTCATCCTGGTGTTATGCTTTGCTAGAAGATTGAGCGCTTGTGATGTCTCGTTAGTAATAATCTCAACCACCGCCTGTAATCTTATAATACGGTTGAGCATATAAATAGGGGTTCTGTAACCAAAGGTACCATCCTCAGCCCACGTGGCTGGCCCATAATAATCTATGATACGCTGGGGAGGCCATTCATTATCTTCCCAGGCGCCTATCTCTATGGGTCCCCTTTTCTTCCTATGATTCACATCATACACTTTAACACCTAAAGTCTCACCTGTTTCAATCGGTAACAAGAAGAAGGATGGTTTGAGCATACCCAACACACATGCCCCTTCCCAGTCCTGTGGCAACTCCGAATAGGCTTTCTTACCACAGATCCAGTACAAATTTGCTGGGGCTCTCCAGGTAGATGTGATGGATAAATCAAACCACACATCCTTTAAATTGGCGTATCTAGCAAACGGGTTAGATGGTTCCGAGACATTTGAAGCCGACCACCAAGTTGTATTCTTTGTATCATCATCATAAGCTTTTTGCCCTAGACAAGTTAATTCTCCTACAGAAGTATTATACATCATTCCTTTCCTTGCTATGCAAACATAACCTATGATGGAGGTCTTTAATCTCCACTCAGATTTACCTCTAACACTCATATGATAATCGGCTTGTGTAGATATTAGTTGGTCAACTGCCTCAGAACCGGACATTACCTCCTTTGCTTCCCAAGGCCATTGGTCTCCCATGTTAGTACCTCCACACACATAGCAGTTGGTAACATTAAGACTACCGGCAATACTTTCGGCTAAATCAATAAACAGGTTTTTAGCATTATGGGGATCTTATTATCTATACTCATCTCTTCATAAAAGGAATGGTATACTTGATGAGTTTGGGAGGATACCGTATCAGTCTCTATCCCTATAAACAATACTGTCCCAGGATCTAAACCCGTCCCGTATATTTGAAACCCAAATAAATTGCCATATTTGTCTAAGAACTTATCGGGGTTATTTATAAGTATATGGATGGGATTACATTCCATAGACTTACAATATGGGCTAGTCGGCAACTTAGTCACTATCATGTCTTTGTCTACTGTCTGTCCCCAAGTCGCCCACCCCACACAAGACCAATATGGGCAGAAGTTATAGTCTTTATTTGGGCATCTAGGACTCACATATTTATTTTTACTACTGGGACAAATATATTTATCATTAGACCCATACGTCCTCTCCCATCTAAGATCCCCACATACATTCCACGGCTTTCTACCACTCGATATCGCTTTACACGCATCAAATAGCAGAACACCCGAAGAATGTACGGATTCTAACACCGTCTTATTAATTATGGTCCCCTGAGGATCTCCATTCCTGAGAGTCAACCAGATTGTACGAGGTTGATACTCTGGACTGAAGCACTTAGGTTCTCCTACTCCTAAATGGCACACACTATAGTCTATATTTAAGTATCTACATCTCGATACATCTCCTTTACACTCGTATTGTGAATGCCAGATTAGGGTTTGGGAAATATGGTTACCTGTTCTTGTAGTCTTAATGCATACCTCACAGCTAGGAGTGTCGGTACCTCTACCTTCCTGAATATAAAAACACATATAAATAAACACTATCAAAAGCACATCTTTCGCCGTCATCCTCAGTCTTCGTCCGTGCGAAGGCGCCTCAGCTTCCAGGATGTGAGGGCTGCAGGGAATGGAGTCCTGCTCGTCTTCACAGGTGTCCCTTCGAGACTTTCCTGGCTTATATACTATGTGTTGGTAAGCGGACAGGCTTTATTATGGCCTTCTCACTCACGCACCAAATCCCTGTAACAATAAAATTTGTAATCCACACGATTCCTCGTTACTCCGACTGAGTAGTGCGTTTTAACCGGATCTTGCAGGGATTCTCTGGATCTGCTGTAACTTGCCAAGAATCGACTGCTGCTGGTTTAACCCTGGAGTGATGTATCCACAGAGTCACTTCGGCTACTTTTATCGCTGTAGGGGTAGACAAAAGAACAACATAAGGACCTCTCCACTTAGGCCCTAACGGTACATTATTCCACTCTTTAATCCACACTTGATCTCCTGGATGATAACTATGAACAGGGGGATAAATATTCACAGGTAATCTATCTTGTACCCATTTCTGTACCTCCTCCATAGTCTTACCCAACTCTACAACCTGCTGCCGGGTAATTCCTTCTCCCAACTGACTCAAGTCCCCCCTTAAGTTACCAAGTACGGGAGGTGGTCGTCCATACATGATTTCAAAAGGAGAGAGGCCCATCCTTCTGGTAGGGGTACTGCGGATTCGCAATAGAGCTATGGGTAAGAGAACGTTCCACTTAAGTTGGGTTTCCTGACACATTTTAGCCAACTGGTTCTTAATAGTTCTATTCATTCTCTCTACCTTACCAGAACTCTGGGGTCTATATGCAGTATGAAGCCTCCACTTTATACCAAGCATATGAGTCAGTTGTTGTAGGCACTGATGAACAAAAGCTGGACCATTGTCCGATCCTATAGAACAGGGTAGTCCATATCGGGGTATTATTTCTCGTAGCAGGAATCTCACAACTTCTCCTGCTTTCTCTGTACGAGTAGGACATGCTTCTACCCAGCCTGAATAGGTGCACACAATTACCAGCAGGTAACGATGTCCACCCGATTTAGGCATCACTGTAAAGTCTATTTGTAGATCGGACATGGGGAGTCCCCCCATAAACTGGACTCCTGGTGGTTTTACTGGTCCTTGTCTTGCATTATTTTTAGCACACGTTACACATCTTCGTACAATGGCCTGAGTCAAGTTGGACAATCTTGGTATGTAGAAATGCTTTCTGAGAGATTCTTCAGTACGGTCTCTCCCAGAATGTGTCCCGTTATGATAATTTTGGACAATTTCTACCGCTAGTGATGCTGGTATGACTATTCTTCCATCTTCTAGCTGATACCACTTGTTCTCCAAATACTTTCCTGGTTCAGTCTTTAACCACTCCTCTTCTTGAGCTGTATAAACTGGAGTCCATTGGGACAGTGGAGTTGGTATAAGAGCAGCTATATGCCCCACATACTCCTGTCTTCCTGATTCAGCAGCACGCTTAGCTGCACTATCTGCCATCCGATTTCCCTTGGTTACATCACCATCTCCTCTCAGATGCGCTCGACAATGTATGATACCGACTTCTTTCGGCTCCCACACTGCTTCCAATAGTTGTAGGATTTCAGCTGCGTATTTGATTTCTTTGCCTTCTGAATTCAGTAGTCCTCTTTCTTTATACAAAGCTCCGTGGGCATGAGTGGTTAAAAACGCATACTTAGAGTCCGTATAGATGTTCACTCTTAAACCTTCAGCCAATTGTAACGCTCGTGTTAGTGCTATTAATTCTGCCTTTTGTGCTGATGTTCCTTTCGCCAGTGGCCGAGCTTCTATCACCTTGTCTATTGTTGTTACTGCATATCCTGCATTGCGGATCCCTTCTTTCACATAACTACTGCCGTCGGTATAATATTGAACATCGGGGTTCTGGATGGGAAAATCACGAAGATCTGGTCTACTTGAGAATACTTCATCCATTACTTCCAAACAGTCATGTTGACTTTCAGTAGGTTGTGGCAAAAGGGTAGCTGGATTTAAGGTGTTTACAGTCTCTAAATGCACTCTGGGATTTTCACACAACATTGCTTGATACTTGGTCATACGGCTGTTACTAAACCAATGATTTCCTTTGTAATCCAACAACGTCTGTACTGCATGTGGGACTCGTACATAAAGTTCTTGACCCAGAGTGAGTTTATCGGCTTCAGCTACTAGCAGGGCGGCTGCAGCTACGGCTCTTAGACAAGGTGGAAGTCCGCTGGCCACTGCATCCAATTGCTTAGACATGTAGGCAACAGGTCTTTGCCATGATCCCAAGTACTGTGTCAATACTCCCACAGCCATTCTTCTTTGCTCGTGTACATATAAGTAGAATGGTCGTGTGTGATCAGGTAGACCTAATGCTGGGGCACTCATCAAAGCCTTCTTCACATCTTCAAATGCCGTTTGCTGTTCTTGGGTCCATAAGAAGGGGTCGTGCTCTGTACCTTTGATAGCTGCGTACAGAGGTTTTGCCAGTATCGCATAGCTGGGAATCCATATCCTACAGAAGCCTGCTGCCCCCAAGAATTCTCGCACTTGTCTTCTATTCTTGGGTATTGGTATTTGGCAGACAGCTTCTTTTCTCTCTGGCCCCATAATTCTTTGACCTTCAGAGATATGGAATCCCAGATATTTGACAGTTGGCAAACACAACTGAGCCTTCTTTCTAGACACCTTGTATCCTGCCTTCCAGAGAATGTGTAGTAGATCGTGCGTTGCTTGCTGACAGATCTCTTTTGTAACTGCTGCTATCAACAAGTCATCTACATATTGTAACAATACACACTCTCCTGGGATGGACTCGAAATCCAGTAGATCTTGACTTAGGGCTGAACCAAATAGGGTAGGTGAATTTTTAAACCCTTGGGGCAGTCTTGTCCAAGTCATCTGGCGTTTTGAGCCAGTTACAGCGTTCTCCCATTGGAAAGCGAAAATACATTGACTTTCTGCGGCAATTCGGAGGCAAAAGAAGGCATCTTTGAGATCTAAGACTGTGAAGTAAGTAGCCCCGCCCGGAATTAAAGCAAGCAGGTTATATGGATTGGGTACAACTGGATGTATACTAACAACCGCATCATTGACTGCTCTCAAGTCCTGCACAGGTCGATACTCATCTGTACCGGGCTTTTGAACAGGCAGCAATGGGGTGTTCCAGGGGGAAGTACAGAATTTTAGGATACCATACCGTATGAACTTATCCAGATAGGATTGGATGTTCTTCTTAGCCTTCTGCGGGATGTGGTATTGTCTTAGGCTCACTGGATAAACCCCAAGTTTTAGTTCAATTTTTATAGGTGGAATATTGCGGGCCAGTCCTGGTGGGTTGTTCTCTGCCCAAACTCCTGGTATGTTAAATAATGTCTCATCACTCCTAGGGTTTTGGCTAGTCAACACTGTATAAAGTCGCCACTCTTCTTCCTTTGGTACGGATAATGTCATGATACCTGAAGGTCCATTAAACTTTAAAGATGTTGTTCCATTTGGTAGGAACGTAATCTGCGCTTGTAATTTTGATAGCATATCACGTCCCAGCAATTGGACTGGACATTCAGGCATATAGAGGAATTGATGTTTTACTACGTGGCCTCCCAATGTACAGAGTCGACTTTTAAGAACCGGTTTTTCAGCACTTCTTCCAGTTGCTCCTATCACAGTAATAGTCCTTCCAGATGGAGGAGCAACTAGATTAGTCACCACTGAATGTTCAGCACCAGTGTCGATCATGAACGCACTCCTTTTTCCCCCTATTGATACATCGACCATAGGCTCCGCTCGACCAAGGGGGATGGAGCCCGGTCGGTATCAATAGTCCTCCATGACCGTGTCAGCCAATCCTACGAAGTCCCTGCCTTCTCTATCGCGGGACCTTTGCGCTGCTGGAATATACCTGTCTTCCCTAACACTTCCTCTGTTCCCATTACTCCCTCTATTACCATTACTCCCTCCGGGGCCTCCTCTACCTCTCGCTCTGCCTCTAAAGTTTCCATAACCTGCCCTGGGTTGGTCTCTCTCGTACTGCTCTCTTTGTGGACATTCGTTCCTCCAATGCCCTTCTTCCTTGCAATACGCGCACTGATTCCTACTCAAAGGCTCCCTATTCCATCTACTATCGCCTCTATCTGGGCCCCGTCTACGCCTGCGATCGCTACCGCTAGCATATCAGCCTTTTTACGCATCTTGCGCTCTTCCTCTTTCTTACTTTCTGTTTCCCTATTCATATAAACCTTATTCGCTACCTCCATTAGTTGGGTGATTGACATACCTGCAAACCCTTCTAACTTTTGTAGCTTGCGCTTAATATCTCCGTAAGCTTGGCTGACAAAGGCGGAGTTCACCATTCGGGAATTATCTGCGTCTTCCGGATTAAAGGGGGTATACAAGCGGTATGCCTCCAATAATCGGTCATAAAAGACACTGGGCGCTTCATCGCTTTTCTGAATCACCTCAACTGTCTTCGACATGTTAATAGCTTTCTTTCCTCCGGCTTTCATGCCAGCAATTATAGCGTCTCTATAGGCTCTGAGTTGGACCATATCAGCACCATTTACGTTCCAATCGGGATCGGTGTTGGGATAATGTGTTGCGGCCCATGCTGCTGGATTAGCTTGGTTCAAAGCACGGGCTCTATCCTCTAGTGCTTTAATGGCTGCTTGGTTAATTCTTGTCCTTTCCTCATTGTTAAACAAAGTCATTAATAACTGCTGGCAATCAGCCCATGTCGGGTTATGTGTCTGTACTATTGAGGTGAACAGATCAGTCATAGCTTGTGGTTTCTCAGTATACGAGGAATTGTGGGTCTTCCAATTTAAGAGATTGGTTGTCGTGAATGCGACATATACAAAGACTGGGTCAGCATGTGCCATTTGGCCTGCGGCATCGATATAGGCTGACCCAGGATTCAGACGAAGAGGCATCTGATAGTGTTTTAATTGTTGGGCACCGGTCAACTGTCGGGTCTGTATGGGGCTACGTGGAGGGGCGTCAGTCATAGGTTCCAGTCGGGGAGAAATAGGGTATGGGGATGTGGGAGCTTGGTTTTGGGAAAAGGTTGTAAATAAAACACTTCGAGCCGAGCTAGATGAAGCTTGACCGGAAGTCTGAAGTGGCGCCAAATCAGGATATTCGTTTTTAATGGGGGTTGGTTCTGATTCCGGAAGGGGAGATTTAGTACGAGGGGGGGTGGATCCTGTACTGGAGGAGGAAGCGGAAGTGGATGAGGGTAATGAGGGGAGGGTTGCAGGACTTCCTGCATTTGCGTCACTTCCTCTTAACGGAAAGTAAGGGGGCGGCAAAGGGATCTCGGACTCAGGGGGCGTGTCCAAAATGGGCCTAACACCAGTCCTAGTGGACAAACAAGTCCTAGCTACCATGAGGCGACACTGCTCCTCGTGGCATGTCCGGAGCCATTTTGGCGAGTCATTTACGGCCTGTCTCCAACAATCAATATAAGGAAACTGGCCGTAAAGTTCAGGCCTACCTGATACAGCCACGTGTAAGCGCTGTACCAGAGTTGGATCCAAACTGCCACGTGGCGGCCATGCCGCAACCAAAGTAGGCCACTCCCTAGTACACAAAGTGACCAAACGTACAGGAGACATCTTAACCCCAAAATCACAAGTTTTGAATCCCTTTTTAAAATTCTTCACCATACAACCTAAGGGATCCGGAATCGTTGACTGCGACGCACCCATACTTAACAATGGAACGTCGTCGACAACGAATACTATACACGCGTACTATTCAACAGTCACACCCGTTTCATCTGGCAACAGCACCACGTGGTACGGTTACCAGGTGAAACGTACACAATAACAATAAACACTCAGGGAATTCCCGTACACACACAGCTGCTACACCAGTCACTATATAATCAATATTATGCCCTTTGGCGTAACTATACAGTCACCCACGCTATAATTCTCTATATATGAATTACCCGTCTATAACACACCCCAGTAACATCGTCTTTTACAAATAGCGGTTACAGTACGGTTAGCATAGGTCAAAGCACAAGTTAAGGTCACAATACAATTATTAGTGGTTATGGTGTTAAACATGCAATGGACGACAATGATTAGTACTTATATACAGTGTCAGTAAATATACAGGGTTATGGTACCGTGCACTATAATACAGCAACACACTATTAACACTCTCGCTAGACGGCTGAGCTCGCGCTATCTAACAAGATATACACTTTACTAAACAATCGTTAACACATTTACAATTCCCAACTAAACTATTGGCCAGTACCTTGAATGGACTACCTAAAAACAATCTACATACGTTTTGGTTAGCCACACTGCCCAATCACCACATATATAGCGAGCTAGAGGACCGAATTTACACAGACGCCTCTTAGTCGCACTATCAAAAGTCTAGTGGGTTCCAAATTTACACGCCTTCCCACTTAGCCCAGATAGGTTGAGAGCTAGCGAACCGAATTTACACAGGCGCCGCTTAGTCTCCCGGTCCCTCCGACCTAGCGAACGTAATATACACCCTAGAACGCTAGTCTAGACAAGACACCGGTGTCCGGCTAGGGCTATTTACACCAGGACCCCGCCTGACTAACAAAATCAAACGGTCTGACTAAAGAGCGTTCGATCGAGCGGTGCGCCTTCGCTCCTTCCCTCCGACAGAGGGGGCAGATACACAGATTCAAACCCCTTTGGGCCTACCGCACAATCGGTATACCCCTAGTGGGTCCTGCCGTCTAAAACAGCAGTTGTCTTACCTCCTCGTTCCTGAACCTGAGTTCACACTCATCGACGGGGACACCCCAGCACTTCTTACGTAGAGGCCGATGATCTCCTGGACAACAGACCAGTGGCGCCGAGACGAAGGGAGGTCCACGCAGAAGTTCAGGGGTGCAGCCGTAGAGAACGTGGGCAAAGATAGACCGTCTCACGCCTCTGCCTCTCAGCTACCGTTGAACGATGAGCTTCCCGGCCAATGCACCAAATGATACCGGAGAAACTGACGGAAGCCAAGCACAGAGAGATGGACACAGGTTTCTTCAGGAAGGAAGAGATTCTTTATTGGATCACCGATCGGGACTCAGAGGGACTAGCGTCACCAAAATACCACAAGTTCTGAGCCCCGGACAATAGTGCAGGCTCCTTATATAGGCACATAACTCCTCCCATATTAAGCTCCACCCGCACATTCTCTTAACCAATCAACACAAATAAGAATTAACTTCCTGTTTGACCGCATGGCTTGTCCAGCACAATGGAGGAGGGGGAATACTACATCCTGTATTCTTGCACATGCTCCGTACACTACTGATCGTATCTTGCCTCGTGCAACCAACTGATCGATACGTCCGCATATGCACGTACACATGCCACGTGGTAATCTCGGCCTACTAAATTTATTTTTACCGAGATTCCACCACAGTAATAGTATGAAAGAAATACTGGCAGCCACCAGAGGAAACTAAACTGACAGATTATGATGTGGAAGACCATAGGCTTCTGAGCAATATTGGACTTTGCCATCACCAGGGAGTGTAAATGCGGACAGTTTTGTACTCCTAATGCTTTAGTATTTCTTTATAAAGCATTGATCACCTAACTCTCCTTGTGATTAACTTTTAAAGTAGATGTCATGTTGTATGAGTATGTTCTACTACCCTGTTTATTCTCGGATATCATTTAGCAGAGTAGCTACAGTGGCAAATAACTTTAAAACTGCCTAGTAACATAGGAATTGAAATTCTGAGTCCTGGTAGAAGGACAGGTAGATACAGACACGGTCTGATTGTATTAATTGAAACTAGAAGACCTAGCAGATATGTACTTAAAAAAAAAAAAAAAAAACACACACACTTAAAACATGTGTAAATGTTTCCACTCTTTTATCCCTATTTAAGAACTTCAAGTCCAGAGAATACCTTGAAATGTTGCAAAGTACAAAAACTAATCGTTTGATAAAACAAGCTTAGGTTACTGAAAAATAATCTGCATTTCATGTTCTGTAGCAGTCTAAGTAACTTGAGCTTTGAACATTGATGCTTACCATTCATGTAAGTGTCTCTTTATTTACAATCCGCCTGGTTTTCTAAAAGCAGTGTTGAAACAGACTCTTACTACATCCATTATGTCAAACATTATTTGGATATACCGTAATTGTACTTCGTGAAATAGTACATTGCTGTCATAATGGAGAGAAAAAGTCAATGAATAAAAAGAGTCTGACTATTATAATCTTTAAAAGAGCAGATCTTCAGTGGAATTGCAAATGTGTCAATAAGTACCGTTTCCTAAAGGTACTTGAAAACTTTGACAGAAGTCCCTGCAGGCCCAAAATACACTGAAGTGAAGTAAGCAGGTCACACTTTTGACTGGTCATGTAGCAGTAAGAAGGTAATCTCGAAGATGGCAAAATAAGAAAGAGGCTTCTTGTCTGGGTCATGAGGACTACCGGATTCTGGAAGGAGGTATCATGGACCGATTAATCAAAATTTTACTTCTTTGGCTGGTCATGCAGGTTTTTTTTTTTTTTTTTTTTTTACAGCCGTAAGTGAAAATGATTGTTCCTCATTTTGTGACACTATCTATGGTTTAGTGCTATTTTTTTTTTTTTTTTAATATCAGTAGAGCCATGCAACACGCTCCTTCTATGTCAAGTTGGTCAGGGATTAGTATAGTAACCAGATAATGGTGCAATAGAGAACACCAACCTATGTCAGCACTACCTATAAAGTGGGCTTGAAATCTTGGCATGGCAGTCAGTCTCCAGACTGGTTTTGGTTGAGCTGGGCAGAAGAGGGAAAATAAAACAACTGGCAAGTGCAAACACATATGTTGTAACCTTACCTGTAAAGGACTGCCTGAAGGTATATGCCATACAGTGCTTTAATGCCCATAATAGCATAGATCTCTAGATCCTTGTTGGTACCATGGAGCCCCGGGTATAATTCGATACATGCAGCTCCCCTCTGTCAGCATGGACCAGAATTAGTGTCCCCAGACTGACAGATGAGCTGTGTGCAGGGCTCAAAGTGCGGACTGCACACAGCCCTTTAAATACGCACCAAAGAATAATCACGTTCAGCCATAGTGATTATCTTCCAATCCTGATTTCTGGTTCTTTCTGCATGCCCTGGCAGTGATGGGCGCTGGACTGTACCTTTTGCCCAGCACAGATCATTGGCGGATCCAGGGGGGGGCAACGGGGCAATTGCCTCTGAGAAAATATTGCTGCCCGAGGCTCTCTCCTGCCGGCCCATGCAGGGCTGGTTCTATCCAAGCACCAGCCCTCCTGATTGCCATCACGGACCGGAGGGGAGATCGGTGATCTCCCTCCCTGGCCCACAGGCACATTGCTGGACCGCCGGCAGGGGAGGGAGAGGGAGGAGAGAACCCGGAGAAGCTCTTACCTTAAGCTCCGCCGGGTTCTCTTCTTGCGATCACGGTTACAACGGCAACGCTCCATTCTCGCGAGAGTGAACTCTAGCCTGAGCTGCAGGTTAGAGTTCACTCCCCCACTAGAACCACCAGGGACTGGAACAAAGCAATGTATCCCCCTCCCTCAGCAAAGGTAAGAAGGAAGGGGGGGACATTAGCTATATTTATTTAATTATTTAATAATATAAAAAAAATATCTTTAATCTGCCCCCCTATCCCCTCACACAAACTATAACCCCCTACACACTGCACCACACACAAATACACAGCTCCCCCTTACATACACAGCCCCCCTCTTACATACACACAGCCCCCCCTCTTACATACACACAGCCCCCCCTCTTACATACACACAGCCCCCCCCCTTACATACACACAGCCCCCCCCCTTACATACACACAGCCCCCCCCCTACATACACACAGCCCCCCCCCCTACATACACACAGCCCCCCCTTACATACACACAGCCCCCCCCTCTTACATATACACACAGCCCCCCCCTCTTACATATACACACAGCCCCCCCCTCTTACATATACACACAGCCCCCCCTCTTACATACACACAGCCCCCCCTCTTACATACACACAGCCCCCCCTCTTACATACACACAGCCCCCCCTCTTACATACACACAGCCCCCCCTCTTACATACACACAGCCCCCCCTCTTACATACACACAGCCCCCCCTCTTACATACACACAGCCCCCCCTCTTGCATACACACAGCCCCCCCTCTTACATACACACAGCCCCCCCTCTTACATACACACAGCCCCCCCTCTTACATACACACAGCCCCCCCTCTTACATACACACAGCCCCCCCTCTTGCATACACACAGCCCCCCCTCTTACATACACACAGCCCCCCTCTTACATACACACAGCCCCCCTCTTACATACACACAGCCCCCCCTCTTACATACACACAGCCCCCCCTCTTACATACACACAGCCCCCCTCTTACATACACACAGCCCCCTCTTACATACACACAGCCCCCCTCTTACATACACACAGCCCCCCCTCTTACATACACACAGCCCCCCCTCTTACATACACACAGCCCCCCTCTTACATACACACAGCCCCCCCCTCTTACATACACACAGCCCCCCCCCTCTTACATACACACAGCCGCCCCCTCTTACATACACACAGCCGCCCCCTCTTACATACACACAGCCCCCCCCTCTTACATACACACAGCCCCCCCCTCTTACATACACACAGCCCCCCCCTCTTACATACACACAGCCCCCCCCTCTTACATACACACAGCCCCCCCTCTTACATACACACAGCCCCCCCCCTCTTACTTACACACAGCCCCCCCCTCTTACATACACACAGCCCCCCCCTCTTACATACACACAGCCCCCCCTCTTACATACACACAGCCCCCCCTCTTGCATACACACAGCCCCCCCTCTTACATACACACAGCCCCCCTCTTACATACACACAGCCCCCCTCTTACATACACACAGCCCCCCCTCTTACATACACACAGCCCCCCCTCTTACATACACACAGCCCCCCTCTTACATACACACAGCCCCCTCTTACATACACACAGCCCCCCTCTTACATACACACAGCCCCCCCTCTTACATACACACAGCCCCCCCTCTTACATACACACAGCCCCCCTCTTACATACACACAGCCCCCCCTCTTACATACACACAGCCCCCCCTCTTACATACACACAGCCCCCCCCTCTTACATACACACAGCCGCCCCCTCTTACATACACACAGCCGCCCCCTCTTACATACACACAGCCCCCCCCCTCTTACATACACACAGCCCCCCCCCTCTTACATACACACAGCCCCCCCCTCTTACATACACACAGCCCCCCCCTCTTACATACACACAGCCCCCCCTCTTACATACACACAGCCCCCCCCCCTCTTACATACACACAGCCCCCCCCTCTTACATACACACAGCCCCCCCCTCTTACATACACACAGCCCCCCCCTCTTACATACACACAGCCCCCCCCCCTCTTACATACACACAGCCCCCCCCTCTTACATACACACAGCCCCCCCCTCTTACATACACACAGCCCCCCCCTCTTACATACACACAGCCCCCCCCTCTTACATACACACAGCCCCCCCTCTTACATACACACAGCCCCCCCTCTTACATACACACATCAGCCCCCCCTCTTACATACACACATCAGCCCCCCCTCTTACATACACACATCAGCCCCCCCTCTTACATACACACATCAGCCCCCCTCTTACATACACACAGCAGCCCCCCCTTACACTCACTGCCCCCCATACACAAAAACACACTGCGCCACTCACACACAAACACATTGCTCCCAAATACAAATTGCTACCCCATACATAGGCGACACACACACTGCACCCCTCACACACATGCACACTACAACCCCTATCCCGGCAGACCTGGGTAAGTTATCAAACGTTTTTTTAAACGGTTTGATTACTTACTCTGAGAGGGTGCTACAGCAACTCCTGGCACAAAAACCACTACAGAGTGCTGTAGTGGTTATTGTGCCTGGATTGTTTCTTACAATAATCTGCCAGTGCCCCTCCCGAGATTAGCTTCTGGATCCGCCACTGGCACAGATGAGTAATTGATGGGTACAGCAGGGTGGAGCTACAGCATGAGTTTTCCACTGCAGAGTTTTCTGTGCTGTATTGGTAGGGAAATCACTCTGCTGATGTCAGCAAAGGGGATCACTCTAAATTAGGGTTGATTTTAGGGAGGTAGGAATAGGCTTTAGCTTAAATATAGTGCCAGTGTTCTAACACTGTTTAGTATTCTGATATTGATAGTATCCCTTTACAAAACTACATCATTCTTAGTAAGTGAAAACTATCCAAACTTTGTAGGTGCCTGCCTGCATCCATGGCATCGGGGCATTACTGCTTCAGCCAGAACGCTAAAGTACCGAGAAAGTAAGCAATAGCATTTACTGTGGTCAAATAACTTTTACTTCTCCAAGTGTAACTTTTTCTTGACTGATAGGACTTTAAAGCAGAGCACTGAATTAAAATTCTGTTTTGTCAGTTTTCCAAAGTTTGTAAAACGTAAGGGTACAGGGACAGGATTCTGGCACCATGAGCACTCCAATAAGCTGAAGTGCGTTACAGTGATTTAGAATGTCTCGTTAATTGTGGATTTCTTGCTGGTGGTGAGGAAAAAACAATCTTTCTCCGGTAGATCTTAAAACCTAGAGAGAGAGTTAAATAATCTAATGTACATGTTATAAATCCTGCCAAAATAAATCAAATCTACTATTCATAAACAATAGTTCAGCACCGTGTGATTAATGGCCTTTACCTAATGATGAAACAAGTGGTATAACCTCTAATCTATAATTGTGAAAACAAGGAAAATTTGATCAATCTTAACTTGTATAAAATCACACAGAATAAAGTTCTGTTTTATATCCCCTAACCTCATCCATGGTATAAAAAAAAAATTCAATTAATTGAATATTTGTAGTAAATGTCATTTTAAATATCCTTATTTGGATGTTTTTTTCTAGTTTTTTTATGCTGTCATTGCTCTATTATCAGGTACCAACTTGGCTGCCAAATAGCCATGTATACTGTCGAGCAAGTGACAGCCTGGGCCTTCTCCTTCCTGCTGGCTGTTTGCCAGCTACTTAATTGAAGTACTGTTTTCTGCCTGTCAGATCTTCCAATTGACAATTGTATCCAGCTAAGCAAATATTTTGAAAATACAGCAAACTAGAGCAAAAATGCAATAGCCTATAAAATGCCAAATATTTGGACGTGCTGACATTTGTATCCTAGACTCATCAGATTTGCACCTTGGTGTGTTTATGGGAAAAGACTTGCAATTGTTAATTACTGCCAGAGAGAACACTGTGTAAGTTGAAGCTTTTTAACCCCTTAAGGACACATGACATGTGTGGCATGTCATGATTACCTTTTATTCCAGAAGTTTGGTCCTTAGGGGGTTAAAGAGAGAATAGATATGTATCCTTTAAATGTGGTCACCAGAACTTGACTGCTGCCACTGTGTAAATTGTACATGAACTGACATTTTATGAAGTGCCTTAAATATATTGTTTCCTGTTCTGCTATGTGTCTTCTGTTTGTGTTTTTTTTTTAATTATTATTATTATTATTATACTGGGTAAACTGGATGATGGTCAGAAACACCTTGGCTACCGAGGTTAAAGGGATAATGTAGACACCTAGACCACTTTATTTAAAGTGGTTTGGGTGCAGTGCTCCTGCCTACCTAACCCTGCATTGTAAAACTTGGCAGTTTCAGTTATCTTGTAAGTTTAATTCCTCCTCTAGTGGCTGTCTTACAGACAGCCACTTGAGGTGCTTCCTTGTGCTTCAGAGTCTAGCTCTGTGAAACACTGGATGTCCTCACGCTTGGCATGGGGACATCCAGTGTCTTGAAACTTCCCATAGGAAAGCCTAATGTGCATGCGCAGGGAGTGACATCGCGGGAGATATCAGGTAAGTGAAAGACTTGACTGACTGAATGCGGGGGGAGACTCTACTGTGTTATAAATAGTTTTGTATTCCCAATACTATAGAGTTCCTTTAACCATCAGTGCATATTCTCTTTATAAGAATCTTTGCATATGCTATATAAGGGTGCACACAATTGTGTCGAATCTGGACCCTATTTTAAAAATCGAAACTGCTTACTGCCAGCACTAGTAGCCAAGCAGACAAATTATTTAAAACCCCTTGGCTAAAAGTAGGAGTAAATGGATGACCCCCAAATAACTATAGGAAGAATTAAATTCTCCCTTATGTCTTCATCACTATGCTGCGAGTAGGTGTATATCTTCTAACTGTTAATACCCCATCTCCTGGGCAGTGGGATGGTGTATTAGAATAAGTGGGCCCATTTTCAGGCCCTCTTTATCCCATGTGTCAACTTATCAATTAATGTAAATAATCCATAAAGATAGAATCGTTCTTAAATAGTCACATTGACTGTGTTTGAATTTCATTGAAATTTCAATTCGGTCAAAAGATATCATGAGAGAGAAGGTTCCTTCTTTCTATCATGATGACAAAGAGCAAAGGTTCCAATGTCAGGTTTTTCAATTCCCTTGCTATCTCTAGCAATGGCTGTGAGAATCCGGCTTCTTTTGCAGATCATGAGACTGTCAATGGAGGCTCCTTTGGTCTCATGGGATCCTCCATCAGCATTAGTGTTGTAATTTTCCACATGCGCGGGAGTACACTATTGATGCAGCTCCTGGCTGATGAAGGAACAGGAGCTGAAGACAGAAGATGTCCTTGTCTGTGTGAAAGAGCTTCAGCTAGAGCTTTCTATGTTTCTAGACAAGCCTTTTAGCCACTACAGTGGCTAAAAGGCTTGTCTAAATAGTCAAATTATTTTAGAATGGCTTGACTTCTTATCTGGGCTCAGCCTGCTGCAGCAGTGCAGAGCATAGCTCACGCACAGAGAGCGATATGGGTAACACTCACAGCCAATGAGCTAGCCCTCACTGTAGGGGTTAGCTTATACAGAAAGCTAACAGAAGCTTTTGTGGAGGGGACAGATGGTGCACTACAGGTGAGAAGTCAAAACATTTTTGACTACTTGTTGGGATAGGGCAGTTCACTGTAGTATACATACATTGTGCAGTAGTGATTATGGTGTTATGAATTGTTTCTTTAATAGTAATCTTAGAACTATAACATTTTACATTTTTAAAAATTGGAATTCCTATATATTCTATCCTATATAAATTGTTATTTGGAACATATGTCATCTAATAATTTAACAAGTGTACCAAGAACAATTTGTTACAAGTTTTATTATATCCTTTGAGCATATTTAAGCACTCTGTAGAATTTTGAGTATGTTGGCTTATGACTACTTCTTGACCCATGAATTATAAGTCAAGAACTGGTGTAATGAATTTTATGACCCCCTTTGAAGATGGGCAGATTTTAATCTCTTATCGCCATTTCTCAGTGAGCTCCCAGAGCAATCAGGATTGCTACATAAGTTATTTATGACAGGATCATGTTATTTCTATCAAAGGACTGGCCTTTTAATATGAAAACTGTATATCTGCCTCTTAAATGGTTCACTGTTTTAACACTTGCAGTGCTGTTTTAAAAATGACAAATCATGCTGTCTGCATTACATACCTCTCAAGTGTCCCTATTTAGCAGGGAACAGTCCCTGTTCTCTTTGCTCCTGGCACTCAGTATAATGAAAACATACAGGGATGAAAAGAAATTAAACATTATTCAACTAATTTGCAATCTGCTCTGCATAAACTGGATTTTGACATTTGTTTTGCAGATTTTTCATACACATTAAAGAAAACTGTGCTTAACCCCTTAGTGACCAGACCGTTTTCAATTTTGTTACCATTTGGACCAGGACTGTTTTTACATTTCTGCGGTGTTTGTGTTTAGCTGTAACTTTCCTCTTACTCATTTACTGTACCCACACATATTATATATTGTTTTTCTTGCCATTAAATGTTCTTTCTAAAGATACTATTATTTTCATCATAACATATAATTTACTATAAAAGAAATTATATGATGAAAAAACACTTTTTCTAACTTTGACCCCCAAATCTGTTGCGCATCTACAACCGCCCAAAAACACCCCTGCTAAATAGTTTCTAAATTTTGTCCTGAGTTTAGAAATACCCAATGTTAACATGTTCTTAGAATTTTTATTTATTTATTTATTTATTTTAAGTTATAGGGCTATAAGTACTTTGCTATTTCCAAACCATTTTTTTTTCTCAAACTGAACACAAGTTACAGTGTAGCACTGATATCTGTCAGGAATCCCTGAATACCCCTTCACATGTATATATGTTTTAAAAGAAGACAACCTAAGGTATTAAACTTGGGGTATTTGATTCTTTTCATGCAACCATTTTACCACCAATCTATTCCAAATTAAAAAATAAATAAATAATAATTGGTGATTTATTTGACACAAATAGCAATTTAAGAATACATGTACTGAGAACTTTAAGGGTTACTGCCAAAGAACACCCCAATATGTGTTCAGCAACATCTCCTGAGTACAGTTATACCACCCATGTATAGGTGTATCTGGTTCTCTGGGAGCTAAAATACCTTATTTGGAGGGTGCGCATTCCAGTTTTCCAACTTGGAATTTTCACAGCTTGTCATCATGCACCCATGTCCTAGTTGGGACATTTTTGAAGCCGGCCAATGTAATTTACCCCCATCAAACCATATATTTTTGAAAAGTAGACAACCCAGGGTATTCTATATGGGGTATGTCTAGTCTTTTTTAGTAGCCACATAGTCACAAACACTAGCGAAAGTTGGCATTTATATTTGTGTGTTAAAGATGCAAAAAACTATTATGAACGCTAACTTTGGCCAGAGTTTGTGACCAAGTGGCTACTAAAGACTGGACATACCCAGTCCTTGGACATACCCAATACCTTGGGATGTCTGCTATTGCAAATGGTATGCCATCATGGGGGTAATTCTCATTCCTGGGCTACCATACGGTCTCAAAGGCAAAGTAACCACTCTGGTGAATTTCAATGTGAAAAAACTGAAAAATGTAACCTGCTATATTTGACCCTGTAACTTCCCAAAACCCCATAAAACCTGTACATAGGGGGTAATGTTTTACACGTGAGACATTGCTGAATACAAATATGTGTATTTTATTGCAGTAAAAGCAAACCATATTATGACATTCACATTTAAAATGTCACGCAGAACTAAAATATTTCTTAATTTCTCAAATTTTTTATATTTTAGTTATGTTTCATAGCTAAATATGTGATGTTAACTTAAATCCATATTTCTCATGAATAAAATTATATATACAGGGAGTGCAGAATTATTAGGCAAGTTGTATTTTTGAGGATTAATTTTATTATTGAACAACAACCATGTTCTCAATGAACCTAAAAAACTCATTAATATCAAAGCTGAATATTTTTGGAAGTAGTTTTTAGTTTGTTTTTAGTTATAGCTATTTTAGGGGGATATCTGTGTGTGCAGGTGACTATTATTGTGCATAATTATTAGGCAACTTAACAAAAAACAAATATATACCCATTTCAATTATTTATTTTTACCAGTGAAACCAATATAACATCTCAACATTCACAAATATACATTTCTGACATTCAAAAACATAACAAAAACAAATCAGTGACCAATATAGCCACCTTTCTTTGCAAGGACACTCAAAAGCCTGCCATCCATGGATTCTGTCAGTGTTTTGATCTGTTCACCATCAACATTGCGTGCAGCAGCAACCACAGCCTCCCAGACACTGTTCAGAGAGGTGTACTGTTTTCCCTCCTTGTAAATCTCACATTTGATGATGGACCACAGGTTCTCAATGGGGTTCAGATCAGGTGAACAAGGAGGCCATGTCATTAGATTTTCTTCTTTTATACCCTTTCTTGCCAGCCACGCTGTGGAGTACTTGGACGCGTGTGATGGAGCATTGTCCTGCATGAAAATCATGTTTTTCTTGAAGGATGCAGACTTCTTCCTGTACCACTGCTTGAAGAAGGTGTCTTCCAGAAACTGGGAGTTGAGCTTGACTCCATCCTCAACCCGAAAAGGCCCCACAAGCTCATCTTTGATGATACCAGCCCAAACCAGTACTCCACCTCCACCTTGCTGGCGTCTGAGTCGGACTGGAGCTCTCTGCCCTTTACCAATCCATCCATCTGGCCCATCAAGACTCACTCTCATTTCATCAGTCCATAAAACCTTAGAAAAATCAGTCTTGAGATATTTCTTGGCCCAGTCTTGACGTTTCAGCTTGTGTGTTTTGTTCAGTGGTGGTCGTCTTTCAGCCTTTCTTACCTTGACCATGTCTCTGAGTATTGCACACCTTGTGCTTTTGGGCACTCTAGTGATGTTGCAGCTCTGAAATATGGCCAGACTGGTGGCAAGTGGCATCTTGGCAGCTGCACGCTTGACTTTTCTCAGTTCATGGGCAGTTATTTTGCGCCTTGGTTTCTCCACACGCTTCTTGCGACCCTGTTGACTATTTTGAATGAAACACTTGATTGTTCGATGATCACGCTTCAGAAGCTTTGCAATTTTAAGAGTGCTGCATCCCTCTGCAAGATATCTCACTATTTTTAACTTTTCTGAGCCTGTCAAGTCCTTCTTTTGACCCATTTTGCCAAAGGAAAGGAGGTTGCCTAATAATTATGCACACCTGATATAGGGTGTTGATGTCATTAGACCACACCCCTTCTCATTACAGAGATGCACATCACCTAATATGCTTAATTGGTAGTAGGCTTTCGAGCCTATACAGCTTGGAGTAAGACAACATGCATAAAGAGGATGATGTGGTCAAAATACTAATTTGCCTAATAATTCTGCACGCAGTGTAGTAAGTGTGGGTGCACTTAATATGAAAGAGGTGAATTGCAGTTGAACAGACATATAGTCAAATTCCAAGTTTTGTTTACGTTTTATTTTGATCAAAACATGTACATTTGGCTTAGTCCTTAAAGGGTTACAGTCTGTAGTAGTTCATTAAGATATTGGCAGATCTTGTTATCCATACTTTGTATACATTGTTTAATAGCAAAAAACACTTTGTCCACAGGTAACTTTCAGGGCATTTTTAATGTAAAATAAGCTTTAAAAAATAGTTTGATCATGGCAATTTTAATTTAAGATGTGTATATGGTTTATACAACTTTAAGAGATTTACCGGATCTGAATGATAATTTCCACCTTTCAAAGAAAGTAGTTATTGCAACATTAAAATTACTAATCTGGTCTATTTCCATGTAGAATATAATCCTAAAAAAAATAAAATCTCTTAAAGGGACTCTCCCGACAATACTACTAATTCAGTCTATTTGATAGATTTTGACCTCATTAACATGCTGTATTTTTTTGCATGCTCAAATCTCTAGATTTTGCATAACATGTTTTGCAGAATGCTGCGCCATAGTAAGCCTGCATTTTTAGCTACACTCTCTTTCAGTCCAGAAAAGACACCCTTATCAAAAAGGTATGCACACTGCTCAGCCACTGACGGTACTGAATGTTCTGAACAACAAACCAACCTGAATAAGGATAGGATACCCAGGGAGGCATATAGTAAGGATAGAACTGCCTGTTGGTAGTTTCACTGTCTGCTGCCAGGTTGTGATCTAAAAGCAACTCACCCAATGCTGTTGGGGCTCACTTTTGTAAACAAAAAATATATATATAAAGATTTGAGCATGCAAACATACAATACAAAATAAAGTGTATAAATGTTGCATTGGTGATCTGTATGTCCCTTTCATTCAATCGTAATGGATGGTAAATGACACAGCATGGCCATAAGGCTCTCCTTAAAATTGTATATTTTGACTCAAAACATGCATATAACAGAGGGGGGGCGTGGCTTGCCGTGCATGGAGTGAGTCGCACACCACAGGAGCTCCGCCGCCTCGGACCACAAAGCCCCATATCAATGCCACACTACACCACAACGATGGGCAGAACGAAGCGCCAGGGCACCCCGGGACCATCTGGGTCCAGCCCGCAAAGAAAAACCGCAGGTCCGCTAGATGAATTCCTCTCCTTTTCTGATAGCGCGAGACACGCGGACAAGATGGCGGCCGCTTCCCCAGGGGCGGAGAGTAACGCAAGCTCGGAGCCAGGGGCGACCGGCGGAGACCCTCTTGCGAGGATCACTGCCGAACTGGCAACCATCTCCGCTAACATGCTCTCAAAGTCCGATAAGACTGCCCTAGTGGCGGAGCTGCGGTCGGCGATACGAGAGGAGATACAGGAGGTACGGAGGGACCTTTCAGCGCTAGAGGAGAGAGTCTCAGAACTAGAAGGGGAGAACCTCAGGGCCATACAACACTCCCAATCGGCAGACCATGCCACAGCGAGGCAAGGCTCTGTGCTGCTTGACCTCCGAAGACAAGTGGAGGACCTGGACAACAGGGGGAGACGCAATAATATTAGAATTCGAGGCCTACCAGAAACTGACCAAGAAAACCTGACCTCAACCCTCACACAGTTATTTACCCACATCCTGGGCGACAACGCCCCAGAGGACTTTCAAATAGAACGTGCTCACAGGGCCTTGCGCCCCCCCAGGAGAGACGGCCTACCACGAGATGTGATCTGCTGCCTCCTGTCCTTTCAACTCAAGGACGCCATTATGAGAGCGGCGCGCCCTCAGACCATCACCTTCCAAGAGGCCACTATCTCGCTGTATCAAGACCTATCCACCCTCACTCTAGATGCACGAAGGGCACTGAGGCCTCTCACGCATGCTCTCCAAGAAAAACGTATTCCCTATAAGTGGGGCTTTCCCTTCAGCCTCCAGGCCAAGCGAGGGAACACGTGGTGCACACTGAGGTGGCCCAACGACATACCTAGTTTCCTGAGGACGATGGACTTGCCACCGGTTTCCATCCGCAACTGGATCTTGGACCAACCTCCGGCCCGCCCGGACAACCCTGAAGTACCGGCACCGCTACGTAACCAGGCACGGAGCGACACACAGCCCACGCGATGGGGAGGCCCTGATGAACCCGAAGAATAGACTGACCCACACGGGCCCCGGAGCTTCCCTGCCCTCCTGCACTGACTTAACCTGCTGAGGTTACCCCATGGCTTCGCGATACCAGATAAGTACCCACACTTTCATCCACTGGGGTGCTGCCACATTCCCCATCCTGCCAAGGGTAAGGGGGGCCTGGGGCCTATAGTTCTGAACACCACGGGTTATTGGGGTGGGCCTGCACTTCTTACGATCTGACTGTCTCTTGGGTGGGGTACGGGCGAGGGATTCACCGATGCCTCCCGGGTCAGCCGTGTAGCGGAACTCACCTTACCGGGGTTCCTGAGATGAGGTATCCTGGCTTTGCTTTCCCCTCATGCCATGCCGTTGCCCTGGACCCCTCTCGCGGACCGACTTAATGGAGGTCTGCCTCCCCTCCTGCCCCGCCGACCACCTCACCAGTAACTGTTGACCCGCATGATAACCCATAAACTGGGGCCGAGTAGACACACACTGAATCAGGGTTGGGTGGTGGGGGCCCGGGAATATTGGGGGTTCTTTGCTTAGACTGGAGTGTCACATGTTTTGTGAAATGTAACCTGCCCTGTTTATTACACACCCGCATGTTATCGGTTGATCTTATTGTTTGGGGCTCTTGGCACTTTGAGCAGAATTGATGGCCACACCGCTACGACACTCTAGCCCAAGGGCACCAACTGCCCCCCACCCATACGATGTGCCGCTCATATGATTCCTTAGCGGGGGGAGGAGGGGGGGCTCCCTGGGGTGATCTGACCTACCCATGGTATTGTGTTGAATATGCTCGTCCCCCAGTCCTGTTATATGTCTGTTCACATGCCTCCACGCACCCATAAAGTTTGTTTTCCGTTAATTGCCTTTATGTTATGCTTGCCATGCTGCTGTTGTATTTTCGCTCCCGGGGCTGAGCGGGCCGCCCGTGCTGGTCATAGGGCGGCCCGCGCTGCCTCGGGACAAGAGGTTCTGGGGGCGGGGGGACCTGGGCATGGTTTCATCCATTGGGAATGTCGAGAGCAATGTATGACTTTGCATGATAAGTACTGTTTGTGAAAACCCGAATAATCCTGCCTCTGTGTGAGACGATCCCTGGACTGGCCTGACTGAGGTACCCACCGGGTCCCCTTGGCTGGGTCGGTGCTGGGTCGCGCCCCCCCCCCCCCCCCCCCCCCGCCCCCCCCCCCCTCTTCTACTACCTCCCCGGCCGCCCGGAGACGGCTCATGAACCGGGACACGAATATATTCACTACACCCGACCCACCACGGCATGGTTGGATAGCCCCTACCGTTGCTACCCCCCTAGAGACATAGCATAGGACATAGTGCCCCCCTCCCCGGTGCCCGTCGCCCGAATGCTCTGACGATCCTGACGGTTTACGGTGGGACGCCCCTGGGGATACACGTTAATCCCGCCCGCCCACACCAGATTACTGACGAGACCCCCAGAAGACCTGCTGAACGATATCGTGGTCCGAGGGATCGCGGTCCCTGGTATCTCCTGACAGACCACACCCGCTCGACTTCCGAGACCCCCTGCGACCGGCCCTCTTGTAAATTAGGTCACCCTAGCTAGACCTAGGGCTACTGTTGCCTATACCACAGAGCCCCTTCACGGGCTAGCACCCTAACCTCTCCTACCCACCCCCCTCCCTACTGCCCCTCTCTGCCCTTTGCATCCCTTTTCCCCCTCCTCCTTACCCCCGGCGCCCCGCTCCCTCCAAGAGTATGGTGCCACTGCTCGGACATGGCGTCGGGCTTCAGACCCTCGCCCTTGCTCCTGCGGTCACATAATGTCCGCGGTCTCAACTCCCCTAATAAAAGGCGCCATCTGCTGCACACTCTATGGTCACAAAAGGTTTCGGTAGCATTTCTACAAGAAACTCACCTGAAAGGAGGTGATGCCCCGCAGATCAAAGACAGGAGATTCCCATTAGGATTCTACGCTAACCACCCTGATGCTAAACGTGCGGGGGTTGCCATCCTCTTCTCCCACAACACCCCGTTTCTCAGCTCAGCAACACAGGCTGATCCCATGGGCAGATTTTTATTCGTTAAGGGCACAATAGCTGACCACAAATACACGTTCGCTACTATCTACTGCCCCAATAAAGGGCAACACCGATTCCTGGCAAAAACTCTCGTGAAATTGGAGAGGTTTCGGGAGGGAACTTTGATCCTAACCGGTGACCTCAACATCCCCCTGGACCCCCTGATGGACTCTTCCGCGGGCTCTAGCGCCATCCCCCCGCACTGTATCCGACAAGCTAAGCAAGCCCTGTCCAGATCGGGCCTGGTGGACTGCTGGAGGGTGGCGCATCCTGATGATAAAGATTTCACATGCTACTCAGCAGCACATAATAGGTATAGCAGAATTGATTATATCTTCCTAGCACAGGAATACCTCCCCTTCCTCATGTCCTCCTCGATAGGGCTACAGCACGACTCTGATCACGCACCGGTCCGAGCCACCATTAAGTCACCGCTCTTCAAACCCAGTGACCGCCACTGGAGGCTAAATGAAACTATCCTGACGGACGACGCTATCGCCACACAAATAACCCAGACTCTGACCCAATACTTCCAAGACAATGTTAGGCCAGACACTGCACCCCTCACGGTCTGGGAGGCACATAAATGCGTAATACGGGGACACATGATTAAACTGTGCTCCCGGCGGAAAAAAGAGCGCTCAGCCAGAACGCAGGAGCTGCTACGCGAAATAGCTACCTTAGAGACGACACATAAAAGCGACCAGACGGACGAAACCTACCGACGCCTCACAGACACACGTAGGCAGCTTAGAGACCTGTTATCCCAGAACTTACTTCAAACCATACGCAAATCCCACAGACACTTTTATGAGTTTTCTGACAAATGCGGTAGGACACTAGCCCGCACACTGCAGCAGAAACGGAGACAACACCATATCCACCAGATTAAAGGGAAGGATGGGACACTGAGAAGGACACCGTCGGATATCTTGCACACGTTTAGGCTTTTCTATGAGGAGATATATAATCTAGATACCACAACACGACGCTCAGATAAACCCCAGCACCTGCACAAAATAAATGCCTTCCTCACAGAACACATAGGCCGAACGCTCCCAGAGGAACTAGCCGAGGAGCTAGAACAGCCTCTGACGGGGGAGGAACTCGCCGCCGCACTAAAAAGCTCTAAGTCGAATAAAGCACCGGGCCCCGACGGTTTGACGGTCTCATACCTGCGAAAGTTCAAAGACATACTGTTACCACATCTGTTACAGGGTCTCAACTCCTTGCTGGACGGTGGGCGGTTCCCGACGGACACCCTCCGCGCCACGGTCACGGTCATACCTAAAGAGGGGAAAGACCCCACTGAATGTGGGAGCTATAGACCGATCTCGCTCCTCAATGCCGATCTTAAGCTCTTCGCAAAAACCATAGCCGTGAGACTCGCCCGCGTCCTCCCCACTCTGGTCCACCCCGACCAGGTGGGGTTCATTCAGGGACGGGAGGCTCGAGACAACACCATCCGAGCCCTACACATGGTCCACTCTGCTAGATCGACAAATAGTAGCCTAATCCTGGTCTCCACAGACGCGGAGAAGGCCTTTGACCGGGTCGACTGGCAGTACCTCGAAGCCACCCTCAGCCACATGAGGTTTGGCCCCCACATACGCTCGTGGATCCTCGCCCTGTACACAAACCCGACGGCCCGCATTCGGATTAACGGCGGTCTCTCAGCCCCCTTCGCCATTCGGAACGGTACCAGGCAGGGCTGCCCCCTGTCCCCCCTCCTGTTTGCCCTCACTCTAGAACCCTTCCTAGAGGCGGTCAGACGGGACGGGGGTATCACCGGGTATAGGCACCACCACTCAGAACATAAAGTTGCCGCCTATGCCGACGATATGCTGTTTTTTCTAGATAACCCCACGGTCTCCTTCCCTAATCTCCTCCGGGCCTTCCGAATCTTCGGTGAGATCTCTAATCTCAAGCTAAATCTCAGCAAATCGGAAGCCTTGCCGATCTCACTCGCCGCCGAGAGAGTCGCGCACTTAAAGTCGCAGTTTCGCTTTTCCTGGTGTGATACGAAACTCAAGTATCTCGGCGTCTGGTTGCCCAGTGACCTAACACTCCTGTTCCGGTTAAACTTTCTTTCCATCCTCTCAGTCCTTCAGGCGGATCTTCATCGCTGGAAAGGCCTCTACGTCTCTTGGTTTGGCCGAATTAATGCCGTGAAGATGAATGTACTCCCGCGCCTCCTGTACTTGTTTCAAGCCATCCCCATTACGATACCCAGGTCATTCTTCCAAACACTAGACACAGCGATACGGCAGTTTGTCTGGAACGGTAAGGCAAGCAGAATAAGCAGGAAGCTCCTAGAGCGCCCTAAAAGTAAAGGAGGCGCGGGACTCCCATCTCTCCGGGGATACTATCATGCGGCACACTTACTCAGGGTTGTTGACTGGCACGCACGTCCCACGGCCAAACTGTGGGTCCCCATGGAGCGGACGCAGACGGGAGGAACACTCCCCTCCCGCCTGTGGCTCAGTTCACTCACTCTAACAGCGCTACGAACAGGTAATCCCCTGACCGACGCCACACTGCGAGTCTGGTGTAAGTTACGGTTCCCGCACCAACTCACCACCACCGACGGCCCCCTTACACCCATCACACATAACCCACGGGTGGGAGGGGGACTCACGCCTTCAGACTTACGCGCTTTCACAGACACTGGCTGGCTCAGCTCTCGGCAGTTGCTGCGGGGTACCCACCTCAGACCTCTCACCGATATACTGGGGGACAAGACACCAACTGGAGTTGATCACTTTCACTACGCCCAAATCCGAGCTTACTACGCGACCTTCCCTAATAAACATTGCCTGACCAGACCGCCCACGCAGTTCGAATCCCTTTGTATAGCACAAACCCATCCGGAAAGGGGGGTCTCGCAGCTATATGCGACCCTGCTCAACGGCGAACATCAGCCCCATCCGAGGTACATCGCGAGATGGGAATCAGAGACAGGGTCCACGCTCACAGAGCAGGAATGGGACAAGATCCTAATACTGACTCACAAATGCTCCATCAGCTCTAAGCTTCAGGAGACTAGCTTTAAAATCCTCACACACTGGTATAGAACCCCGGACATCATACACCGTATAGACCCGAGTATACCAAACGAATGCTGGAGGTGCGGGGCCCCCGATGGCTCTTTTATACATATCTGGTGGAGTTGCCCTGATATCACTCCCTTCTGGTCAGAGATCAGGGAGACCATCCGTCTCATAACGGATATTACCGTTCCTCTCCAACCCCTCGCTATGCTCCTTCACCACACAGACATGTCCATCTCCGCATACAAAAAATCACTACTCAAACACCTGTTGTCCGCGGCAGCGGCAATAATCCCAACTAGGTGGAAACAGAAGGATGCGCCTACCCTCTGGCAGTGGCTGGACAAGGTGGGAGAAATACACCATATGGAATCACTCACGGCAGCGCTTTATGGGAGGCTAGAGAAATGTGATCGTACCTGGGCGCCATGGTTGTGGTACCTTATGATGGATGGAGCGGGAAGCCGGAGGCCTCCACCCCCTCCCCCCCCCCTCTCCTCCCTCCCCCTCCTTCCCTGTCATGCCCCCCCTGACCGAACAATGGACAATTAACCAGTCGACTGAGTAAGGACTAACCCTACCTCATAAACGCCCTCCCTCAATGGACGCCCCCTGTGTTCATATGTTCCAACCTCCACCGTACCCCATACCTACCGCTACATACTTGTAAGGCCTTGAGATGACCGGACACTGACAACGTCAATGCCTACAATGCACAGGTCCATTGCCTGAGTGCCGCCCGCACAAATCCAGACGTGCGACTTGCTCCCAGACATGGCCAGATACCCGAAAAACGGACCTAAGAGACCGGAACTACCGACATAGTATACCCACACGTACCAACCTCAGACAGGATGATAGCAATAACTTGACAAACAAGACGGTTCTCACTTACCAACTGACTGAAAAATCCATCTCACAGGGTATAAGCAACTTGATAACCGTGCAACCCTCCTGCGGTACTGACCTCCTCATCTCGCCCTCGGAACGTCCTACCCGCTAGCGGGGGATAGCCCCTAAAGCGCCCCCTCTGGTAGAGACGCCCGAGTTCCCGTTTCCCTGTACAATTGCTGTCACCCATATTTGGTAGGAAGCAATCCCTGTTACAAGTTTTACCTTCTTTTGATGTTACTGTGCATATATAACGAATGAATAGTAGACTCTGATGTTACTAAACCGATGTTAACTTTTTCATCCAATTAACCTGTTTTCAATGACTATTGATAAATGTACACTTGTATCACCCTCTTGATGTATGTCAAATATAAAACGAAAATAAAGATTGTCTAAAAAAAAAAAAAACATGCATATAACAGTGCAGAGTAAAAAACTGTCTTGAGTGAATATTTGCATTACTAACTGGGTCTGTGTTTGTGCAAATATGCATACAAGACATGTGGTGTGTGTGTGTGTGTGTGTGTGTGTTTTACTTGCACTGTTGTGTGCATGTTGTGTGGTGTATACATTACAAAAGCATAGTTCTGTAGAAGAAAAGTTAAACCGCAAACATAACCACCGCACATGCATCCATATCCTTAAATACTAGATAAAATTCAAATACAAGCTAATAGATTAATGCAAGGTCTTCATGATGCAAATCAATGGAAAATGAAAGGCCTAAATATATATATGGCTTAGAGCAGAGCTGGGTTTGTTGTGATATTACAGAATTTTAGCTTCAGCATGATCTGTTATAAAGACATTATATATTTGTAAAGGGCACATTTTGTATATAAATGAAATGCAATGCTAAGAAAAAATACTCTGAATAGACCTCAACAAGTTGTAGCCTAGACTAATATGGAAGGTATAAGTCAAGCAGGATTTACCGCAGAAAACAAGTTCATTTCAGTCACACCTCTGTGAAACTCCTGTTGAGACAAAGAAAAATATAGGGGGGTCAACTAGAATGCCATGGCATGATGCATAAATAAAGGGTAATAAACTAAAAGGTTTGCTTTCCTTCAATAAATTGAAGTAGGACTGTTGATCTCTTGCATTCTAGTTGCTCGTGTTCTTTTTCTTTGTCTCTTGGATTTCTATATACTGCTGACTGAGCAACAGTGATTTGGAATTTATAGCAGCACTGAGTCAATTAAAAAAATAAAATAAAAACATTTTTTGCAAGGAAAAGAGATTTTAATTAGACTCGTACAAATATTAATTTCAGACAAACCGTCTGAAACTATTTTTATTTTTATTTTTTCCTCCCAAGTTTAGCTTTAATATGAATTCCTCTGTATAGCTGATGTGAATTTGACATAATTGGATGAAATGCTGAAACTACTTACCATTCCTTTTTAATTTGGCTCTACATACTAATACTGATCCTAATCCTATTCGTGTGTGTGTGTGTGTATTTGTTTTATTTTTTTTAGTTATATGGTTCATAATCATCTGACTCAAATCATGCCCTAGAGAGCAACTTATTTGTAAGAGGCAACCATCCTCTTCCCATGTAATGCACCCAATGTAGCCCTCTCGTATTGGAGATGATTAACTTATGCAAGCAAATGTATCATGTAGTGCGCTATTGAATGATTGTTGAAGTACGTTAATTCTCTTAAAATCATATATATTAAATACTTGTTTTAGGGTATGTTATCTCAGTGCTGCAATTAATGTAATTAAAACCTAAATTAATAAAAAAAAAAAAAAAATACCTAAACATCTCTGTGTGATTCAGCTTTCTTGGTGCCACAGGGTAAAAAATTAAAGGACCACTCTAGGCACCCAGACCACTTCAGCTTAATGAAGTGGTCTGGGTGCCAGGTCCAGTTAGGGTTAACCCATTTTTTTTATAAACATAGCAGTTTCAGAGAAACTGCTATGTTTATTAATGGGTTAAGCCTTCCCCCAAATCCTCTAGTGACTGTCTCATTGACAGCCGCTAGAGGCGCTTGCGTGATTCTCACTGTGAAAATCACAGTGAGAGCACGCAAGCGTCCATAGGAAAGCATTGTAAATGCTTTCCTATGCGACCGGCTAAATGCGCGCGCAGCTCTTGCCGCGCGTGCGCATTCAGCCGACGGGGCGGAACGGAGGAGGATCGGAGGCAGAGAGCTCCCCGCCCAGCGCTGGAAAAAGGTAAGTTTTACCCCTTTTCCCCTTTCCAGAGCCGGGCGGGAGGGGGACCCTGAGGGTGGGGGCACCCTCAGGGCACTCTAGTGCCAGGAAAACGAGTATGTTTGTTTTCCTGGCACTAGAGTGGTCCTTTAATTAAGGTTTGTGCTTAGATTTTATGTATTTAAAATGTTTACTTCAAATTGCATGAATAATGTAATTATTAGACAATTGGAACTCTGTTTTAAAGTCTGTTAGAATGCTAGATTATATTAGCCATACTAGTTCAGTGAGTAGACATGTCATTGGTAATATAGAGATTATTCACAAGTCTGAAGTTATAATAAGAAAATGATGGCAAAACACACACTATTTGTTATACTATAGTGCTTTATCCTAAAAAAAATTGTGGTTGGGCAATTGCAATTTGCCTCATTCAATTGTCTCCTGCAGCACCCTTACAACAGAAAATTAAAGGGACACTATTGCATTACAGCCTAGTGATAACTCCACTGGCCACTCCTCAGATGGCTGCCTGGTGCACAATGAGCAGCACTGCCATTTAGTGTCTCCATCCTCTGCATGCAGACACTGAACTTTCCTCATAGAGATACATTAATTCAATTATTCTCTATGAGGAGATGCTGATTGGCCAGGGCTGTGTTTGACTTGTGCTGGCTCTGCCCCTGATCTGCCTCCTTGACAGTCTCAGCCAATCCGATGGGTAAGCAATGTGCTTGGCTCAGACCACCACTTCTGATGATGACCGCAAAGGCAGCAGCTGCAGATTTGAATGCAAGTAAGCTTTTACTGTATTTAGGATTGGGGGGGAGGACTAGATGGTAGAAAACATGCAAAGTACACTATAATCACCAGAACAACTACAGCTTATTGCATTTGTTCTGGTTAATAGAATCATTACCTTTGGGCTTTTTGCTGTAAACACTGTATTTTCAGAGAAAATGCAGTGTTTACATTACAGCCTAGTGATAACTTAACTGGCCACTCCTCTTATAGCTGTTAGAGATCCTTCCTGGGTCATGGCTGCCTAAATGCATCCAAACATTCAGTGTCTCCACCCTCTGCATGCAGACATTTTCCTCAGAGATTCATTGATTCAATTCATCTCTATGAGGAGATGCTGATTGACCAGGGCTGTGTTTGAATCATGCTGTCTCTTCCCCTGATCTGCCTCTTTGTCAGTCTCAGCCAATCCTATGGGGAAGCATTGTGATTGGATCAGGCAACCACTTCTGATGATGTCAGCAGACTTCTTGTTTTTCGGAGTCTAACAGTATGCAGAGTTACAGCTTCAGGCTGGAATACAGTAAGATTTTTACTATATTTATGGAGGCATGAGGGGCCCAGGGGGGGCTAGATTGTGATTTTAACACTATAGGGTCAAAAATACATGTTTGTGTTCCTGACCCTATAGTGATCCTTTAAGGACACAACTTCTGGAATAAAAGGAAATCATGACGGAATATTTCCGTCATGTGTCCTTAAGGGGTTAAATAATTGTTTTTATTGTAGATTGTTGTATTATGTTATCCAATATAGTATCAATTATATTTTGTAATCAATTGATTTAAAAAAAAAAAAGACAAAATAACAAATCACATTTTTAAGTATGTAGGATTTACTATGTTGATTTGTAGCTGGTGCTTGGAAATTAGTGTCTGAATCATTTTACAGATTTGACACACTTCCTGCTGCATGCATAATACTTATTTTTTTTGTACTAAGCAGAGTAATTACGTTTTTATAGATTAAAGGCTGGAGGGAGTTCCTCTTTAATAGACAGCCTGTTTAGCCTTCTGCAAGATAATCATTGCGCAAATAAAACACTGTAAAATTGCCTGACACTCCATTACTTTTTAAATGAGTACAATCCTATTTTAGCTGTGTTTTTTTTCCAAATATAATATATTATGAGGCTGAATGTTAGTATTCCATACTCTTCAGGGATAGACCATATTAATATTGCTAAGTTTTTTGTTTTGCTTCACCCCCCACCCCCAATGATATATGGATTTATAACCGTGTTAACAAAAAGGTGTTTAAGACCATCATATTTTAGCAGAGTCTACTTTGTCTGTGAAATGTAACTCTGAGCTATATCCTAAGTAGTGTCCGTCCACCAAGACTTTGTATGCAGATTTGTTCGGGGTGGGGGGGGGGGCGGCTATTTGCATCAAGGGGCTAGCTGTCTGTTTGGCTTTATGCACAGGTGAAAATCCTGCGGATTACATCTCATATTGCCATGGCAATGCTTGGAATGTGTGTGTGTATGTTTGTGTGTGTGTGTATGTATATATATATGTATGTGTATACAAAGTAATGCCTTTGTAAAAAGTAATAACCTTTTTTTTTTTTTCTTCTACTTTCAATGTTGCAGTCTTCAGGACACAACACTTTGCCACATGATCTCTAAAGGAGTTTTTGAACCCCAACAGAAATCTAAAAAATGCTTTTCACATTAGTACAGGCACCTCCTACAACAATAATTTAGCATATTTATTTATTTATAACTGGCATTTTAAAAGTGCCAACATATTCTGCAGTGCTATACAATATACACAAGCAAATCTAAAAGGTAAAGAGGACTCTGCCCATGAGCTGAGATCTAGCCATTGAAGCTTTTATACAATGTGCTTAGATAGCCTGCAAGCTTTAAATCTGTGGGAGATTTATTGCCTAAACAGATTAATTTCATCTCAACGGAGGTGGGAAAAAGTACCAATAAAGCTGTATTTTAAATATGCAGTTGGGATACGAACTCATGTGGACATTTAGTGTGACTGGTTAATGGAGCTAGGGATGATGGATTTTATTATCCCTTTATGGGCGTCCCTTATCCCAAGTTTCTACCTTTCACTGTGTGGTTTGTGTTTCCAAGCAGTCCTCTCTTGAATATGGACACTTGATTAAATGTGACTAGATGCTGTAATGAACAGTGTATTTACTTTTTAAACAGACCAGGTTTTTTTGCTTGGGCTTTGGCTATATAAGAAGTCATTGGATTTATTTTTTTCAGGTGATTAAAAGATTGTCTACTTTGAACTGTAATAGAATAAATGTAGCTGTTCAAATGCTTCAGTGCTGTAGGAAACTAAAAGATTATTAAAACCTTGGCATTTGAAAATAGCGCTTTCAATTCTTATGTTGATAAAAGCTAAGTAAATCAATTTGGTGTGCTTTGTGTGTGTGTTTAATCCAGGGTGATACAATTTAAAAACACAGAAATATCTTGTGGCATCTCGAGTACTCAAACGGGGAGCTATGGGTTTAGTTAAGGAGTCTCCACCCTTTTAAGAATTCAACATTGTTTGGTAAAGCCATGTCATCCCCACATTACCTATTTGGTATTTTAATGTTTAATGGACTTCAGGATCACATATCCAACACATTCTTTTGATGATTCATTACAATAAAACAAAATTGCTGTCTGACAGCCAGGAAGGTGTGACTAGGGAGTTTTGTAAAGTTGGCGATTTCTCTTTAGTATTAATTACACCTAGAGCGCTTAAGCCAAATGCTTTAGATGCTTGGAGTGTTTGGTTTTTTTTTAACACATAGTGACAATGAACAGAATAATGTAAGCTGACCCTTTCAGCCAGTCCAAATGAACAGATCAGTACTATTTAGTTTGACTTATTTCTGTTTATACATTTTAAGGAAATTTAGCTCACGTTTCTAATTTTCTTAATTGACATTCACTAAGTAAAAGTAATTTTTCCCTTGATTTGACTAAATATTTCTAGAACAAAGGTTAAAGTGGATTATTTAACTGAGCACTTCATTTTAGTTTATTTTGACATCTTGACAAAGCAAAGCCAGAAAATTAAATCACATTGTTTTAAATCATTAATTATCATTAATTTTGTTTTTTATTGATTCTACCAGTGCTGGACCTAAAGGCGACAACATTTATGAATGGAGATCTACTATTCTTGGACCTCCAGGATCTGTATATGAGGGAGGTGTATTTTTCTTGGATATTACGTTTTCTTCAGATTATCCATTTAAGCCACCAAAGGTAAGCACTTTTTAAATCTTTAATTGGGTCGTTGAATTTTCGGAAGCTGATGAGCTTTCTTTTATATTAACATCTACACCCTCATGCTTAGTTTTGGTGTGAGCTAACCAGCAATCCGGATGATGCACTGTGACGTGATATTTTGCATTCAAAGGAGCATCAGTAGAAGCAGATTCTCCCAACAGAAAGATCCATGTATATGTAGTTTTTATCAGCTCATCAACCACTTGCGGGTAGAATAACCTAATTTATACTGTTCTCCAGACTAGATTTTTACAACATAACTAGAGTAGCTAGTTAAGAAAATGGCAATTTTTTTTGTATATCTGCATTGCTTCAAAAGTTAAATTTTGTGAAAGTTGAAATGTGTTCCATGAGGTTCCACATCTTTGCAATGTAATTTTTGGTACCTGTGGCTTCTTTCCCTGCTCACTTGTAAATCCCATTGTACAGCGCTGTGGAATATGTTGACACTTTATAAATAATAATATAATGAAGCTGCTTCAGTACAGATTTTTATCAATTCTGATGAACTCTGGCAATCCAGTTCTTTCCCTTAGGAAAGCATTGGAAGGCTATTAGGCATGCGTGGCAAATCGCTGTGCCAATCGGCATATCCTTTTAGGGATGCATTGAAGCAATGCATGTCCATGGGGAACGTTCAGCACCTCCATGCTTAGCGTAGAGACACTTAGCGCCATTGCTGCACACTGTGCAACACTGACTCAGGAAGCACCTCTAGTGGCCTTCTGATGCCCACTAGAGGTTTAATTGGCCAGCAGTGTAAACAGGTTCTTTTCTCCAAAAAGGCAGGGTACTAAGACTGCAGGGACAGGCTATAAATTTCAGAACCAGTACATTAAGCTGTAGTGGTTAACGTGACTATAGCGTCCCTTTAAAAGGAGAATTGTTGGAAGTGAATTTCAAATTTAAGGCTAAAATAGGTGAATTTGAAAAATTCTCAATCTTGTATGCTTCCAGTTAAATTTTTGCTTTTAATTTGAAATTCTTTGAGCTCCTGACATTTCTCACTTTGGTGATTTAGTTCTTTTAGGGTCTTTATCCCTCTGTCAAGACTCCTAGTTTCCGGGAATTTCAGCTCAGGCTGTGCGGGTCAGTGGCTGAACTGTGTACCTACACTGTTAAAGTAATTTTTTTAGAATGGGGGAATCTTGGCAAAGGAGTCAGATACATGGTGCAGAATTGAGCAAAATATTTTATTTTTCTAAAAGCTACAGATGCGTTCATCCCAAAATACAGTACCGTATTTTTCGCTCCATAAGACGCACTTTTTTTTCCCCTCAAAAGTGAGGGGAAATGTCTGTGCGTCTTATGGAGCGAATATGAAGCTTTACTTACCTGTCTTGCAGCGTTGGCCGGCAGCACAGGGCGCACCGCGGTAGTGGAACTTGAATTTCATGTTCCGGTTTCCGGCGGGACTGAAAGGAAGTGTGCACAAGCTGAGTGCGCACTTCCTTTCAGTCCCGCCGGAAACCGGAACATGAAATTCAAGTTCCACTACCGCGGTGCGCCCTGTGCTGCCGGCCAACGCTACAAGACAGGTAAGTAATAATGGGACAAGGGGAGGGGGACAGTATGGGAGAGAAGAATATGGGGAGGGGGATGAAGTCTATGGGGAGGGGGATGAAGTCTATGGGGAGGGGGGGGGATGAAGTCTATGGGGAGGGGGGGGGGATGAAGTCTATGGGGAGGGGGGGGATGAAGTCTATGGGGAGGGGGGGGGGATGAAGTCTATGGGGAGGGGGGGGGATGAAGTCTATGGGGAGGGGGGGGGATGAAGTCTATGGGGAGGGGGGGGGATGAAGTCTATGGGGAGGGGGGGGGATGAAGTCTATGGGGAGGATGAAGTCTATGGGGAGGGGGGGGGATGAAGTCTATGGGGAGGGGGGGGGATGAAGTCTATGGGGAGGGGGGGGGATGAAGTCTATGGGGAGGGGGGGGGATGAAGTCTATGGGGAGGGGGGGGGATGAAGTCTATGGGGAGGGGGGGGATGAAGTCTATGGGGAGGGGGGGGGATGAAGTCTATGGGGAGGGGGGGGATGAAGTCTATGGGGAGGGGGGGGGATGAAGTCTATGGGGAGGGGGGGGGATGAAGTCTATGGGGAGGGGGGGGGATGAAGTCTATGGGGAGGGGGGGGGGATGAAGTCTATGGGGAGGGGGGGGGGATGAAGTCTATGGGGAGGGGGGGGGGATGAAGTCTATGGGGAGGGGGGGGGGATGAAGTCTATGGGGAGGGGGGGGGGATGAAGTCTATGGGGAGGGGGGGGGGATGAAGTCTATGGGGAGGGGGGGGGGATGAAGTCTATGGGGAGGGGGGGGGGATGAAGTCTATGGGGAGGGGGGGGGGATGAAGTCTATGGGGAGGGGGGGGGGATGAAGTCTATGGGGAGGGGGGGGATGAAGTCTATGGGGAGGGGGGGGGGTGAAGTCTATGGGGAGGGGGGGGATGAAGTCTATGGGGAGGGGGGGGGATGAAGTCTATGGGGAGGGGGGGGGATGAAGTCTATGGGGAGGATGAAGTCTATGGGGAGGATGAAGTCTATGGGGAGGGGGGGGGATGAAGTCTATGGGGAGGGGGGGGATGAAGTCTATGGGGAGGGGGGGGATGAAGTCTATGGGGAGGGGGGGGATGAAGTCTATGGGGAGGGGGGGGGATGAAGTCTATGGGGAGGGGGGGGATGAAGTCTATGGGGAGGGGGGGGGATGAAGTCTATGGGGAGGGGGGGGGATGAAGTCTATGGGGAGGGGGGGGGATGAAGTCTATGGGGAGGGGGGGGGATGAAGTCTATGGGGAGGGGGGGGGGATGAAGTCTATGGGGAGGGGGGGGATGAAGTCTATGGGGAGGGGGGGGGGGATGAAGTCTATGGGGAGGGGGGGGGGGATGAAGTCTATGGGGAGGGGGGGGGGGGATGAAGTCTATGGGGAGGGGGGGGGGGATGAAGTCTATGGGGAGGGGGGGGGGGATGAAGTCTATGGGGAGGGGGGGGGATGAAGTCTATGGGGAGGGGGGGGGATGAAGTCTATGGGGAGGGGGGGGGACACTATGGGACAGGGGAGAAAAAAAATATTCTGTACAAACTGTCCCATAGTAAGAAACACTATGGGACAGTTTGTTCAGAATATTTTTTTTCTGGGTTTCTTCCTCAAAAAACTAGGTGCGTCTTATGGTGAGGTGCGTCTTATGGAGCGAAAAATACGGTATATCATTGAAGCCAAAATAGTATATGCAATAAAATTAGGTTGGTCCCTGTAGTGTCATTTTTAACATATTTTTATGAGTTTGGAGGCTGCTAATAAAGTTTTTGGTTGGGTTTTTTTTTTAGCCATAGACGGTCAGATGTGAAAAAAGATGAGGTATATCAAGCCATGCTTTCTAGAATGAACATATTTGTTTACTGACATTTATTATTTAAGGCTTCATTAGTACTGTTAGTCAAAGTGTGTGTGAAAATTTGTTCTGTTCAGCCTATTTTTGCTTTTCAGTTTTAATACGAAATATTATTTATATAGGAGTTTGGGCTTTGTTACTCTCTATCAATTATTGTTCTAAGTTCAGCCCTTTGTATTTGGAAGCCTGCATAAAAAGAGTATAACTAGACAAGGAGAAAGAGAGAAAGTACATGCCTGCACTGAAATGGATTGTGGATGGATAATTTATAAATCTTCCATTTACATTTAATTGAAAACAGAGCATAACATCAAAAAAGGTTTACGCAAGTTATACATTTTCAATGGTTTAAAGGGACATCATAGTCACCAGAACAACTACAGCGTATTGCATTTGTTCTGGCTAGTATAATCATTCCCTTCAGGCTTTTTGCTGTAAATACTGTCTTTTCAGAGAAAATGCAGTGTTTACATTACAGCATAGTGATAACTTCACAGGCCACTCCTCAGATGTCTACTAGAGGTGTTGCAAAATGTCTCCACCCTCTGCATGGAGACATTGAACATTTCACATACAGATGCATTGATTCAATGTATCTCTATGAGGAGATGCTAATTGGCCAGGGCTGTGTTTGAATTGTGCTGGCTCTTCCCTTGATCTGCCTCCTTTACAGTCTCAGCCAATCCAACGCTTTCCTATGTGAAAGCATTGTGATTGGCTCAGATCATAACTTATGATGATGTCAACCAAGTAGGCAGATCAGAGGCAGAGCCAGCAGCAGCAGACTGGAATAAATGTAAGATTCTATTATGTTTAGGGGGAAAGGGAGACGGGGGCTAGATAGTGTTTTTAACACAATAGAGTCAGGAATACATGTTTGTGTTCCTGACCCTATAGTTTCCTTTAATTTTCAGATAAGTGACGGTGTGAGAAATTGTCTTATAGGAAAGCCAGAATCTAGTTTCATTGTATTGTCACAAAATGATGACTCTATGCTTGCTCCTTTTTGGTAGAGAAGGTGTGTGTGGTTATGTACACTCCAGCTTCACTCATTTCTTTAATGCATACTGCACTGCTGAAGAAAACTCTGAGCACAACTGTGGCATCATGGGGCAGCAAAGTCCCCCACGATGCAAACAACTTCAGCAGTGGTAAGTTGTATTTTGAATACTGTGCTTCATTACTTTTATTTACTGGAGTGACCTCTCTAACAGTGACAGTTTCTCTTTAGCGTTTCAGGATTCATAGTATTTATGGCCAGGTCTGCTACACAAATGTATAACTTATTAGAAGATTATGGGACATGTACCGCTGTCCTCTTTTCTTTGATAGTGTCTCCAGTGTGGGAGCCAGTGCAGTGTGGGGAACATATCACATATCCCAAAAAAGCATATGTTGGTTTGCCAGGCCTGTCTTGCACTAAACCGCTCTCCATAGAATGCTGAGTTTCATTCCGCTCCAGAAAAATTTTGTTTCCATTAACTTGTACAGGGAACTCTATTTGCATTTTTCATGTATGAAGCTACTCATGGCTGGATCAGTAGCACACTATACAGCTCACAATAAGCTATCCAGATAGCATATTACAATCTGCTGTGTTTTAGTGAATTAAAAGCTTGCACAGTCTCCTAAAAAGTGTCAAGCAATCATTGAGGTGTTATAAGGGATAAATGTTTAAAGGACACTAATAATAACTTCAGCTCATTAAAGTTGTTACAGTGCCTTAAATATTTCCCCTCTTCTCCTGTCCTCCAGTGTTTCACCAGTTTAAAGGCTTGAAAGTGCTGCTTCAAGCCCTCTGCATAGGAGAGCCAGGACTCTTTATTCTCTATCCAGTCATGTGATGTCACTCGCGCATGCAAAGTCATTCACAGCTTGTCATACGGAATCATTATATGCAGTGATACTCTGACAAGATTATGTTGGCAGACATAACCTACGGTCCACAATGCTTCTGCATGAGAAGCATTGGATTCTACCAGCACCCTGGAGGGGATGCCTCCAGGATGACTTTGCTGGAGGTGGAATGGACAGCAGCGTAGTATTGATATTGGAGAAAGGGTTATTAAACGTTTTTTATTTTCTTTAAAATATATTTTCTACTGCGGGACGGGGGTAGAGGGTTATAGGAGTCTATAGCTATAGGAATACATGTTTGTATTCCTAACACTATAGTGTTTCTTTAAGGCTGTCCTGAAAGAGCATGCAATTTGAGCTTTTGGTTAAAGGTGATCATGAGAGAAAGTAGTGGACAGTTAGAGGGGTAAAAGGGTACAAAAGAAAATGTATTTCTGAGGACTTTTTTTTGTATAATTGTCAAGCAAGAAACTATATAAATGCTGGTGCCTCTTTAATGCTTGAGATTGTATATATGCAAACTGTTGCATAAAACCCCATACCTTTCTGTACTTTTTGTATGAAATAGAATAGCTATTTTCACATATGCATTGTGCTTATTAATATTTCTGAAATACAGTTCAAGAAGGCATTCTTGTTATAATATATTTGCTTGATTTCAGGTCACTTTCCGCACCAGAATCTATCACTGTAATATCAATAGCCAGGGAGTAATCTGCTTGGATATTCTTAAAGACAACTGGAGCCCAGCGTTGACTATTTCAAAGGTTTTGCTATCTATTTGTTCACTTCTGACAGACTGTAATCCTGGTAAGTAAAACTAGAATATAATGTGTGAGTACACCATGAACAAAACTTTCTGGCAAATTGTTAATGTTAAGAATTTCCAGGAATGAGAATATTAAATTGATTTTATATGAAGTTAAATCTTATTACAAATTGATGTATAGAAGCAGCAATATACAGTTTGGCCTATTCCTTAAAGGGGATCACCCGGAAGTCACTTTTTTAAATTTTTTTATTTCACGGTTTATAAATACCCTTAGAATGAAGTACCGTATATACTCGAGTATAAGCCGAGTTTTTCAGCCCATTTTTTGGGCTGAAAAACCCCAACTCGGCTTATACTCGAGTCAGAGTCTGTATTATGGCAATTTGCATTGCCATAATACAGACTGGGGGAGAGGGGGGCTGGCAGAGCTGTACTTACCTTTCCTGCAGCTCCTGTCAGCTCTCTCCTCCTCCGCGCCGTCCGTTCAGCACCTCGGTCAGCTCCCAGTGTAAGTCTCGCGAGAGCCGCGGCTCTCGCGAGATTTACACTGGGAGCTGACAGAAGAGCAGAACGGACGGCGCAGAGGAGGAGAGAGCTGACAGGAGCTCCAGGACAGGTAAGTACAGCTCTGCCAGCCCCCCTCTCCCCCCCACTGAACTGCCACTGGACCACCAGGGAAGGAGAGCCCCCCTCCCTGCCATATATCAAGCAGGGAGGGGGGCCGGAAAAAAAAAAAAATAAGAAAATAAGAAGAAAAAAAAAAAAAAAAAAATTAATAATAAAATAAAAAAAGGGGTATAAGGACCACTATGGGAGGGAGGGGGTGGGTTAAGGACCACTATGGGAGGGAGGGGGGTATAAGGACCACTATGGGAGGGAGGGGGGGGGGGTAAGGACCACTATGGGAGGGAGGGGGGGTATAAGGACCACTATGGGAGGGAGGGGGGTATAAGGACCACTATGGGAGGGAGGGGGGGTATAAGGACCACTATGGGAGGGAGGGGGGTATAAGGACCACTATGGGAGGGAGGGGGGGATAAGGACCACTATGGGAGGGAGGGAGGGGGGATAAGGACCACTATTGGAGGGAGGGGGGTATAAGGACCACTATGGGAGGGAGGGGGGGTATAAGGACCACTATGGGAGGGAGGGGGGTATAAGGACCACTATGGGAGGGGGTGGGATAAGGACCACTATGGGAGGGAGGGGGGGTATAAGGACCATTATGGGAGGGAGGGGGGGGGGGTATATGGACCACTATGGGAGGGATGGGGGGGGATAAGGAACACTATGGGAGGGAGAAGGGGGATAAGGACCACTATGAGAGGGAGGGGGTGGGATAAGGACCACTATGGGAGGGGAGGGGGAAGTAAGGACCACTAGGGGAGGGGAGGGTAAGGACCACTAGGGGAGGGGTGAGTCAGGACCACTGGGGGGGGAGTGAAGGAACACGGGGGTGGGGAGGTAAGGACCACTGAGGGAGGAGGAGGGGAAGTCAGGACATATGGGGGGGGAGGGGGCGGCAAAATTTTTTTTGCCTACGGCGGCAAATATCCTTGCACCGGCCCTGCACACACTGCATTCACACACTGCATTCATGCACACACACACTGCATTCATGCACACACACACTGCATTCATGCACACACACACTGCACTCATACACACACGCTGCATTCATTATACACACACTGTAAATAAATATTCAATTAATATATTTTTTTTAGGATCTAATTTTATTTAGAAATTTACCAGTAGCTGCTGCATTTCCCACCCTAGTCTTATACTCGAGTCAATAAGTTTTCCCAGTTTTTTGGGATAAAATTAGGGGCCTCGGCTTATATTCGGGTCGGCTTATACTCGAGTATATACGGTAAATGCTTTTATTTAAAAATAAATATTTTTTAGTAAAGTTCTGAGATGATTTATTTATAGGGTGTTGTTTTGCAAATTTAGGAGCACCTCATTCTGGTCTAAATTAGTGCTATGGGAATCTATCTGTACAACCTGTGGCATTATGTATAGCATCGTGTTAACGGGAGGGAACACACAATCTGAAGAAAAACTGTTAAAAGGAGTTAAGCAGAAATTTATTATATGCAATTTGAAATTGGTGTTTTCAGTTTTTCTTTTTGTTTTTTATCTTAATCAGACAAATTTTTTAGATATTTGGTAGGTGGATGAAAATGTTTGGTATAATTGTGATTAGGGTTGCACCAAAATGTAAATTCTGGGCTGAAACCAAAAATACAGGATGTCCTTGGACGGAAACCGAAAATAACTTTCCCCCCCAAATGATTTGTGTACGTTATGTAGTGTGTGTATGGAATATAGTGAGGTGTGGGAAACGGATGTAGTGTGTGTATGGAATATAGTGAGTTGTGGGAAATGGATGTAGTGTGTGTAGGGAACACGATGTGGTGTGGGATAGGGATGTAGTTTGTATGTTTGTAGGTTATGTAGAGTGCATAATGCGGTGTGGGCTAGGGATGTGGTGTGTGAAAATGGTGTACGGCACATAGTGTGGGGTGATAGGAATAGCAGAGTGAGGGGGTGGCATGTTAAGGGAGGGGGTATCTAGTGGGAGGGAGATGGCTACTGGTGGCTGAGGGAGGGGGCGACTGGTGACAGTGAGGGGGTGACAGACTGAGGGAGGGAGAGGGTGACAGTGACTGGTGAACAATGACTGAGGGAAGGGGGTGACTAGTGACAGTGAGGAAAGGTGTTTAAAATACCTTTATTTTTTGTTTCCCTGGTGGTCCAGTGTCCAGGCTGCAGACTGTGCTGTCTCCCCAGTCTGAAGCTCCGCCTGGTGTGAGCTGCAGACTGTGCTGTATCTCGTGAGCTCCAGAAGTCAGTGTTGCCATGGCATCCCACGGCAACGCTCTGATTTGCCAGAGATTGCGAGATACAGCTCAGTCTGTGGCTCACACCGGGTGGAACTGCAGACTTTACTGTCTCTCTCCCAGGGCAGATGGGAGGGGCCGGCGACACACAGGGCAGGCTGCTGGGCCCCCTCCCGATGTCGGGTCCTTGGTCATGACCGGTTACTCTGCCCTATTTTCAGCAAATGTAACCCTTTTTTAGCCGAAATGGGATAGACCCATTTTGGGCAGCCGAAATTTCGGTGCATCCGTAATTGTGATATCACATTAGTGAAAGAATGCAATGTTTATATTGATTAACAAATGTAAATAGCAAGGAAGAATAGTTTCACTTGTGATCTATTCTAAAAAAAAACAGATTTGCTTGATTGAGTACACTTGCAGATTTGCATTGATTATATTTGACTGTTGTAAATTATGTTTTTACGTTAATAATTTCAGTAGAGAACAGATGGTGAATGTTTAATGTGTATATTAAAGTAACCCAAGCTGCCAAATGTGCTCGGTGTACCTATGTAAGAAATATTTGTGGTTTAAATACAGGTCTAAAGGGAATCTATTATAGACAGTATTATTATTCTTGCATTGTAACTAAATTCTATAATTTCACAATGCTTGTTACAGCTAAAATATGATCTAGGAGTGTGGTATAGCACAATACCAAAAGGCAAAATAGTTTAAAGGGACACTCCATGCACCCAAACCACTTCTGCCCATTGGAGTGGTCTGGGTGCCAACTCCCATTACTCTTAACTCTGCAAGTGTAATTATTGCTGTTTCTAAAAACTACAATAATTACCTTGCAGGGTTAAGTCCTCCTCTAGTGGCTGTCTACCAGACAGCCACTAAAGAGACTTCCAGGTTCTTAAAACCCGAAAAGTGTTTTAAATGACGAAAGACGTCCTCACGCTATGCACGAGGACCTCCAGCATCGCCAGAATCCCTATAGGAAAGCATTAAATAATGCTTTCCTATGGGGAGGTCTAATGCGCGTGCACCCATTGCCGCGCATGTGCATTAGTTCCAGTGCCAGATGTTTTCCTGGCACTGGAGAGTCCCTTTAACCTAGTGCAGCTATTGTGTGTAAACTGCTGTACCCCAACAGCAAGCAAAATATAGCAATCCACAATATTCATCTACAAAGCGCAGATTAGTTATAGAGGTCCACTCGTGCAGCCCAAATTTATTCAAAGCACAGACGTTTCGGGACAAATAGTCGCCTCCAAAAAGAGTCATATTTAAAATCTAAACCTCAACTTAAAAAATGCAATTGGCGTTACTTTACAAAAAAATTGTATTAATTCCTTTTAAGAGGTTAAAACTATAAATGTAGCCGAGGAGGTTGCGCTCATCACATCTACTCTAGTGACTGTCATGGGCAGGCAGAAAATATTATTGAGATTTAGATATGTGTGCAAATATAGATATTATTTTTCAATACAGCATGAATAATATTTTCCAATTTTCTTCCCTTCCAGCGGATCCACTGGTTGGAAGCATAGCCACTCAGTATTTGACCAACAGAGCAGAACATGACAGGATAGCCAGGCAGTGGACCAAGAGATATGCCACATAAATTCATTGTGAAAGAGTAAAAGGCATCTGTACAATGTGCAACAAATCTTTATAACCTTTACAATATGGACTTCTGTGTATATGTTATACTGATTCTACTCTCTGCTTTTATCCTATGAAGACTGGTATACTGCCCCACAAGGTAAATGCTATGAAGAGTAGAACTTTGTAGCTGTAGATTAGTAATGTTAAAATGCCTACTTGCAAGTCTTGCTTCTTTGGGATATCAAATTGTATTTTGTGATGTACTAAGGATACTGTTCCAAACCAAATATTATAGTGCATTCTAGCCTAATTCATTATCTGTATGGCGTTATTAAAGTTAGCTGTAGATTACTAGAAATTGTCATTTGTATTAAACCCAGAAATATTTCCAATTATGTGGTACACGCTGTTGTGAAAACTGTTTTATCTTTGTCAGTTTGTACTGAAAGGATTTCCTTTTATCCCTTTGTAGCTCAGAGAGCACCCAATGTATTATCCCAAACACAATAAACATGTTCCCTAAGGTGTAGTTTCTTTGTTTTCAAATGTGAATTGATTAAGCAAGGTACAATGGGTATAAAATGCAAGCACCATTAATGTTGGTATAGAAGTGTATAATTGTCATTTTTTTTAATAGACTTTCTACCATTGCATAATTTAAAGGAACTCTCCAAGCACCACAACCACTGCTGTATACACTTAAGTAGTTGTGGTGCTAGAAGTGCCTTGGCGTCACACCACTGTAACTAGTCAAACGGTTTTTGAACAATTTGACTTGTTATATTGGTGCTGCTCCCCACCCTCCTCAACTACCAAGAAAGCTGCATGCTCCTGTTAATGAGTTTCTGTAAGCTCGCCTGAACTAAGACCTGCGCTGCCAGTATTATCTCAGACAACGAGCTTTCAGCTGGCCTGGAGGCTGTAGTGGATGCAGGGTACAGCACTCAGTGGACCGCAGGTAATAAATCAAACTGTTCTAACAGTTTGACTACTTATAATGGGGAATTAGGGCACTCCTGAATCACAATGTAGTGGTTATGGTGCGCGCCATATTTCTTTAACAAACTTCAATATGTGGAAGAGCAGAACATGAAAAACGGTATCAAAATCATTCATCTTGGCTCCTAAAAGAGTTTAAATGGTGTGGGATTTTGAATTTTTTTTTGTTTTGTTTTGTTTAACATTAAAAAAAAAAAAAAACCATTCACACGTCTACTAAAATATACCTCCTAAAATGCAGTAATGAGACTGAGTATGTCTGGTTCCTGAAAACCACCGATGTTTGTCATTTAAGTAATAAAGAAAATATTTGCACCAATCACACCATTGAAAAAAACACTGAAAATCTTATAGCTTGTTTCAACCTTTTTCTGTGATGTTCTGTTTTCTTTAAAATTCATATTAAAGTTTTGGAAAATTACATCACAATTGAGTTTAGTCCAAAGCCAGGGCAAATGGGAGGAGAAATGTTTAATTACTCCTCTTAATGTTTACAACTTTGTTTGACTACAAACTAAGATAGAGGTGCCAAGTTGCAGGATAAAGAGGGGTTAAATGTTGCCTTTTTTCAGTGGTTAGCATGCTGGCGACATATGTCAAACATGGACTAAAATGACACTGCCAGCCTGGTACTCTTGTTCTGGGCTGGCATATGATGCACCAAAGAGTTACACAGAAGTTAAAGGACCACTGTAGTGGCAGGAAAACAAACTTGTTTTCCTGGCACTATATAGTCCTTAGGCCCCTCCTGCTGGGCTGAAGGGGTTAAAACCCCTTACCTTACTCCAGCGCGGGCTCCCTCAGCACTGGTGACCTCTCCCCGTCCGATGTCGGCTCCCAAGTGGAGCCAAATGCGCATGCGCAGCCAGAGCCGCATGCATTCAAACCACTTTTCGCATTGAACATCGCAGAAGCGCCTCTAGCGGCTGTCAGGAACACAGCCACTAGAGGCTGGATTAACCCTTCAATGTAAACATAGCAGTTTCTCTGAAACTGCTAAGTTTACAGCTGCAGGCTTAAAACCTAGGGGACCTGGCAACCAGACGACTTCATTGAGCTGAAGTGGTCTGTGTGACTATAGTGGTCCTTTAATGTATTTGTGTGTAGTATAACAAGTCAGTAAAATAGCAAAGGTGCTTGGAGTAACAATTGAAATATAATTCATAAGTACATAAAATAAGTCAGTTAACAAACCCACAGTGTTGCACTTTTGTATCTCACATGGTAAATAGAGTGCAGAAAAACACAAATATTTCAATAAAATACCTTAATATAAACTTTATAAAAACGGATTGTGTATACCTTTTAAAAATGATAAATATACCCAATAGTGCAAAAACCTATATAGAATCAATGTATATAGTGTGACATGGAAACACTCACATATTTGAGCTAAAAACCTAGCTCTAATGTTAACAGCAATCGGGTCCGTTTAGGCGACCGTAGTTATAGAACTTTGTAGATAAATTAAGGTAAATTAGGTACTCCCAGGATTAGAGCAAGCAGCACACTGTGTGGTGTGGGACAACACTCCCTCCTTATAGATGGCAGGAAATGGATACCAAAAATAAAATATACAATCAAATTTATTGAATATCCAATATTTAAAATCAATGTAACAAATCTTTAGAAGTCTCCAGATCCTGGCACACATAGTAAAAGACCTGGGAATTGACTGTTCACCTTCAACGCACCAAAATTTTGCTAAACTAATGTTTATGAACACTTTGTTTTCTGGTTGTAACAGTCCTTTTACTTGAATTGGGTTGATAAACTCTGTAAGGATCTGATTATTTAACTATTTGTTTAAATAGAGATCTTTGTTAGAATATGCATATTATATGCATCTATTAGTAATGTTTCCATCTGTAGACGTCATCTTTCCCCCTTCCTTCCTCTCTTTTTTTTACACAAACAACATATTTTATAGGAGCTCTCCAAGCACCATAACCTCTTCAGATTATATAAGGGGTTATGGTTCTGAGAGGCTATGGGTGTAGGGTATCTTTGAACGTCTGGTTCCCTGTATTAAAATCAATTCAGTTTAGCTGAGGGCTGGAGCTTTATTGAATCCACTTACCTTGATGCCTACAGCTTCTTCTTGCAGTCACTCTGTTTTCTGTTGACTTACTACCTAAAAAAAATATATAAACAAAAACATGTTGAGACACTAACATTTTGAACAAGGGATTAAAATGTATTTTTGTCTCCAAGAAATCAGGATTCAAAGAATTCTGGGTGCACAATATATACTTACCTCCAAGCCTTTTTCAAACAAGTTTACTTGCTAATCTGCACTAACCTGTTTTACCTGGTGAGTTGTCAACAATTAGATCGCAAATTTAAGACCAAAAGAATGGAAAGGCCTCCGAGAAAATATCCAGCAGTTTGCAAATCCCAGGTTCATTTCCAGTTTAGGGAGTATTGCTGACAGTGTTCACTATTTACCTTGCATTGGATTTGGTTTGAGGGCTTTTATTGTTTAGAAATGCTGGATAAGGGGTGACAACTCATATCTTCATCATGGAGTAATTGGCATACATTTACCCAGTAATTGTCTCAAATGGGATCATTGTTAGAATTTTGTCTGCACACACTGTATCTTGGGTCCTTGGAGCATTGTAACCCATGCAATATCAATAAATCAAGAGTTATGAAAAAGACACAAAAAAGGGAATTTGTATCTGAACTAAAGTTGTCCTACTAGCACAATTACCACATACATTTAGCATTTTAGCTTCCGCAAGCAAACTAATGTCATATTAGCATGCTATACAGCCCCATACATTCACATGCAAATCATTTGTTGATATATACAATTATTTATGTATTACATTAGCTTGGCATATATGAAGTATCCTGGTGTACATGAAGTTTAAATGTGTAAACATCTTTTTTATCTACAATTTACTGTCCCTTTAATTGTATCTATATGTTTCTAAAATTGGATGCAATGATGTGGATATTTGTTTTTATTGCACTTGGCTTCGTGCCCAGAAGTCAGTTACAACACTCCTCATCTTTGCAGAATGTTCAGACTGTTAGTATGGAGAGTTTACTAATCGCATTTCTCTTATAACATGCATACTTATGCGTACTTTATCACTCTGACAATTTTAGGCTTCTTTTGGCTCACGATTAAAGATTCCTACAGGCAGTTTTTACAATGTAAAATTGAGTGGTATATTAATGCAGATCTCACCTATTAAGTAGGTGAAAAGGATTACTGCATCCAAATGTCTGGCCTAAATGTAAAAAGGTGTAAACATTTCAAAGTACAATAGACTATGTTGACATGTTTAATATATAAGCCATAATAGATTATTTTTACTGCAGTTTGGTAAAGATGTAATGTAAAATGTTGCAAATGTATTTCAAAATGTGTATATTTTTGTCTTCATAGAGATAATGAACAAACATAAATAACCATTACTAATTAAGCTTCTGTAATTTTATCTCTGGTTTCATGATATCTATTTAACAATTCCCCTTGAGAACATAGTATGTAAAGGAAATCTATTCCTATACAGTGCCTGTGTGGCTGCTTAGGTCCCTGGTCCCCCGTAGGTCTCTCTGAAAAGGGGAGTTTAATCACCTTTTCTCCCACGCAGAGATGGTCTCTCCATGGCTGGTCGTGGCTGAGGTCATCAATTTTGATGATCTCCGCAAATCCGATGGGAAAACATTTGGAGCCTATTGTGCATACACAGCAAAATGCTGCGCCAATCAGCATCTCCTCCTAAAGATGCATTTGAATCAGTTCATCTCTCTGGGAAACGTTCAGCGCCTCCATGCAGGGTGTGGAGACGTTGAATGCCTGTGCCCACACTGTGCAGCACTGACACAGGAAGCACCTCTAGTGGCCATCTGAGTGACTGCTACTAGAAGTGTTGCTATGCAACAATGAAAAGGCAGCATTTACTTTGAAAAGCCTACAGGGGACAGGTTGTAGACACCGGAGACACTGCATTAGGGGTTCTCTGTAATATCACAATGGCATAGGTGGTCATAAATTTAATTCATACTTGCGTTACTTTGCTAGTAAATTATCCAGCAATTAATTCAGCTGTATTGCAAATAAAAACACCAGTTAGTGATAATGGATATACATTATTTTATTTTACTTTTTACCAGATCCAGAAATATTGAGGTTTTTATATAAATGATATGGGCGAGTAGAATAATTGTGTATCTTTTTTGTTTTTTTATTAATATATAATCCTTTTTACAATCTGTACATTTTGTACTTCTTGACATTATTTCACTGACCAGGCAATCTGTCACTTGAAATCTTGTCATTAATTTTTAAATTTAGAGTGCTTTACTTTTACTTTATATTTCATAGATGACTGCTTGTCAGGAAAGGGGCAATTAACTGTCTAATCTTTTTCAGAATCGAAGTGTGTAATGGTGTGTGTGTGTGTGTGTATATAGTTTGTGTATGTATAATATGAGTGTGAATTGTTTAACAGACTGAATGACATTGAATGTTAACCTAGTGGACTTGGTTCTTGGTATATATGGGTACATTAAGGGTTACCCTTACCAACTATCCAGTATTGTGCATGTCTATTTATACCAGATTCTGACTAATATACAATACACAAGATCCAGTGCACTCACTGTTTTCATATTTATATATATATATATATATGTATGTATGTATGTATGTATGTATGTATGTATATTGGGACTGATAGAGTTTTTTTAATTAGTTGCACTGAATGTGTACAAATTATAAGCAACAATTTGAAAAGAAATTATTTTTATTTTTTGGTTTTGGTTTTCCTCTTCCCGTTTTAACACTTAAAATGTAATATTGTGTTAGGTACATATGTTAGGTAAATGAAAACTCTTATTTTCCTTTAAAAAAATAAAAAATAAAAAAATGTATGGGGGCACTTACAGAGAAGACCTTAAATTACTGTGGAACAAACCTATAGCTCAAATTAAAGGTTTTGTTTTGGTTCAGAACATGGACAATTGCCTCCATCCTTAATGGGTTAAAGACACATTACTGTGAGTATTATTGCTGTGGGGATCTGTTATACACTCCAACACACAGTATTCTGAGCTTCTAGAAAAGGACATTGGGATAGAAAAGAGGGACAGAGGGATTCTCTCCTAAATACGGAAACTTGGGAATTATGTTTTTTAATATCTCTAAGCATGTATGTCTTTAAACAGGTTTATTGCAATGATGGTTCATGCACATATTTACATTTTTTCATAATGTATTTGTTATAATGTATGCTATTTCAAATATAAATCGGTGAAAGCAAAATTAGAAAACTAACAACCACCATATAATTTTTTATTACATATTATCTATCAATACAGGATTCTGTGTTTTAATTTATGTATAAATGTGTGTATCTCACAGATTTTTAACAGTTTATTATTTTATTTCTGTGTGTATTTCTGTTGGAGTTTTATAATGTTGGTGGACATAATCAAGCTTTCAATGTAGCCTTGCCTTGCTTAAGGAGAACCAATGTTTTGTGATGGGCATAAATGCATTTATTTATCTTATTTATGGTTGCACATGAAAAATAATTGTGTAAGGTTGGGTTTCAGTTACTGCCACTGGAGTTTAATAAATGAACCCTCGGGAGTTGCATACTAAAAGAAAGTGATGTCTAGATATTAGGATACAGATGTACAATGGTTTTATCCATTTAAATGTTCTTTACCTTCTCTTAAGAAGAAGAAAAAAAAATATCGACTTTCTACTCAGTCTAGTGGACATTACTAATTGAAATGATGATTCTTAAACACCTCCAAAAGCTCTTTGTCATAGCTTTAAAAACTGCTTTAAAACATTTCTTCAGTGTGAACTCTGTAACATCATATGATATATAAAATGCTAAAGGATAATAGTATAAGTAAATCGAGGAGCCACAGCTTGGAAACATTTCACACCTCATGCTTGCCATTTATTATTTAAATAGACCACTTTTTTTTGTTATATAAATCTAGTTTGTGCTAATTACGGAAGAGGTATATGTAAACAAAGCAGGATTATTACTAGATATGTATTTTTAATTTTTTTTTTTTATACAAAGCTTTTCATTTTTATTTTTTTCTTCCCCCAAATACTTGTCAATCTTTTAATATAAAAATACAAATCCTGACCACTAATGATAATTGGCTGCTTCAAAGGGTTAAATCTCAGTGCTCTTAGTGTGCCTTGTGCACTTGGAAAATGTGGTAATATCTATCTTAGAGTAGTACAGTTAAAATATTTACATTTGCAGAGTTTAAGGATTTATAGATGTATGTCTCTTAAATGAAAGCAAACTCACTTTAAGTTTTAGGTTCCCAGGCCTAATCTTTTATTTTTATGTTTTTAATTATTAAGCAGAAAGACATATGGCTCTGAAAGTCAAGTTAATCATAAGCTTGTAACATTGCTGAGAAAGTAGTTACAATTGTTTTTCAGCTCTACAACAAAACTACCTCTTGGTTCATCATACCTGAGATTGTATATATGCTACCAGCTGCAGATCTTGTAGAGAAAGGAAGGGGTCGGTACTAGAAAAGGGAACTTGAAAAGGGAATCTGTTCGAACACTGAGCAGATCAGAAATAGTGATACCTTTAAAATAGAGAGAGACTGAGGAAGCTTTGTATCACATGCCCCGAGAGCAGAGAAGGTGGGAGAAAGTTTCGAGACTTCAGATGATATCCAACAGTCGTATTTCCATTTGTCAGACTATTGGAATCCATCACCAAAAGGGAAACCATGAAAATTGTATGTAAAGGTATGTGTAATTGAGATAAATAGGTAACATTTTCTCACTCTGATATAGGCAATAATCTGAAAATAAAAATCACAAAATTAGTGCAGATGTGGACATGTGAGGGGCATAAGCATAGAGTAATACTCACACACTCTATATTACCATTGTACTTATAACAGTTGAAATAAAATACTTTAAAATATATTTTTGTTTTCTTTTAACGTGGCCCATGCAGAAAAAGATTGCAAATTTTAAGCTAAAGTAACAGAGCTGGGAAAGCGGAGCAACATTTTTTTTTTCCTTTTCAGATATCTTGTGCACTTGTCTCCAATTTCTGGTTTAGTGAATGAACTCGCCTGAGATTGATTGTTTCATGCTTTTAGTTACATCCATGGAATCCTGTGTTATCACCCAACTCAATGGCGTTTATAGTATGGAAAGTAGACAACTATGTATTAATGGAAATCTGACTATGAATGTTCTAACCAACTGCACTGGTATTAGAGCAAATGAGAACTTATCATCATGCTGTCTTTATTTAGTGTTTTTGTTTGCCCTACTATTCCATTGTATTGTTTCTTCTTACTTCGGTCAGCATATTTCACATGAGCTGCATTGACTGCAGGAAAAGGAGCACACTGGTATAAATACCAATTTATTGTTACTGCATATTACATGTGTGATCTAATGGATGCTGATAATATGGCTACATTATAGGTACTTGGATTCCCTTGACCTGCTTTAGGAACAGATCTAGGGGATTGAATGGATACATGGTGGTTTTTTGGTGGGGTTTTTTGCGGGGATGGGGGAGTGAAATCATTACTCGAAGCTGGCCTTGCTGTGAAATATTTTTACAATACCACAAGCTAATATATACTGGTAAATGTAACATTGGTATATAGTATTTTACTTCTGTGCTAATCTTCACATGGCGTTTGTCTGACACCAACACACAATATTCAAACATTTGACCCCAACAGGATAGCTAAAGGGGTCAGTTTACTAATACGTATATTAAATCAGTTACATTTTATTTTGCCATATGTGACTGAGCCAATGAAATTGACATCCCTTTTGTGTTTAGTTTCTTAAAAGGATCATTGTATCCCTTCATACACCACACCTGTCTTGGTCAATTGTGTCATGTCGTTTACGTTACTTAGGATTCTTATTTCCCTTAATTACTTAAAATGTTTTTGTATCTTTTTGCAGTTGCTCTGAAAACAGTTAAAGGAACACTATATTCTGACGCATAACAATTTATGTATTTCTTTGCTCCAAGCAGAGGGGCCACTTTATAACAAACCAAAGCTATTAAATTAACCCAGCACCAAGACAGCCCCGTCTCAGCAGCCCGGTCCGCCTCCTCTGTGATCATCTGTCTTGATGAGCGTTTTGTTCATTCAAATGCTTCTTATAGAGAAGCCTTGTGGACTTGATGCACACGTACAACACACACACACACCATTACATGAGGATGTTGAATGTCAAGAAATTAGTCTAAATCAATTCTCACTTTTAGCACTATTTAGTGGATGGCAGTGTAACAGCAACTTGAGGTGTATTTAGCCCCATGATGTAAATATTGCTGTATCTCCAAAAGAGCAATCTTTTACATTGCGGGAGGTAAACACCAGGAGCATAAAGTGTGAACACCAGGAGTGATAAAGTGGTTTGGGTGCTTATGTTGGTCCTTTAATTTTATGCTTTGTGTTTTTCTCTTTTATTAACCCCTTAAGGACACATGACATGTGTGACATGTCATGATTCCCTTTTATTCCAGAAGTTTGGTCCTTAAGGGGTTAAAATAGTCACCAATTATCCAAGCTATTTATGAATGTGACATACCTGGTGGCTACAAAGTACAAAATTGTGACCAATGTCGTGTCAGCGATGGCCTTATTAATATGTCTTTTTTTTGCATGATCACATTTTTTTAGAATAGTATTTGCATTCAAAATACATGTTTTGCTGCATTCTGCACACACAGATCATCTCCTAACAGCACTGAATGAGCTGCTTTCATTTCACAACCAGGCTGCAGACTGACAGTCGGAGAAACTACAAACAAATAGTGGTATCCTATGTCTCACTATAGGTGTCATGTCCATTTGATGCATCTTTGTAGTTCAGATCACTCAGTATTGTCAGTATTTGAGCTGTGTGCATACAATTGATAAGGTAGTCTTTTCGTGGAATGAGAAGGTGTGCATCAGGAGGAAGCATTCTCTAAATGGATTCAAGTACATAGTAAATCAATTTCGTGGTTATAACAGGCATATTGTGATGTGGTAAAATTACTGCATACAATGCTCTGAAAAGCTTATCTTTGGGGAAAAAAAGGTATACTTTAATGAGGTAAATTGAATTTGCAGGCTATAAAAGGTAAGATTAAGGCATATAAAACTGGTGTTTTCTATAGTTATGTATATCAGTCTATAAACGGATAAATAGAATCTATCAAAATTAAAGTTTAGAAATGTAAATTTATATGTCCCTCATTTGACCGTGTAACTTCACAAAAAAAAACCCAAAACCATATGAAAGTAATTTCCGTGCTGTGAGAATACAGCTGGCTGCAAGCAAGTGTAAGTAAAATGTATTTTAGTTAGTTACACTCCTTCAAAACTGTTTATCATAATGTTTATAAAACTGGTGTTTTCTGTGTTACAGTTGTATTCAAATTTATTCAACCCCCTTAGAAATCCGGTTTATTAATTTTTTTTACAGATTTGCAGCTGTTTGCAATAAACAAATCAAGCTAAAACAATTGTAATAGCTTAACAGAACGAATGTTTCAAGTAGTTTCCCTAAATTCAATTGAAAATGCAATTTATAATGACTCCTTCATTCTCAAAATGATTCAACCCATTGAATAGAATACCTCACAATAGCACAAATATGCAAAACAGGTGTTGTCTCAAGCACACCTGATACAACTAATCAAGGGCTTCATTCGTTGCACCAGGTGTGCTTGAGCTGGAACGAACTGGCTAGGAGTTTGTTGGGTGCCATGTTTGACTGCTGGTTAGAAATATAGCCAAGTCAAAAGAATGGTCCACAAAGTTAAGAGAAGAGATTGTCCTTCACCAACAAAGAACAGGATACAAAACGATAGCAAAGGCATTGAATGTTCCTAGTGACGCCATTTGAAGCATAATTCACAAGTTCTAAGTTGAATGAACAGTGGTTACACTACCCGGATGAGGCAGAAAAAGGAAATTATCAATGGCTGGAACCAAATTTCTGAGAAGGCAGTTTGGAAAACCATTGAGTGACTGTACAAGACCTGCAGCAAGACTTGGTGGCAGCAGGCACTGAGGTTTCAGTGAGCGCATACTAAATGCAGAAGATTTACATGCCAGAACTGGAAGACGTACACCACTGCTGACCCAAAAGCACAAGAAAAGTCAGCTCCAATACACTTAAAACCATATAAATAAGCCACAGAAGTTTTGGGATTCTGTTCTGTGGACCGATGAATCAAAACGGAAACTTTTTAACCCAATGGATGAGCGGTATGTCTGGAGGATTATGCATACGCTAAAAAGAACACTCTGCATACAGCATAGTGGTGGCTTGGTGATGCTCTGGGGCCACTTCACATCCTGTGGCACTGGAAACCTTCAGTGTGTGGAAGGCAAGATGGATTAATTATTAATTAATTGTTAAGTATCAGGAAATCCTAGAAGAAAACATCATGCCGTCTGTAAGGAAACTGAAGCTTTGGTGTCATTGGACCTTCCAACAATGATCCCAACCATTCCTCAAATTCCACTAAAGCTTGTTTGCAGAATAAGTCCTGGAAAATTCTACAGTGGCCATCACAGTCACGTGACTTGAACCTCATAGAAAATCTCTGATGGGATTTGAGCAGCACACAAAGCCAAGAATATTACGGAACACGGGGCCATTGCTCATGAGCAATGGGCTAAGATTCCTCAGGAACACTGCCAGAAGCTGGTGTCTGGCTATGCATCTCGTTTGCAGCAGGTCATAACTGCAAAAGGGTGCTCTTCTAAGTACTAAAAACGCTTGCCATGAAAAGGTTGAATAATTTTGAGACTGGAGAAGTCCATATAAGTTGCATTTTCAGTTGAATTTGGAGAAACTACTTGAAGCATTGATTGTGTAAAGCTATTTCAATTGCTTTTGTTTGATTTGTTCGTTGCAAACAGCTGAATGTTGACAATAAACCTTATTTTCAATGGGAGTTGAATAATTTTGATTACAACTGTATACTTGTCCATAAACAGATAAGTAGAATCTATCAAAATTCAAGTTTAGAAATGTATTTTTTTGTTGTTGTGAAGTTAATGGCTTAATGAGGGACACACATTTAAAAACATATGAAAGTAATTTCCGTGCTCTTAGAATACAGCTAGATGCAAGTAACTGAAAGTAAGTTTTATTTTAGTTTGTGACACTCCTTCAAATCTGTTTATCATAATGGTAATGAGTCTTTAAATTTAAATCAAAACTTGGGATGAAGCCCGGTTGAAGCTTCATCCCAAGTTGTTCTTGTTTTAGCAGGAATCCGAGGCACAGCTATTTTTAGCACATACGATTTTTACCCATGAAATCTTATAACTTTTCAGTTTCAAGTATTGTGAGTGTCTACAAAAAATGATAAAGGAAAGAGTTGTCCACAATCTCAGACACTGAGGATGTGAGTTTTCAAAGGGATTTTAGCCTCCCGACCAGAGTCAACCAAAATATCACACAGAGGGAGTTACAGCACACTGTGAAATGTTGCCAATCCACTTGACATTATGAAACAAATCGTGGACTCCACAGGGTAGGTTTAATAGAATTTAGTTTATTTTGAAACAAGGAAAAGACAAAAAATGCAATGTTTTTGAGATCTATATAACGTATTAGGAGCAATTGGTATAGTTTACACGTAGTTCGTGTTGAGGGACTGGCAGGTTTATTCACTAAATAGGGAATTTGAAGTGAATTTAAAGGGACATGCTTCACTTTGCGACGTCTTATTGAAAAGTTTTAGTTTTGAGTAAGACCGCTGCCTCACACTGCAGGCTGAAAAAGCAGGTAAATATGATTTACCCAATTTTTTATTGCAATTCACAAATGTTTTAATCAGTAATGATAACCTATCATTAGATACATGAAAGAACAGAATAAAGAATTAGAAGAAAGGGTGAGATCGAAAGAGTAGCGATAGGGAGAGAGGTGGGGTGGGTGGTATATTGAGAATAGAACCTTTAATGTGAAGTCCTCGGACATTGTTCAGACTTGGCCGTAGAAATCTGGTATGTTTTTCCTTGGCTGGGGAAGGATGGGGGCTGCAATAGCAGCACACACGTATATTGGGATATTTCTAGTTTCCTCAGTGTGGAGGGTTAGATCCATGTTAGTATTATTTCCTTGTCATCTATATGGTAAAAAGGGAGACTATTAACAGAGATATATGATGATGGGAGAAAATATAAACCTTTTGGGAAACCCTAATGGGTATGTTGATACATATATTTATTTCATGTTTTTTGATATTCCTGTTTCCTCACCTTCAAGATAGCCCAAGACTTCTTTTTCTATTTTGTTTCTTTTACTAGCTTCATGAGTCACCTAATAAATAAATGCTCGGTCTTCATATTCCCTTACTATACGTTCTAGATTTCGTGCTCCCTACTTTTGAAAATGTTTTATATTCAACATTTAATCTTTTGTAATTAATGATAAATTCAGTTTTTTTTTTTATTATTGGATCTCCCTGGACCTTTTGGACATGTTGCTACAGTACTCTGATCATTGTTTGTTGGTTTATGCCTTGTTACCACCACCTTTGATCTTCCTTTTTTTTAATGCAACCTCTTAATATTTGATATAATAGTTTTTGCATTTTTACGATTAGACATTATTCTGATGGTCACAATTTGTTACTAATTTCCTTATTTATGTCAAATCATTAAATAATTCAAATAAAGAATAAAAACATTAACGTAATAAAAGCTGTGGCTGTTACCATATTTTAGTTCTTTGTTTAATGTTCATTGTTAAAATATATTTTTTTGAGCATGCTGAATTTATGCAATGCCCATGGGCGCGATGGTGGACACTAGCATTTCCAACCCCATTATTAATTTGTACATAACCCACACACATTTAGCCTGAGACATGGCGGGTGAGAGGCATAAGAGATGGTAAACCTTTCTTATACCAATATAGGGGTCATATTGAACTCAACAGGCATTATTTTTTCTCTCTCTCTCTCTCACTTTCTTTTTTTTTTTTTTTTTTAATATTTTTACTGTGGTGGCTGGCTAGCGGGTATGCCATCACCGGATTAACTCTCATGTCACCAAGTATTTTATAATTAGATGCCCATTGACTAGAAGTGTTGCCAACAAGTAACTAGTCAGGATTTTTAATTCCAAACCATGACACAAATAATATGGTTCATCCTTTGCGATATGTTTTTGTCCATATTCCGTTTCGGAGATTGTTGGCCACCTAAAACCAAATGCACAAGTCTGAAATCTTTGCATACTTTTGGTACTTAATGTTTAGTGAAATTGAAGCAACCGTTTCAGGCTAAAAAAAAGAAAAATCACTATTTAGAAGTTATATCTCCAATGAAAACATTTATTAATGCATGTTGGCATTGACGCTATATCTAACAAAAAAAAAAAGTCCTTCCCTTTTTCTCAATCATATATTTCCTCAGCACAGTCTTTCAGCCTGTGCAAGGGAATTGGCCGGTCACCAGATTCTCATTGAGAACCATCTTATTCTCAGCCATAAGCATGCATGTGCTGTGACAGGTAGCTAAAGAGGATCCTGGAGCCATGGGGGATCAGGAAAAGGAAGACTCAGGAACCATGGACCTCTAGGATCAATGAGCCCTGTAGATGCGTGCTCATACAGTCTTAATATTTTACTTGGCGGAGGCAGTGACAGGCACGCTCTATCAGTGGATCTAACAAGAGAAAGCAAACCTCCCTGAGTGTTTGACTGACAGTCGAGGAGGCATTTATTATTCTTTTAAATATATATTTTATTAAAGAGAGATTTTTATAATAACAAAAATAACTTTTACAATGAAAAAGAAAATACCACATATGTTATACATAAAAATAATAAATATCAGTGTATCCAGTCCTTATGCAAATCAATGATGAAAGTATTGAACAGGCACTTTATAGTCAATTTTCATTGTTATAACATACTGGTATGAATAAACTATACAATTAAATTGCAATGCTAATGAGTACAGATATTCCTCACTCACCGACCGGGTTCCGTTCTTACGACCTGGTCGTAAAACAAATAGGTCGGTAAGTGAGGTCTATGTTCGGGGAAATTTCCCGAACATAGATTAGATGGATTCCCTGCTCTGGTGCATTTTTCTATGTTCAGGGAAATTTCTCCGAACATAGATTAGAGGAATTCCCTGCTAATTTCCCCGAACATAGAAAAACACACCAGAGCAGGGAATCTATCTAATCTATATTCGGGGGAAAGTCCCCTAAACATAGACCAGGCAGGGAATCCATCTAATCTATGTTCGGGGAAAAATCCCCGAACATAGACCAGCTCTCTAACATGGGGAATCCCTTGAATCCCCATGCTAGAGAGCTGTTCGTAAGTGCCATCCGTCGTAAAACAGGTCATAAAGTGACGACCACCTGTAAAAGAAAAATTGGAAAGGGCGGGGGGGCGGGGGGGACAAAGGAAGAAGAAAAACTAAAAAGGGGAAGGGGAGTGCATCCATCCACAATAAGTTTGTTCAACATACATTCTAATGACTATAACCAATTCTAGTATACATAACATGACACAACAATACCTAGTTCAGATAGTCTCGTAATAGAATACATTTTTTTGCTGTCAAACTATTTTCCAAATAAATTCCTTTATATAAGCAATCAAAACCTGTATTTTCTTTTAATCTATTATTCTATTTATAAAATTGCAGATTTCATAACGATATGGACACTTTTAGAAAGTTCAATTAAAATGGGATGCTAGAAAAACAAAGTATTTCAGGCTGAAGTGCTTAATGTGTGGAGAGGTCTTTTAAGTATTTTCTAGATTTCTGTTTCAAGATATGTGGTCTGACATGTGTGTGCATGCAAGTGTATTTATAGCATCAGCTGTCTATCCAGCTTCTTTACAGAAACTACCGTGGAAGAAATGGTATGCAATTATTATATTAACCATCGTGAAATGCTTAACTGTGCACTCCCCAGCATTTTATATCCTTGTACATATTTGCCTTCCCTCTCTCTAAAATGTTTTCTTTGTAATTTTGCAAAACCTCTTTTCATTTTTTCACGTCATCTCTGCCCCAGCCATTTTTTTGTCTGCCATCTTTATTTTCAGCCTTTATGCCCTCCAGTACAATATTATTTTCCTTCTATATTTGTATTGTGCTTTCTTTCCTCTGCCATTTATTTATATCCCAGTCTGTCTTTCAAACTCGTACAAAACAAAGTTTGTCTCGTAATAAGTGCTGAATAAGTCACAAAGGTATTATGTCAATAAAATAAATCGGTTGAAATGGAAAGCATGATGATAAAATGAAATATTCTACACTAGAGATTATATGGAATCCGAGGCATGTAATGTGTAAATAGAAGAAACAGCAGTAAATTGTAAAAGATGCAGAAATAACCTTCTATACAAAGGGGAAAAAACCCATCACCCCCTTCCCCCTCCCCAAAAAAAGACCATTTCAACATATCTGATAATTGTGTTTGGTGATCCATGTGGTGTTGCTGGAAGCATGGCAGTAAATCTTTCTTATCACATTTTTTGTATATTTTTATCATTTCAATTTTTTACAATAACAGCATTATTTTCTAAAGTGTTTGGAATTACAATTTTGCCAGATGTGGCGAAAGCCACCAACGTAAAAGCGTGGTCTATTGGGAGTTTGTGTTTTGAAATCCTGATAACAAGGAATAGAAAGTGCATATACATTGTGCATTTTCTAGAAGGCATGCCTGCCCACACATCTCGATTTATATAACTCCCAATGTTGCGATGATTTACCATGTTGTCCCAGGTTTTACCTAGGGATGGTCGAAATCCACAAATCACGTTCTACCTTGCTGGAGTTCGAAGTAGAAATTAAGTTCAGAGGTAGATACATTCTCCTGGCAGGTGACAATTCTTCAATTCTCCAATGTACTATCACTGTCCTTTCCATTAAACAATTTTGTGATCCATTTTTAATGTGGTACTATAATACTATCCATGTATATAAGATATTTTATTGTGCGATAATACAATACAAAAATTGCTAGGTCGCAAAGAGCATAAAAAATGTGTTGTGTTTTTTTGCTTTGTTTTGTGCCAATTTTCTTCCTTCTTTCTTAAATTTCCATCTCCCTTAGCTTGAATTTTGTGTGGATTCAGGTACCATAACCTTCCTACAGCCTTTTAATACAAAAAGAGCTCTAGAGGTCAACTTGTGTTTCCCCAATCATATGAAACTTTTAGTGGTACTTTTCAGCTACTTCATATACTGGTATTCAAAAATACAAGACATTTGAATACTGTATGGTTTGATATATCTGTATTGTTACTGTAACTGTTATTTTTCGTTTACATACATAATTTATGTGCATCAGATTTTATTATACTATATTATTGCATAATGCACCTTTTCAATAAATGCTAAATGAGGAAAAAAAAATATTCTGAACTTAATGGTAGCGTATATGTTTGTGTTAACAGGCTAAATGTCTTTGATGTTCTATTAAACTGCTTTCCATTATATTTGTAACACAGTGACAGGGTGGAAATAATCTTCTGAATGAACACAGAGTGGCAAGAGTTTTTAATAGACAATAACCAATGTTACCTTGCCATGCCCCAGTGTTAGCCATCAGGATAGGTTAGGTTTTCAAACAGCCAGCTATATAAATGAAGAAGAAGAAAAATAACAATTGTTGAATAAATTAGGTAATATGACTGTATTTGTGGAAGATAAATAACCAAATAATTGGTTTTATTAGTAGCGCAAAGTCTCAAATAGTGTGTAATAATTAATAGGAAAATAATTATGTCATAGAGATTAAAACAGCTTGCATTAGTCCTCATGAGGCTGAATGACATCAATGTGGCCCGTGTGAAGGATGACTGATGGAAAATCCAGTTTAAACAGGCCGTCAAATAATACTGGTGAAAAAAGTATTATATGCCATTTGCATCTGCGCAAGAACATGGCGCCCAGTTATTTGTAGGCATTAAAAAGTCTCCAACAAATCACCAGTGACATTTATAAAACTTTTTTTGTTTTTTTGTTATAACATGATACTTTACCTTGTTGCTGCAACACAAGCTGAAATGAGACGGATGTCATCTATCCAGACACAGCTTAAGCTAATGGAACCGACTTCTTAGAACCTCAGTTGGGTGGAGTCTTTATAGAACTTGATGTCCACATGGAAATTTCTGTAGTCTTCGAAAACACCTTACCCCAGGCTTTATATTATCACACTGTGGATTTTGTAACCAAGATATTTTCTCTTTGAATATATTGCTTTTAACAATCTGTATTTTCTGTATTTTTGCCAAGTAACTGCTCATAATCTGTAGCCAACTGAGAAGATACTTTGATGAGCTCCAAAAATATTGCCACATGGGATCCAGTTGTTTTTTTCATGATTTTACCTCTCTCATCTATATATTTTAATACACCATCTCAGTGCATTGTGACTTTTTTTTTTCCACACTTGGTCTATGTGCTTTTTAATGCTGCAAAATATTTTTTGTCCTTCTTTCACTCTTAACTTCTATACCACCTACAATTAGTGTTAGTTATACACTATGGATCAAAAATTGTTACTGATCTATTTTTCCTAAATGGTTTTATATAAAAACTTTTCAATAGAAATGTCTGTCGTTGTCCATCTGGATGCCAATACGTTGGATGTGGTCTCCAATGTTTTTGAAATCGAATCGCGTTTGAAATATCAAATTCAGTTTTTCATAATGTCACAACTGTAATAGTGTAATAGACTATATCTTCTCTCCACAATACAATGTGTGCATTCTGAAAACATTTGGCTCCTTAAGAATTCAAAGTAGTTAGAGCAGTGATATAATGTCAGTACCTTAGAGCTAGGTAACCAATGGTTGAATCCCAATTAGACATCATCAAGTGTCCTTGGGCAGGAAACCTAATGATATATATCCTCCTACATTAAAATCCTCATAGATTATAAACTTGAGAATGGCCTTTTATACCTCTAAAGATCCCATGTCTTTAATTGTAAAATTCCTTCGAATATGTTGGTGCTCTACAACTATATAAATGATGATAAGAAAAGGTACCATAGAAGGATGGTGACATACATTCATTTTTCACTTAATTCATGAGTGATTTTAGAGCACTTTTTGCCACATTAATTATAAATATTGCCCAGAGAGAAGTCCTTTGGGACATTATGCAAGGAGTGTAATTCTTTTCTCTCTGTGGTGTCATGTTTATAATTTGATGGGTTTTTTTTTCACTTTACTATTACACATGGACCATAGAGTGAAACATATTTCTGAGATTCTGTTATATGGACTTTGCATATAATTTAAAGATATATGCTTAGCACCATAACAGCTACAGCACACCGTAGTGCCTGTGGTTCCAAGAGTCCACTAGCACTGACCAAAGGGTGTACCCATCCTTCCAGTCTGAGCTGGTATGGTAAAGCTCAAATTTGTACTTCATTATCATACGAACTCGGGACATTATTATTAATTGGCAAGGGTGCTCAGGGAGACTGTATGTAATGGAATTTGTGAAATGCATCTTATCTTTTTGTAGTTGTATATCTCATTTCATATTCAAAATTAGTTTTCTGAAACAATTATGAATTAGAAGATCCTTTCAGAAAATGTTCATATAGTAGGGGTGCACACTGCCAACATGTATGCTATCATATGTAATGCCTTGAGCTACTATATATCTGTGCTACTATCAGCACTACCTTTAAAGGTATAATCATGGTCATCTATCATTTGACATTTTCTGACATCATCTGTGTCTATCCAGTGTTGTGCACCATAAAACTGGTTGAGCTAAATGGGTAGTCCCCTGGATGTCTTAGCAGGAGAGGTATGATGTAAAAAAAGTGGAATAGTTTGGTTATTAAGGTCAATTTACCACTTTCAACCTTCCCTACAAAGATTTATGAAGTTCAGACTACATTCCATGTTCCCCATACACAGATTTGGAAAGGGTAGTATAATATTGTGCGAGCAATGCAGACTTAAGCATGTATTGTTCACATTCTAAATGTTTAATATATATGAAATTTTGTTAATGCTGATTCATTACATTGTCACAAAACAAACTATGCGTGGGCTATAAAAGCAGCATGCTGCACAGGGAATTTAAATAAAATAAATGTAGAACTTATTGTGTTATGTTACCAGTGGATAATTTAAGGCTTAAGTTGCCATAGATATGTCCCTTAAACATACAAATGATTTGCTGTTATTCAGTTGATTACAAAGAATGGAAGAAAGTCTATATTAAATTGGAATTAAAATGACACACCTGGGGCTATCACTGCAAAGAATGGAAAAATGTTTGTAAAATATGTGTAGGTGGGAATTATGTTCAATAATTTCGATGAACTAATTTTTTTCCGATTAATCTAAATCTCCCTGTCTGTGTGACCTTCACTAAACTAAAGGGTTGTACTGATAGTAATCAGGTCATCCAATTTTAAACAACAAGACACATGTGGAACTACATGTGTAGAGTAACTCTTTATCAATATGGCACTATTCAAAATAATCTCTTCTAGTGACGATGCATTTGCACCACTGTTGAACCCACTTGTCAAAGCCACTTTGGAAAAAGTATTTAGGGCACTCCTTCAACCAGCGTCATTCACTTCACCTGCATCATCTAAGCATCGCCCCAAAGACTTTCCTTTATTTGACCGAACAAGTGGAAGTTTGAGGGTGCGAGATCGGGGCTGTAAGTTAGATGTGGCACCACTGACCATTCCATTTTTGCAACAACCTGCGACGTTGGCAAAGAAAGGTGAGCTTGTGTGTTTTCGTGGTGTGACTGACTTTTTTCTTTAAGTTTCCAGAGTAATGCAATGTAGTGAACGCTATTCGTTGTTGTCCAACGAATGAGGAAATCAAGCCAATCTGTGCGAATCAAGTTTTCCACCGTGTTTTGGTTTTTATCTATAACTGCTGTCGATTGCCTTTCACAGCATAGTTTGTCTTCAACACTGGTTTTGCCTTCTTTTAACTTTTTCACCCATCTTCGCACATTGCTCACATCAGTTGTTACCTCACCATCCACATTTCTGAACCTTTGCTGGATGTCGGCAGTAGAACAGCCTTCTTTTGTCAAAGAACTCGATGACAGCTCCTTGTTTCTGCTTAACATCCATGGTTGTGCTAAACCTAGAATTACAAAAAACCTTTCAGTCTTGAAGGAGGGTTACTGTGGTGGTGTAAAGACATCACATTTGAGTTAATAGTTTTAAAGCAAATAGCAAGCAGGCATTACTTTCAGAACAACTCTCATACTGGCACTATAGCTTCCCCTTCTGTCAAGGCCCCCTCCCGTAGCACTGAATGGGGTTAATAACCCTTTCAGTCAATTACCTGGGTCCAGCGCCGATGTCCCTCAGTGCTGGATCAGGCACCACCCACGCTCCTCTCCCGCCGACGTCCCCTGGCGGGGGAGACCTAATGTGCATGCGCGGCAATGGCCGCGCTTACATTAGGATATCCCCACAGGAAAGCATTATTCAATGTTTTCCTAGGGGAAAAATCTGACGCTGGAGGTCCTCATGCAGAGCAGGAGGAGGTCCAGCGTCAGATAACAGACCAAAAGTCAGTTTGGATACCGGAAGTCCCTAGATGAGGAGTTAACCCTCAGAGGTAATTTATGAAAACTGCAATTATTACCACTGCAGGGTTAAGGGTGATGGGAGTTTGCACCCAGACCACTTCAATGAGCTGAAGTGGTATGGGTGCATACAGTGTCCCTTTAAGCCTATCCAGAAATGTTCATGAATAGATCAGTGAACATGATTTTGGAAATCTGTACAAACCATCACATCTATTTATTTTATGGCAGGGTCACACGAAGTCTCTTAACCCCTTAAGGACCAAACTTCGGGAATAAAAGGGAATCATGACATGTCACACATGTCATGTGTCCTTAAGGGGTTAAAGCAGTGAATATATAATTTATTGTATTGATAAATTATATATATCCTTGCTTTATAAAATCTTAATGCCATTAAATATATTACTTGCCTTCTATCTAACACCTGAGGCACATCTGTAGCCTACATGCTGCCCTCCTACCTAATTGGCTCTGCTTGGAGTCGTTTTCCCAAGTAGATAGCACCTCCTCTAGAAAAATTTAATGATATCTCGATTACTTCAGTCCAATATTCCTCTGTAACAGGACAAGACAAGGTAGTTGCTGAGACTCAGAGCAAGAGAAGCACTTGTAGAAAAAGTTCTGCTGTTCTTCCACATCACTCAATAAGTGACTAATGTATCTTTTTACATTTAATAAAACATCTATACATTTGCTATCAATTTTGTAAGCACAATATATACATAAAATTAACTTAATAGTAAGCAAGTAAAAATAAAATGTAAAGCAAATACAATGAAAAAAATAAAGAAACAAACACACAAAATAGAAAATGTATAGTTGCATATTGCTACATAATTTTCTATAGGTTACTTTTTTTTGGTTCCGTGCTGTCCTTTGTCTGTATTTTCTATAGGTTACTAATTGTGGCAGCTTGCTTACACAACGCTAGGCTAGCTATTTTTTGTTTTGCTAGCCTTTTCTGTGTAGACATATCAATAGACATACTGCATCCCTCAGACGTGCTTCCTGCCGCCAGAGTCTGGAAGTGTAATTTTTATGGCTGTCAGAAGTCCTGTATTTTGTAAAAATGCAACAGAAAGAAAGACCGTTGTTGGAAAACTTACTGACCAAGTTAAAATGAAAGCTGTATTCATAGTCAACTCATTACTAAGTGTTTTCCTCCATTCAGAACACAGTGCTTTAATTTAAAGTAAAAATAAATTAAAATAAAATAAAAATAATGAAAATATAAGAATAACCTAATGGTATCCCGGCTGTAGACGTTCCGGGACAATACAAGTTAAACACAGGCATTTATGATGACTGTCACATATTTATTTGTTTTTCTGTGAATAATCCTTTATAAAAATTGAGCTGGAATTATGGCATTGATGTTTCTTTAACTAATGAATAATGGAAGAGTGTGTTTCTGGTAGAACCTGTTTTTTAAAGTTATTATAGAAGGTTCAGCCAGATGCAGAATATTTGATGTTGTAGCAGTCTTGCTGTTCTATTTTAAAGTTACCCTTTGATTTCAGACAACTGGGTTTTACCAAAATCTATCATTGCTATGATTCATAATGGTTTATGTACCTTACGGTATAATACTGTATAATTACCTAATCATTTTAGTGATATGTTTAATTATTAACAAGGAGAGATCACTTGCAATATTGATACTTACTAAGATTACAATCTTCAAGGACCATTACCCTTCCCACATTTAGGAAATCACTAGATAGTAGGTAAATAACTTTATGAATCATAAATTCTCCCCAAAGCTCGTTAGTTAAAGGAACACTACACGCACCATAATCACTACAGCTTGCTGTGATTGCTGGGGTGACAGGAGTTGCCCCATTGTAAAGAGTTAAATTGTTTTTGAACTGTTTGGTATCGTATTAGTAGTCTACCGGGTGTCTCTCCCCAACTTCACTACAATCTCCGAAGCTCTACTCTACTGAGCTCAACCTTACAATGGGGTGCAGCAGGGCATTCCTGGCACCATAACCACTACAACCAGCACTTGTGTAGCTGTAGGGTTTAGAGAAAATACATGTGTGATTGGTTACCTACATTTCAAGGGATTTGGTTCCCTGAATCTCCTGTAAAAGAAACACCTGTCTATTTATGGTGATCTAGTGGAGGTGGGAGGTTCCCATGGCGTCTACTCGTGATGGTACCAAATACCTCCACATTCTCAATCTCTAATGTGATGTATTGGACAATGCCTGCATCACATCCAGGTCCACCTCCCTGCATACACCTATTTACTTAGTCACCTACACCTACCTCATACACACATTGCACACAACTTATATATGCAGTAATATGCACACATTCGTAAGAAATCCACACCTTTTGGCTGGTTTAGGGTGTTGAGAATAGGAGATTTGTTCCAACACCTGTGGAGTTATCACTGTTAGTCATCAATACTTGTGACCACAGATTCCCTAGATTTTAAAGAACTATATTTTCCATGAATCCCTTTATTGTGAAAGAGGCAGACATGAAAAGGGAGGGGGACAAGATGTGGAAAGTGAGGAACAATTTAATTACATCTATACAGGGCACTGAAACGTCAATCACTTACATATAAGGGACCTTGGCTCACCTTTGTGTGTGGCTAAGGGAACAGAAATATCCCTACAGCCTTCACTACAGGCATTTAATTTAGCATTGTGCTCCCAATTTGTTTCCGGGTGGTGGGAGGGAGGGCAAGTTGATTTTTTTCCTGAATAAATACATTTTTAGAATTAAAAATAGTAAAATAGTAGAATAAATTAATCTGCAATGTATTTTTATATGGTTTCGTTATAAGGAACTAATAAAAAAAAAATTGGGTGTATCCGCAATATTGGGTGTATCCTTCCTGTAATAAAGTAACAGTTGTAATCATGAAAAATCATTAAAAAAGAAAAGAGCTTTTGGAATGCAGGACAGGTTCACAGTGCCTGTGATAAATGTGGGCATTTTGCAAAGTTTAGGTTTCACTATAGAGCAATCTAGAATTACACACCCTTGGAAGGCGAGAGATTGTTATTAATATAATTACTATTAGTCACTCTTTCTTTTAAATGGACACACCAAAAGGAATGTAATTCTCAATTATTAATGTGATGTAGATAATGGTTTAAAAACTAACAGCAATTGTAAACAGAATGAAGAAAAAATAATAATATTAAAGAAATCTTTGACATTATGATTTGCAGTTTACAAGGTCTGCAATCCCGGCTCCTGCCTCTGTATTAGGTTGGAGAACCGAATATGTTCTATAAACAACTAGACAACAATATTTTGAGCATCTATAGTTCAGAACAAAAACATATATGAATGAACACACTGTATAGCTTAATTAACGGAGCTAGTCGCTGATGTAGCATAAGCTTTATCAATGCATAGCTATTTACAAAACCTTTACCTTTAATAAATCGTCAATATAAAGGTTAAATAGTTTATACATGTTTCCAAAACCCCAAGATGTTATTTTCCCTTAATACATGTTTCAACATTTTGTATTGTTTGTTTTACATGCTATTTTTAGACTAGGCTTAGTGCTAATGTTTGACTTAGGGTAGTATAAGCGTAACAAGATTAATCTAAGCACCATAGCGACTTTAGTGTGCTGTATCTATTATGGTGCAGAGAGTACCATGCACCGTGCTACTATAAGATGTCAAACCATTTTAACATGGTTTGACAACTTGCCTGGGTCCCGAGGGGCACCCATGTTGCAGCTGCTGCATCCGGTCTTCTCCAGCAAGGAGGGACCAATATAAGACCTGGTAGAAAACTGGATGCAGTAGATGTATCACAGGTGCCTGGTAGAACCCAGGTAAGTTGTACAAGGGCACACCTGGTACCAAAACCACTAAATCAGGCTGTAGTGGTTATGGTGCTTGTAGTGTTACTTTAAGACTGAGTATTATGCTAGTGTAGGTAATGACAGAGTAGAGGTAGTGTGATGCAGTGTAGTGTAGGGATGAATGTGGTGAAAGTGCAGGTCAGGGGTATCCAAAAGGTAGATTCCCAGATGAACTCTTCAATTCTCTGCATGTCTTTAGTATACATTTAGATTGGCAAAGCATTGTGGTAGCTGTACTTTTAAAATGTAAAGATCTACCTTATGGGCACCCCTGGTGTAGGTTTTAAAAGGAGGGCTTTACTGTTAGGTAAGCAAAAGGATCACATTGCTGCTGTGTAGGAGTTGCAGTCCCAAACACAGCTATTTCAGCTGTTCAGGAGTGTGACTCTCACTTATCTTGGGCAGCGGAGAGATTTGGATCCGTGCATTTTTTCACACCTTCATTACAGGAGATAACTGCACCAATGAAGTCAATACCCTTGAGTTACTTGTGGCTACTGTCTAAATGAAAATATGAATGTAGACATTGAAAAATAACAAGACATTCTAGTAATCACAATTGCAGTAAAAACAACTCCAGAGTTTTTACTAGAATTATTCAAAATTAAGATGAAGAAAACAGTGAAACAGTTAAAGACCCACGAAGAGGAGCTAAAAAAAAAAAAAAAAAGAGGGATGGTTTAAGAGGTTAGTCATGAACACTCCGGATCTTACAGTTGAGAAGCATAAATTGTCAGATGTTCCACTCGGTTACCACCCAAAGCCCATTCATACTAAGTCTGAAATCTTCATATACTTACAGTGCTATCAGTGAGCAATGTTAAACAAAATGATCTAGACATAACTAATATGTAGATATTTAGGGCAAACTAATAAAAGCACAACTGTTACTACCTTTTTTTGTAGGCAAATAAGGGCTGTAGAATAATTGACAATATAATCATGTAGACGTAAAAATGTATGGAGGCATAAACCCAATTGTTGCTGATTCTTGAATTAATATAAGCTAATTTATTTCATTGTATGTACAGGAAGAAAAACTTATTTGTTAAAGCTATTCATAGAACATAACAAATGTACAATTGAGGTTTTGTTAATTGATATTCATTAGAGATCATAGAACTTTGTTAAGGCTTATTGTCAAAACATTTTTCAGTGTTCCTAGGTTGCCAATAAAAGAGAATATTATAAATAGACACAATGAGTGCTGGATATTCACTGAAACTCTAAATTGGCTATGGATTGTTTAACATCTAGATGAGAGTGCAGTCACATATATGTATGCAAAGAACGCTAGCTTTTTCTTGGAAATGTATGCATTTGTGTAGGCAGATGGAAACAATTGACACTTTGCCTGATGGAAAAATAAATCTCATCAAAATGATTTATAAAGCAATAGTCAAAACACCTTTATTTCATCATTTTGCACATTGTAATCAGTCTGTTCTGTATACATTAAAAAAATACAATAGAAATGTAACATCTAAAAATAAAGACTGAAAATAAAATTCTAATTATTTATTATTTCTGTCTCAAGGCTTGTGTGCAATTATCTCCTAAAAATCAGATTGCTGTGAATCAATAAGGACTATATGCTTCCAATATTTCTACATAGAAGTATATCACTTTAATGCTTTATTATGTTTTTAAATATGGGAGGAAATTGTCAACCCGAATGCAGTACACAATTCTGTTATGGAAGACTTAAACTATTTGACAAATTGACAGTTTAAAATTTTATTAAGACACGGAGGCTCCTATTATGCTGCACTCTTTCTTTATTTCCCTCAGCAGCAAAGAAAACTTTAACAATGATATGAACACAGGAAACAGTCCTTAACACATATCTTCCCTGACAACCAATCAGCCAATCAGGTTCCACTCTCCAGCATAATAGGCGGTATTCCCATGACAATTTCCTCTTTCTTTGCTGCTCCCTCAGTTAAGTACACTGATCCCATAGTTCTTAACTCTGGGATTATTATTATTATCATTACTATTATTATTACTTTTATTATTACTAGCATTATTCTATTATTATTACTATCGTTGTTACTATTATTATTATTCCAATTTGTATTATTATTGCTAATATTATTGCTATCTTATTATTTACAATTATTATTATTTTACTGGTTGTTTCTTTCATTCACATTGTCTTATATTCTGTTCTTTGTCTGATTGGACTCCCTCCTGTTTCTGGGGCACCGGGAGGACACTCCATTATTCTTATCCCTCTAAATGTTTTACTGGCATTTGTCTTGCCTCGCGGCACTTTCGCACCATTTTTTCATCTAATGTAACGGTCTACCTGCTCCTAGATTGGAGCAATAGTACAGTTCGTGTAATCTGCCGTTCGGCAGTTTCCTATCATTCACCAGTTTTCCCTTTGTATGTGGCGTGCGTTCGCATACTTTTTCACGTTCGCATGTTTTTTAGACGAACTGTGCATTCATTCGCACAGTTCGTCTCTTTTGCCGTTCACGCCTTTTTTACAGTTCATGAGTTTATCAGTATTTTACTGTTTTCATACGAACGGGCTGTTCGCAAAATTTTGCACTGTTTTCTCCTAGAAGCTTGCCCCTTCCTGTTTCCCCTTGTTGGGGTTTAGTGTCTTGGCGAATGGACGGCTTTCTATCTCTCTCTGTGCTTCTGTAAGTGATTTGTTTCCTTTGCAGGATATTTTTTCCCATAGGTATTCTTTATTTTACTAGCAAGTTACAATAGTTCAATCCACAAAAATAATGCAGTCTGACAAGGACCAAACGGTGGCTTTTAGGTTACATGTGACACCTCAGATTTCCCAGGGTAACCCGGGAGAAGCGACTGAGTGCCATGATCTATCCGCTACTGCGGACATGCAGGCGCTATTCGACACCTCAGTTTCTGGGGCACCGGGAGACACCCCTTGTGGACATTTCTTTTATTTATATGTGTTTATTTTACTTTTTACTGTAATATACTGCTGCTCCTTATCCCTACTGTGGTGATTTTGAAAGAAAACATCCATCCAGGAGGGCACATTAACTTGGAGATACGCTGTTTTTATACTTCTTAAGTGTAAGTGCGACCAATAAATTTGTTATACATTATTTTATACGTACTTCACTATATTTGATCTTTTTATTTCATATATCTGGTTGGAAGAATTTACATCTCATCTCATACTCATCTAATACCCCGGAGTGGGTGAAAGGCCTGATTATCTCATTCGTTTGTGAGTGCATTCATATCACATTTATTTCACATCCTTACTACATACTATTTTACGCTATGTTAGCTATTTGATTTATTCACACAGAGCATATGTCTGGAGAATTCACCTAAATACAGGTCATTCTATTATATATTATATCTATACGTATTCTGGGTGATTTCCACTTTTTTTGTATATGTATATCCCAGGCTATGGCTTCCGCTATGGGCGCTGTGTCGACGTCTCTGTCACACAGTATTACACAGGCCATCTTGCAGGCCCATGAATCTGCACGGCAGCCTGACACGTCAACTGCATCTAATGTACCAAAGGTCCCCCAAGGTTGCAAAGCTACAGCTAAGAACAAACATTCCTCAAAAATTGCTTTAAGTGACAGCCTCACTCCTGTCTCAGATGGCGCGCAACCACCACCGTGCAAAAGAGCCACTAGCCGGGCAAAGTTGACTAGACTGTGGAAGCGGGCGAGAGCCCGACTAGAGTGGTCTGAGTCAGAGCTCACTGACATTGAGGAGGAAATTAATGAGTCCAATAAGGACGATTTAGAGAGTCAGTCCGAATCAGACTCCGACAGTGCAATGGATGAGTATTCCACCTCCTCCTTCGGCAACTTCCCTGTGACACTGTCAGGGGCCCAGGTAAGTCTGTCGGGGTCTAGTTACGACTCCAGGATTTTAGATTCTAGGGGGGTACCTCTGTTCGAGACCTGAGGAACTCAGACACCAGCGTTCAGCGGAATAGCGTCCCTCGGAACATGTGGCAAAATACATCGCCTCTAGAGTACGTAAGCCCCTAGACAATGCTACCAGAAATAAATTGAGGGCAGAATGCCTCCATCCCACGGTCCCAGATGACACGTGCAAAACGCCCATCGTAGACCCCAAAATTGCCCAATTCCTTTGGAAAACCAGGTGGAAACCGAGGAATGGCCTCGACTTGAGTAATTTACAAGATAAGGCTTTGGATATACTGGGCACCGCGGCAAAAACATTTGAGGTGGTTGAAGATGACCGAGACCTGGACAGGGATGTCATCCGCGGATGGATCCAAAGGATCATTTGCCTAGTAGGGAACATAAATTCGTCATTGGCTACAGAACACAGCAAATCTATCCTGCTCAAAATCAAGCCTAAGCTAGTTAATCTAGCAAGTAATGAGCCAGGTACCCAGGCTAAAGGGCTTTTATTTGGTGATTCCTTTGTAAATGAATTAGGGTATTTTGTACATACTTTTACGACCCTAGATAAGGCGCAGAATAACATGCGCAAGATATTCCACCAAAAGGTTTTTGCCTGGGCCGGAAGAGGAAGGAGCCGTCTGTCCGGCCGTATTCAGAGAGGTTCCTATACCGGAAGAGCTGGATTCCAAGAACAGATGGCCACACCAGCTTTCTTCCTCCAAAGGGGCAGACCCTGGGTCGCTAGTGGCATCCAAAGAGCTCCTTCTGGAAGAAGACCTTATGGTAAGTGTCTACTATTCCCCTTCTTCCCTTCAGGTTGTGGGGGGCAGACTCAGACATTTTTTCTCATGTGTGGTCACATCTGACATCAGATGCTTGGGTCCTGCAAGCTGTAACAGGGTACTGCATCGATTTTGTATCACACCCGACTTAACTCTCCCTACCCAGGGAGATTGTTTTTTCCCAACACGATGCTATCCTTGTATCCAAGGAAATTCACAATCTGATGCACAAACAAGCCATCACAGAGATCCCATTCAATACTCCGGGGTACGTCAGCAACCTCTTCCTGGTACCCAAGAAAGGCGGAGGAATGAGGTCAGTCATATATTTGAAACAGTTGAACGCCTACATGGCCTATCACCACTTCAAAATGTATGACATACTTTACCTGCGTGACCTCCTACAACCCAAAGATTGGATGGTCAAGTTAGACCTACAGGATGAATACCTCATTATACCCATATCAGACAGATGCCAAGATTTTCTCCAATTCACGTGGGAAGGAAGGAAATGGAGGTTCACATGCCTCCCATTCGGACTGTCATCAGCCCCATGGTGTTTCACAAAGGTTATGAAACCCATGATTACCCTACTTTTGAGTCGAGGAGTTCGGCTTATCATCTACCTGGACGATATCCTCTTTCTAGCCCAGTCTACCGGCCTTTTCCACACACATCTCGCATGGACTCTGACACTGTTGCAAAACGTAGGTTTCCTTATAAACTGGGAAAAATCTATCCTGACACCGGCTCGGAACATCGAATTTCTAGGACTGGTGATCGACTCCACTTCGCAGACATTACACCTCCCAAAGTCAAAATTACTGAACATCAAAAAAGAAATCAGACGCACATTTTCCGTTCCCCAATTCTCTCTCAAACACCTGGCACGACTCATCGGACTCCTGGCGGCTTCCATCCAGGTCATATTCCCAGGTCCGCTCCATTATCGGGCTCTACAACGACTTCAAGCCTCTCACCTCAGAGGCGGTGCATCATACGGGGATATGGTAACGCTAGACGAAGAAGCGAAAGACGAACTTCGCTGGTGGCTCCTCCACAATAGGCGCGCTATTTTCGGAACAACCTAAGATCTGACCATAGAATCAGATGCGAGCTTACACGGCTGGGGTGCGCGTTGTGGAGATACCTCCACGGGAGGCAGATGGTTGGATCTCGAAACGACACTGCATATCAACTGCTTAGAACTTTTAGCTGGGTCCTTTGCAGTACGCAGCTTATCCCCAAATCATTCGCATTGCACGATTTTATTGAAGATGGACAACGTGTCTGCAGTCAGATACATCAACCATCTGGGAGGCACGAAATCCAAAGTGTTAGCAAACATGGCACGAGACTTCTGGCAAATCTGCCTTATGCACAATATCTCGGTGACATATTCCCGGACTTTCAAACACCACTGCGGATTGGTACACCAGACTTCAGCGACTGGTGTCTGCACCCAATGACATTCAAGAACATCACAGATATCTGGGGCCTCTGGGAGTAGACCCCTTTGCCTCCCGGTTGAACGCTCAACTCCCTCGGTTCTACAGTTGGAGACCAGGTCCTTCAGCTCTCGCAACAAACGCCTTCCTCCAGGATTGGACCACGGAGAAGAATTACACATTCCCTCCGTTTGCAATGATCCCCCGTTGCCTTCTACATTTACAGTGCCAAAAGGGCACGTTGGTCATCGTGACTCCCCTATGGCTGTCCCAACCATGGTTCCCTCACCTTCTGGAAATGTCAATAGACTTCCCATGCCTTCTCCCATCGTACGATTCTCTTCTTCAGGACCCGGATGGACAACCTCATCCCTTAATTCTCCAAGGCCTTCTCAGGCTTATGGCGTGGCTGATTTCAGGGGACCTTGGTCAATCGAAGGCGTTCCGCAAGCAACTCTCTGGGCACCCGACACGCTTATAAATCTGCTTGGAATGCATGGAATAGTTGGTGCGTGGGAAGAAATCTGGATCCCTTATTGGCTCCTTTGACACCCATGCTACCGTTTCTGACCTCACTTTTTGAAGCAGGAAAAGCCTACCGCACAGTTAACCTGTACCGTTCGGCGCTTTCCGCTGGACATCAAGGCATCGACGGGACCCCTGTTGGATGTTACCCCTTTGTCTGCCGCTTACTACGTGGCATACAATTTTCCTGTCCACCGCTCCATCGTTACTCTACACTCAGGGATGTTTCCATTGTCCTCCGCTTTCTAATGTCATGGCCGGACAACTCTTCATTATCACTCAAACAACTGTCAGCAAAATTAGTCATGCTCTTCTGCCTTATTTCATGCAAAAGAGTCTCGGATGTACGAGCTTTGGATACAGACGCTCGATCCTTTATACCAGAAGGTGTTCTTTTTGATATCTTTAGAAGGACCAAAACATCTTCTAAGTCAGTACTGTACCCAGCCTTTCCACAGAAGCCTCTATTGTGTCCAGTGGCATGCTTACGGGAGTATAAAATCCATACAGCCCGCTCCGCAATCCCATGAGACTGCAATTATTTATCTCTGTCCGCAAACCACATCTTCCAATATCATCACCCATGACTTTGGCAGGCATAGATACTTCCGTGTTCTCTCCACATTCTGTTTGTGGAGCCATGGCCTCAAAAGCCTCCGCGGTAGGATGTCGCTTGGAGGATATCTTAAGAGCTGCCGATTGGTCTTCGGAATCCACTTTCCGTTACTTCTACTTCAAACCGATCGAACACTTTGCTGGAACAATTATAGCACAGCTTTAAACCAGCATAATAGGAGCCTCCGTGTCTTAATACAATTACCAGATTTTACTATTTACATGATATAAAGTCATGATTTTATTAACGACACGGAGGCGAGTATTATCCCTCCCCTGGATGGTGGTTCACCTGGGTAAGTTAGTACGGTAAGTTTACTTGATTCAGATTTCTCACTGGTAATGTGATGGGTTTGTATTCACCTCGTACAGATTGACTTAATATTTGTTACAGTGGATATTGCCTCATAAAGTATAACACAGTATTTATGCAAACAACCATTTTTTTATTTTTTTGTCAATCTTTCTTTTATTAAGGCATGAAGAATGGGGTACAGAAGAAAAATTGGGGGAAACATTCAAGAGATTTACAGCATAGGGTTGTTACGTCAATCAGAGAGTAGATAATGTTTCCAGGATTGCGATGCCTCATTTTTTAAATTTTTGTTGTTAAACTTTAGCTTGAAAATACAGGCTATGGACCATAAGATCCGATTGGTAAGTCGCAGAATTATTATAACCAGACATCTGGAGAAACACGGTTAGACAGTATACGCTCAAATCAGGATTAACAGAACAAGCTTATCTTAAGTGGTACAAATTAAAGTAAAGATGTCAGGGTGATGATCAATATAGATGATATACACGGCCTAAGAGCGCAGAATCTTGGCAGTAACAGGCTAATAATTCGTCTAGTAAAACATGGGTAAGAACACGCTGGGAATTTGCGCCAGGCTTAATAACAAGAAAATCTTAATCATCATGAGGATAATTATCCGAGCCCAAGAGTGTTATAGAGTAAGAGACAGCAGGGTGGCATGCATAGTGGTAACGAGAACGGCAAAACTATATGCACTTATAATATCGTAAATTGTAAGCTTTTTAGTGTAACTGATGCGAGGAGACACAGTGAAATCAGCATGCTAGCACAATTATAAAGAAATGCTAACATTGTATACTCTCAATCCTACCTAGAGGTCTGATGATAGAACTATGCTAGTTTACACCATGCTCTCAATTCTAACAAGCGATTAGGCCCAAGTTTACCCTGCTTAACCAGAGAGTGTTTAACACGGTTCCCTGTAGGCAAGGCAGTCAGTCAGCGACCTACTGTCATTATTTGGACATGAATTCAACGCAAAGCAGGTTTTAAATAGAAAATTAAAATATAACATGAAGTGGCATCAGTTCAGATTCATCTGAGGTGTGCGTGTTAGGTAAAACCTGGTCAGCAGTGACAGCAGGGGAAAGTCCAGGTTTGAGTATGAGCTGTATTAAGGGTGCTAGGTGGTCGGTTGATCATGTGTAGTGTCATGTCAGTCCGCCATCTTGTCGTGAGTGACCCCTTTTACCCTATACCTGAGGTCGGCAGGCCTCTGGCATAGGTCTGCAAGCAGTCCGAGGCTTCCTGTGTGGGGGCTATCTCCTGCGTCGCTACTGTGTGGTTTCGGCTGTGAGCAGTCGCTTGGGCTGGGTGTTCAGCTTGGCCGTGTGCGGTGAGGTTTCGCTGGGGCTGGGTAGTAGTTCGTTCCGGGGCTTTCACCGGCAAGTGTGGGCGCTTGAGAGGGGGAGCGTCGGCGTCTGGGGGGCGATCTGTTGCCTCTCGTTGCTTTGTTCTCCGCCTTCGTCCCCTTCTGACGGTTTCCCTGGGGGCCCGTTGTGGGCATTTACTCAGTAGCCGCCGGGTAGCTGGTCGGACCCATGCTGCCATTGCTTGGACCGCTTGTCGAAAAGGCCGAACCTTACGATGGAGTTGTGACCATAAATAGCAGCAGAGCTGGTCAAAGAACTCCTGGATGTGTTTAGGTGGAGTGGCAAGGGCTTTGTTGGTACCTCTGTTCGCCATTTTTCTCCCTTTTGCTGAGTGTCTGTCGTTGCTGTAATGGGGCTGTATCAGGCCACATGTGGTGATGCTGGGATCGTCCGCCATCTTGGGCGCCGCCGTTTCCCTCCTGCTTGAAAGTTTAGTGGCTTCTGCCGCTATGTCTCTGCTTGTCGTTGCTCGTGCTGGTGGGGACCGGGATATCCCCCACCGGTCCAGAGGGGGGGGGGAAGCGGTGTGTCCCCTCCTCAGCCTGAGACCCGGGAGAGCGGCCGTCTCTCCACGGCTCCCACCCGTGCAGGCCGCGGGTCGAGAAGTGAGTTTTTCCGCGGCAGAGAGACCCGAATCGGGTATCTCCAGTTTCAGCATTCCCTCCTGTATGCGAGGGTGTTTGTCCGCTGTCTGCACGATCCGGTGGCCGGGCATTATGCCCAGGATCAAGGCGTCGGATGCAGGAGCTCCCGCCATGTGCGTCCGGCTTGCTCGGCTGGTAAGCTCCGCCCCCCAAACAACCATTTTTATACTTCGATATTACCATATTCTACTCTCTTTTACAGCCTAAATTGAAAGTTCATCCATCGATGACTTCTTTCGTTGTTTGGATTCCTTCTTTCGTTTGGATGGCGGTACAAATTCGGGATCGCAAGAAAGAACAAATTGTCATGGGAATACCGCCTATTATGCTGGAGAGTGGAACCTGATTGACTGATTGGTTGCCAGGGAAGATGTGTGTTAAGGACTGTTTCCTGTGTTCATATCATTGTTAAAGTTTTCTTTGCTGCTGAGGGAAATAAAGAAAGAGTGCAGCATAATACTCGCCTCCGTGTCGTTAATAAAATCATGACTTTATGTCATATAAACAATAAAATCTGGTAATTTTGTTGTCAACTTAAATGGACACCAGAAGAACTACAACGTAATGTAGTTTTTCTGGTGTGTATAGTATGTCCCTGCAGGCTTCTTAATTTAAACACTGCCTTTTTAGAGAAAAGGCGGTGTTTATATTACTGCCTAAGAACACCTCTGATGGAAGTCAATCAGACAGCCGCTAGAGGTGCTTCCTGGGATAGTGCAGCACAATATGTAGCACTGACATTCCCCATAGAGATGCATTAATTCAATACAGCTCTATAAAGAGATCCCTTATAGCACCACAATGCTTCTCTATGGCAAAGCATTGGATTGGCTGAGATCATCAAGTTTGATTATATCAGCCAGGGAGGCAGAGTGGGGGTGGGGCCTAGTCCTCTTATTTAAAGGTTTATCAAATATCAAAGTATTTAAAGGAACACTAAAGGGTCAGGAACACAAAAATGTATTCCTGACCATATAGTGTTAAAACCACCATCTAGCCCCCTGATCCTCCCGTACCCCTCAAAATCAGGTAAAATCTTACCTTTTTTCCAGTCTGCTGCTGCTGGCTGTGCCCCTGATCTGCCTGCTGGCTGACATCATCAGAAGTGGTGTTCTGAGCCAATGACAATGCTTTCTTTCCCTTAGGATTGTCTGAGACTACCAAGGAGGCAGATCAGGGGCAAAACCAGCACAAACCAAACACAGCCCTGGCCAATCAGCATCTCCTCATAGAGATTTATTGATTAAATGTATCTATATGAGGAAAGTTCAGTGTTTCCATGCAGAGGGCGGAGACACTGAATGGCAGTGCGGCACAGTGTGCAGCATTGCCCCGGGAAGCACCTGTAGCAGCTAACTGCGGAGTGACCAGTGGAGGTATCCCTACGCTGTAATGTAAACACGTTTTTTCTCTGAAAACACAGTGTTTACTGCAAGGAGCCTAAAGGGAATAATTATATTTACCAGAACAAATACAATAAGCTTTAGTTGTTTTGGGGACTATAGTGTCCCTTTAATGCAAAATATAAATGGGGATATGAGATACAAATCAACCAAAATAGGTATCAGCATAAAACATGAGCAAAGCACAGCAGTTGTTATTTTCAATTAACCAGTGCCCAATGCAAATCAAATTAATTTTATCATATATTATTATGTTTTAAAGAAAAATCAATTATACTTTGTCCGTTATATAGTCGGCACAACTGACTTTCCTTTGTCTCTCTGAAGACCAGTTCCGCCTGGTGCCACCTGAGACTATTGGCTCATTATAAATCAAGTGAGTTGTAAAACTAAAAATCCCAGTCTTGCAGTAGGATATAAAATGATTTAATATAAAGATCTATATTTCACCATTTATTGTTATAATAATATACAATAAAATTTAAAAAATTATATATTATTTATAACTATACATTTTGTAAAGATACCTAGTTGATGCCGAAATGATACATTTCTTGTTCCTCGTTGTTAGTCATTTTTGGTGTTTCATTTTTGTTGTTTTACACTTGTATTTATTATTATGGTTGAGTCTTACTTTCATAACCAATCAGTCCACCTTATCACTGAGGTTTTAGCATTAAATGTTTTTTAATCATAAACACTTTAACAAGCATAACAGGCCTCACTCACCATGATTAACTCAATAGAGCCCTTGGGGCAAACTAATAGCTTATTAGAGAGTTCAGTATCCTTGATGGGTTTTCTTCCAGCCTAGCCTAACAAAATTTTATTAAAATATATGCAAATAGAATCATGACACATTGTAAAAGCTCTCCTGCTTTTCCGATTGTTCTATCTTGATATTTTTTCTGTGAACTGAGAAAGTGTTTTCAACTTATATACATTCTAAGGCACGCTTATTCCTCCTAATTTAACTTCTCATTTTCAAACCACTGTGTTTTGTGCCAGTGTACTCTAGTCTAATACCTGCTATTATGTCAGCTAGAAAATTGCACGCAAAACTATACAACCAGCGACATTTTTTTCTCGGTGTACTGCTTTTTATTAGACATGACGTGTTTAAGTATTATCTTAGAACCCATCAAATCTATTGCATTTAAAATCAATTTGTTCTGGAAGAACATAAAAGCCTCCATCTCTGCCTATAAAGGTCTTAAGCTTCATCTCTCTGGATACATTTTCTGCCAAGTAGTATGATGTTTTTACAAAATCTATAGGTTTTAATTTACAAGCAAGTTGTGTACACTAGACAAATACATTTCTTCTACAATCAGAAGTGCCATTAAACTCTCAAAGTCTAGCAAGAAAAAGTAATCAAAAAATACACATAATATGATGACATTATCACAAAACACTGAAAATACGTATACAGTGGGACCTTGGTTTACGAATTTAATGCGTTCTCCGGGACTTTTCTTATTGAGAAACATTTTTAAACCGAAACGCGGTTTCCGATAGGAATGTATTGAAAACCAATTAATCCGTTCTGGAGGTCAGAAAAAAGTCAAAATGAGCTGGCATGGAAACCAATCCACAATGCAGAACACACAATAAAAGGCATGCAAACGACGAAGCTCAGCTCACTACCTTTCCACAGCTTGAGAAATGCACCAAAAAGTCCCAAAACAACTGCAAACAATTTACAGAATGGCTCCAAAACTCGATGCAAAAGCCGCTCCAACACCTCTACACTCAACGCCACATGCTACCCACAGGCTCCAGCATGCAGGGGGCGGTGCTATAAACCTCCCAGGTGCAATGCATCCTGGGGAAAATTGCTTTGTACTGCGAAAAAAAATTGTAAACTGAGGCATTATTTTCAATGGATTTTCATTTGTAAACCGAAAATTATGTTAACCGAGGCGTTTGTAAACCGAGGTCCCACTGTAATTCAATAGCAGATTAAATGCTACTAAAAATAAAAATGACCCAATCCTCTCAACATTAAAGCCAATTTCAAGAACTGCAAATATGAAAAAATACTGAAGCAAATTATTATCAATGCAAAATGAAAAAAAAAAACAGCCAAATTGATTTCATTTTTTTAAAATTCTTTATTTTTATTATGCAAAAGGAGGTACAAACATATCTGCAATGCCACAATAGCGTTTATAGACTCTTCAAAACTGACAATCTGTGACATAATAGTAAAGCTGCACATTTTTTTTTAGTTAGAGTATTGCTGAGTAAGTCAGAAGATTAGTAAATACGAGTATCAATAGGAAAAGATGTAACACTGCACATTTGTAAATTGGTTGACAGACTGTAAGTATATCAGTGGGGAGAGCTCATAAGCATTTTCATAGTAGGGTATACACACTGACTACCTTAGAGGTTTTGTGACAAGATGTTAGTATGCTTAAGGGGCTAGAGGCTTGCTACTGACGAGTGGTGTGTTAGTACTTTATATTATGCTAGTCAATTTTAAACAGAGTGTCACAGTAACCTCCAACACATGCTAAACATTATGCTTATAACCACGTTAAATCGTGTTGCAAACATTAAGTGGTTTGCTTGGAACCTGAGACTGCGTGCATGGTTATTTATATTATATAAAAGACAGATGTATGCACAGGCGCTTTTATGAAATGCTAGCTTAGCTAAAATAAGTATTTAAATAAGGTGCCACCAGGCAGATTGTGGCATATTGGGTCATCATCTGCAATCATTAGGATAATAAAACAGAATTTTACTGTAACATTAGCTGTGACAATAACAGCAGAGATGTCCGTGTATCAGTAAGCACCGCCAGGGTATCATCTGTTGGGGCTGTCGGTGGCGAGTTCTCCGGTGTGCTCTCCAGATGCCTTCTGTTGTTTCTGGCATCGGGAGAGGTGTTGAGAGGCATCCTGTTCCCAGGCTTGGGGATAACTCCCGCAGGGCACCCAAGAGTCCCGCAGACCCGTTGTCGGTCAAAGTGTCCATGAATCGCCGCGGCCACAGTACCCGGTCGTGAGGTGAGTGAGATGCTCCACAGGCCACAGTGTCCAGGTGCGGGTAACGGTATGCTGGGGTTGGTGTGTGGGGATGACCTCACCGGATACTCCCTCAGTGTTGGTTCGTGGATTCGGTTATAGGAAGCGCTGGTAAGGCGTGCTCGGTTGGGGCAGGCACTGAGCCTGCTTATGGGGATTGCCGCTGCAGCGTTAGTGGGATGTAGAAATGCAGGTTGCCTTCTTCCATTCTTGCCCACATTTGTTTTACAGGGTTGATCATGGCTCTGGCTGTGTGATGTATAAGTTCTGTTACACGGTTGCCTAAGGGGCTCACCCTCAGCCCGCGAGTTAGTTGTGTCGCTGACTGTCATTTTGTTGGGGCCACATGGTAGCCATCAACTGTCAGCGTTGGATCGCCCAGGGGTGCCGCCGAGATGTTTGCTTGCCTGGTGGGGACTGGGATAACCCCCACTGGTTGAAAGGGGGGGGTGAACGGGGCCGGGAGGGCCACAGCTGCGTTGCAGTTCTCATTAGCCGGGACGGAAAGCGAGACAGCGGCCGTCCGCTCCACCCCCTCCCGGGTAGGCCCCAGAGTATCTCATCAGGACCCAGAACCACCCGATATCAGGTGCTCTAGCTGCACCGGGACACTCCAGGACCATGTACCACGAACTTCCAGGGTGCTCCAGGCTGAGTAAGGTGGATTTTCCCCCCAATATTAGCTGGATTCCTCAGGAGCCATAGTGACTTGCAGGATGCTAGCATTGCCGCCCGGCCCTGCCCCTTGATTTCATTTTTTAATTCAAATATTTTATTAGCATGTTTTCACAAACAAAAAAAATAATACATGTAAAGATGTAGATAGAAATAAAGCAAATGTTCCGTATATTTTATTGTGTTTTTCAATTTCAGTAGTGGTTCTATACAAAATGTTCATGGTACGAAAAATATACTTAAAGTGATGCTCTAAGCATAAAAAACCTTTAGCTTAATGAAGCAGTTTTGGTGTATAGATCATGTCTCTGCAGTCTCGTTACTCAATGCTCTGCCATTTTGGAATCACATCTTCCCCGTTTGTGACTCACACAGCTTCCATAAAAAAAAAACCTTTCATTTGCAATCAGATCTTACACCTTAGTGTGTTTACTTTAGAGGTTCATATCTCCTGCAATACAATATCAAGGTTCGCATTCAACATTAGACAGTTACACAAAGCATGCAAGGGACACCACTTTAATAATAAGATTGCATTCAGGGTAACAAAGTCCCATCTGTTTCAAACCTTAAAGTGTATGGTTGGGTTTCGTCAGGAATCCTGGAGGAGTGTCTATGTTCACTGCAGACTGTCTAGCGCTTGGTATAACAGACTCAATTTAACAGAGAGCAGGGATGTTGGAGAGCAGCCAGAGTTGGTACAATCCAGCTAAATACCCGATCGTCAGGGTGGTGTCAGATTTAGCAGTATGAAATCCAAAGTGCAGTGCTTACAGCGTTAGACAAAAAAAACAATAAAGAAATAAAGTCCAAGGCAATCAAATCTGACAGGGGCAAGGCAAAAATAAGGTCAGGCAGTCCAGAGGTCAAATATCCAGACAGCAAAAGTTCAGAAGAAAAGGGGAAAGCCAAAGGTCAGGTATTCCAGGAGAGCAGAAATCACATGGGTAGTTTTGCAGGGAAGTAGCACAGAACTGAGCAATGACAGCTCAGTTGTTCACAGTTTGAATAGGGAGCCAAACTAAAGACAGATCTATTCTGACATGCCTCCATAACACCTAATGGTGCATGGGGCTGTCAGTCATCAGAGTTGCCATGGGAAGTAATGTTTTAATTAATTCCAGCCACACACACAGGGCTGTCCTGCAGCATGGAATGATCGTGCACATCTCCAAAGTGTCTATCGTTGACTGGGAGATGTGATGCGATCAGAGTTCGGAGGTTGCAGCCTGCCCCTAGCATTTGCGCATTTGTGCATGCACGCATTCAGGCAGCTGCCAGAGCAGCAAGAGAACGGAGGTCAAGTCTTCACACTCAGGCTAATCGGGGTCGACAAGTACCCCTAGTAAAACCCACCAATAGTGCCCACCCCACTCCCGATCTCCTATGGTGGCAGTCTGTTCGTCCAATCAGTCCCCAGCCTTACAATGCGGAGTATTTAACTAATGTCTTATTAAACATTACTGAGTTTCAATTGCTCCATGTTAGGGAAGCAAACGCCAGTAGCCCAAAAGATTGTTCGTTAGTGATAAAGAAAGCAGGAGCCAGTATTTAGGAGAATAGCACTAAAGAGAAGAGTGAGAGAAGGTGAAGAAAAGAGTGTGAAAGGAGATGGAAACAAAGGGGGAAAGGGAGAGGTGGGTTCAAAACTGGGAAGAATAGGTGTTGCGCTCTTCTGGGACCTAGGCCTCTAAACTGTAGACTCTTTTTCAGGATTTGTGTAGGAAGAAGTGTGGCTAGGGGAGCCAGCTGGGGTGTTCCTAAAGTTGCATAAATATCGTGGTGTTACTCCTAACCAGCAGTGAATTGAGCAGGGGCATGATCTATTCACCAAAACCACTTAAATAAGCTAAAATTGTTTTGGTGATTAGAGTGTTTTTTTACATACTCTTATGAGCTGGCCAGCATGGAAGCTTATGAGCTTCTATCTCTGTCATCAGTAGTAGAGGCATAGAGTGGCACTCAGCAGGTAAGAAGTTAAACCATTCTAAAATGGTTTGACTACTTGTAATGGGGGGTTGTCATGGCACTCCTCACACCATAACAACTACAGCAAGCTTTACTAATCTTTTACCTATCTTTCAAACATTTTTTTTTACTTTGCAAAATCAGTAAACCAAGAAAACTCTTTTGTTTTAAGTAACAAAATGTTAAACTCTAAAGTGCAATAAATGTCAAAATTAATATAGTTAAGTAAATCTGTCTGCAGTGTTTAAACTCCAAATGTGGTATGAAGTAACATTGCCAATAACGTTTAACGCTCTAATGTCAATCTTTAAAGCATAACATAATCATTCCGAATATATTTTACAGATTTTTTTTAAATCAGTCAATATGTACTGGTGAGTGATTTATCCATACCAAGCTGAAATGACAGGTTTTATGATGTTGAAGACAGGAGAGATTTTTTCTTTTTAAGATGCGGATCTACCTTCAAGATGAGATAATGGTTTCTTATATACCATCACAATTTGTGCCTTTGACTAGAAATCAAATTGGTCATATATTCAAATCAAAAGAATACATGTTGTTTAACTCCCAATCTTCCAGGACCCTGGTTAGGTTAAATCTTATACTGTCTTGACAAAATATTGATATTTGACAAAAAAAGTTAAATAAAAACATAGTTAGGGTAAAATGCAAAATGATGTATTTTTTAACCAAAAATAAATTAGACTTTTCGTCAGCATAAACCTATGTCTGATCTCGAACCTGAATATATAAAATGACAACAATGCATCTGTGAAAAAACAGGCTAAATTAGAGGCTCTCGCTTCAGAAGGTGATTTTGGTCAAACCGCACACAGCCCCTGGTGTATCCATAAAATTAAATAACTTGACTCATATTTTAGCAACAATAATGAAAACAGATTGCTCACAAATGTTGCATTGGGTCTCATGTTACAGAGATAACAATTTCTGGCTGATGTAACAGACATTCACAGTACTAATAAAACAGCCTAAAGCAACAGCTTTACTGCAATCCAGTGATCTTAAATTATGTAGCGTTTTCATTCAATATTGAAGTGACAGTCTGGGAAAAATGCTAATAACATGATTGTTACATTGAATGCCATTGAAAGACTGGACTCACAACAATCACAAAGATTGGCGAATCTGTACACTGCCACCTGTTGAATTCAGTTTATTACCCAAATAACTAAGTTGGACCATAGGTTAAAGGAACACTATAGTCACCTAAATTACATTAGCTAAATAAAGCAGTTTTAGTGTATAGATCATTCCCCTGCAATTTCACTGCTTAATGATTGACACAGCCTGCATGAAAAAAAAACAAACTGGTTTCACTTTCAAACAGATGCAATTTACCTTAAATAATTGTATCTCAATCTCTAAATTGAACTTTAATCACACACAGGAGGCTCTTGCAGGGTCTAGCAAGCTATTAACATAGCAGGGGATAAGAAAATCTTAATTAAACAGAACTTGCAATAAAGAAAGCCTAAATAGGGCTCTCTTTACAGGAAGTGTTTATGGAAGGCTGTGCAAGTCACATGCAGGGAGGTGTGACTAGGGTTTATAAACAAAGGGATTTAACTCCTAAATGGCAGAGAATTGAGCAGTGAGGCTGCAGGGGCATGTTCTTTACACCAAAACTGCTTCATTAAGCTAAAGTTGTTCAGGTGACCATAGTGTCCCTTTAAATCACTAAAATGAGAATTGTTGGTAATTTCAAGTAAATTCAAAATGAAACGTAAGGCTAAGTTGTGCCAAATTTCTAGTTCTGCCATTTGTCAAGGGATATATTTACCATAAGTCAAGTAGTCCCTACTTTGTCTTATGGTATCTTTTGACTACACTAAAATATTAATGTAATTCTAACGGAGCTTTTATATGCATTTCATAATGATCTTATCTTTATGAAATGTTCCTTTTGTTTTCTGTGTGACAGATCCTCTTAAATTTATGTCCTAATTATATACTGGTCTAACTTGCTTTAAGTTTAACAAACACCGTACTCTACCAAAAATCAGTTACACCGGACTGCTTTTTGGCAGACTTTTTATATGAATCTACAGTTTACCATAGTTTCAACATTTGCAAAACCATGATTTCCTGTTCTAATGGATTCTGCAGTACATATTAGAAATCAGTCATACATTTGCTTCCCAAAATTAACCATAGATTGTAAGCTTGTTTGAGCAGGGCCTTCTTCACTTTTGTCACTGTTAATATTTTGCACGCTGATTACTTATTGTAAAATATCCCCATACTTAATTGTAAAGCTCTGCAGAATATGTTGGTGCAATACACTGAGCAACCAAAACATTAAAACCACCTGCCTAATATTGTGTAGGCCTCCCTCATGCTGCTAAAACAGCTCTGAGGCATTGAGGCATGGACTCTACAAGACCTCAGAACGTGTTTGTGGTATCTGGCACCAAGACATTAGCAGCAGTTCTTTTAAACCTGAAATTTTTGTCATGTTCCTCAAACCATTCCTGAAGAATGTTTGCAGAGTGGCATGGTGCATTATCCTGCTGCAATAGGCCATTGCCATCAGGGAACACCATTGCTGTGAATGGGTGTATGTTTTGGCAACAATCTCTAGGTAGATGGTACCTGCAAAGTGTCAAAGGAAGATCCACATTAATGCCAGGACCCAAGGTTTCCCAGTAGAACATTGTCCCGTGCAGAACACTGCATCTGCTGGCCTGCCTTCTTCCTGTAGTGTAGTGCATTCTACTGCCATTTCCTCCCCTGGTAAATGATGCACATGTGTCGGCCATCCATCTGATCTACAAGAAAACATGATTCATCAGAACAACTTGGGCACCTATGACCCTGACACCAGTTCACCGGTTGTCCTTCCTTACAACATGTTTGGTAGATACTGACCATCGCATATCAGGAACACCACACAAGACTTGCTGTATTTGGAGATGCTGTGACCCAGTTGTTTAGCTATCACTTGTCAAAGTCACTCAGATCTTTTTGCTTGCCCATTTTTCCCACTTCCAACACATGAAATTCAACAACTGACTGTTTACTTGCTGCCAAATATACATCATTCTTAAACACGTTCTTTTGTAACAATATAACTAATACTATTCACTTCATCTGTCAGTGATTTTAATGTTGTGGCTGATCAGTGTATACATAATAATGATAATAACATGCAGCACTGCAGTAGAAGCCTTAAAAAAAAATCTGCTTATAACATCCACATGTACTTTTTCCAACTGCAAACATGCCCATTAAATATATAATTAAGTTATGTGCTAAAATTTGAACTTTGTTAGTTACAACTCATTTAACGTCATTAGTAATATGGCAAATATTTTGTAAGGAAATTTTACTTCTTTTTAATATTTAATGATCATTAATATCATATTTTTCTAGATATTGCTATATCGTTTATGGAGAAAATTGAACAATGTTGGAAGCAGTTATCCTACACGTTTCTTGATATGGGCACACATCAATACGGTATAAACAAGCAGATATGTGTAATCTTCTCAATTTCTCTGATGGAGCTTTTTTTGTGAGTGGAAGTAACTGATCACCTACATTTTTAAACTGGAAATATAACATGTGAGATTAATGCAAAACCCGATATCTAGCTAACAGCTACGGATGGTGCTGTTTTTTACTTGACATTTTCAATTCTAAATTCTAATTCTCAAACAGTTGTATTTTTTATTTTTTAGCATTAGCACTATATTTTCATGTTTGTGTAACTAAATGGTATGTTTAACTGAAGAAATACAGATGGGGCAATATACTACATATAGAAACATAGAATGTGACAGCAGATAAGAACCATTCGGCCCATCTAGCCTGCCCAATTTTCTAAATTCTTTCATTAGTCCCTGGCCTTATCTTATAGTTAGGATAACCTTATGCCTATCCCACACATGCTTAATCCCTTAAGGACCAAACTTCTGGAATAAAAGGGAATCATGACATGTCACACATGTCATGTGTCCTTAAGGGGTTAAACTCCTTTACTGCGTTAACCTCTACCACTTCAGCTGGAAGGCTATCCCATGCATCTACTACCCTCTCAGTAAAGAAATACTTCCTGATAGTATTTTTAAACCTTTGCCCCTCTAATTTTTACTAGATCAGATATTGTTGGTAATTAACAAGGGAAGTGCACATTAAACCACAATACATATGCAGGAAAAATATCATTGTTGTAGAATAACGTTTTCTTTCCTCTCTCCCCTGTGTGCAATACAATAGAGGATACAATGTATGACTATAGGGACACTATAGTCACCTAAATTACTTTAGCTAAATGAAGCAGTTTTAGTGTATAGATCATTCCCCTGCAATTTCACTGCTCAATTCACTGTCATTTAGGAGTTAAATCACTTTGTTTCTGTTTATGCAGCCCTAGCCACACCTCCCCTGGCTATGATTGACAGAGCCTGAATGGAAAAAAAAAACTGATTTCACTTTCAAACAGATGTTATTTACCTTACATAATTGTATCTCAATCTCTAAATTGAACTGTAATCACATACAGGAGGCTCTTGCAGGGTCTAGCAAGCTATTAACACAATCTTAATTAAACAGAACTTGCAATAAAGAAAGCCTAAATAGGGCTCTCTTTACAGGAAGTGTTTATGGAAGGCTGTGCAAGTCACATGCAGGGAGGTGTGACTAGGGTTCATAAACAAAGGGATTTAACTCCTAAATGGCAGAGGATTGAGCAGTGAGGCTGCAGGGGCATGTTCTATACACCAAAACTGCTTCATTAAGCTAAAGTTGTTCAGGTGACTATAGTGTCCCTTTAATACAAGTGTCCAGAGGACTCCCAATGCCCAAGCCTTTTATTCACCCATGTATGGTAAGTGAGGAGTTGACATTTTGGTTATGAAACAATGTCCCTCAATTATCTATAAGGGAAATGTCATTTTAAATATAATAATATCATTTAATTTACAAATGGTTATGTTTTGCAGAAGCATGGAATCTGCCTGCCATTGTATTGAAAGATGCTTGTGCATTATAAACTAAAACACTACCCATAGTAATGACATTTGTCTGCCATTTATTTGAATGGGGATGAACTGCATGGTAAACAGAGCGACCAACATTTTATTGGAGATAATATTATTACAAAATGCAAATAAGGTTTTTCATGAACCTGCAGATGCTAAGCATATTTATATTTTATAACGGTAACAGGAGTATTGGTAATAAATCTACCTTATTTATACATTATAAGCTAACTATGAAGCATTTCGATTGATTAATTTTATTGGGTGGCCAGAGAATTCAGATTAGATAGCCAATTAGATTGATGCTAATGGTATTTAAAGCAAAGCAGGAAGGACTCATTATAATACCCCGAGGAAGCTGTTATAACAACGAAACCGGTTGGCATGACAATTATTCTTTATTCTATATACCCCTAAGACACATTGCACTTTAAAACCTCTGGCGGTGATTAAACTTAGTAGAATCCTCCCAGATCAGAATGTGCTTTAGCTAAAGTATATTCCAGCCTATTCTAAATGGAAATCCGAGGAGAGAGAGCGACACTTGCGGAGGTAGAGGGAAGTTGCCATAGAATGCATATAGTGCTTTCATTATAGTGCCGTCCAACTAGAAAGTGCGATGGTGTGGGATATTGTTAAACATTGCTATTCTATGATTGTTTATTCTTAACTTTTTTAATGTAATACATTGTTATCTATATTGAAAGTACAATTTGGATCTACATACCTAACAATGTTAAATTGGTATGTCTTGTTATATGTCTTGTAATTATTTACAAATAATTTCATAAACCTTACACATGCCCACCTCGTGGTTTTATGTTGTAATATACCTGGATTTACGGGTGCTAGCTTAGTTGTGGCCAGGGGCGGGCTGGGCCGGGGGGCAGGGAGGCAATTGCCCCCCAGGCCGCCCTAAATAATTAGAAAAATGGCCACTGCAGGGCCGGTCCTGGGCGCCAGGAGGAGGGGGTGCCGCGCGGAGCAGGCTGATAGCCTGTCACAGGGAGCCCAGCAGGTGGCCAGCTGGCCACTTACGGTGCCCCAGTAGCAAGGCAGAGTAGGCACCTGCTTGTCCCAGATGGCAGGTGCCTACTCTGCAGAAATATACCCGGGGGGGTGTTCACTGAGGAAGGAGGCAGGCGGCGGCGAGGGAGCACTGCCTCTGCTGATGATCTTCCTGCTCCCTCGCGCGCCCTCTCTGGTGATGCCGGGTGCCGGAATATGACGTCATTCCGGCCCCGCATCACTTAACTGCGCGAGGGAGCAGAGAGGAGCAGGAATATCATGGAAGTCACTGGACCCCGGGGAAAGGACCCAGAGGACTCCTAAAGGTAGGAGCAACAAGAAATAAAATACATTTGTGAGTGTGTGTCTGAAAGTAAGTGTGTGTGTGTGTTTCTGGAAGTGTGTGTGTGTCTGGAAGTGTGTGTGTGTGTGTCTGTGTCTGGAAGTGTGTGTGTGTCTGGAAGTGTGTGTGTGCCAGGAACTGTGTGTGTGTGTGTGTCTGGAAGTGTGTGTGTGTCAGGAACTGTGTGTGTGTGTGTGTGTGTGTGTGGAACCTTGTGTGTGTGTGTGTGTGTCTGGAAGTGTGTGTGTGTGTCTGGAAGTGTGTGTTTGTGTCAGGAACTGTGTGTGTGTGTGTCTGGGACTGTGTGTGTGTGTGTGTGTCTGGAAGTGTGTGTGTGTGTGTCTGGAAGTGTGTGTGTGTCTGGAAGTGTGTGTGTGTGTGTGTGTCTGGAAGTATTTGTGTGTGTCTATCAGGGCCGTCATTCCGCATGGGGCCCTACCGCGCTGCCCAGCATGCCCGGCCGACAGGGGAGATCCTTTAAACTCCCCTGCCGGCCAACGGAGAGGTGGCCTTGTTTTCTGGCCTTGTGCCGGTGAGGGAGATCTCAATTCAATCGGGGAGAGAGGTAGCTGCCTAGGACCCAGGGCTGCAGGAGAGGCCGACCTGTAAGGCAGATCGTTCCTCCCGCAAGCAGGCTGTGTGGAGCGTTGCAGCACATTACCATTGCAATGCTCCACAGAGCATTCTGCGTGCAGGAGGACAGGAGACAGCCTGCAGCCAGACAAGCTGCAGGCTGTACAGAATTCACAACTGGACCACCAGGGCTGGCTGTGTCCCAGCCTCTTTCACCAAAGGTAAGAAGAAGGGTGGGGGGGACATATAGATTTTATTTAACGTATAGTAGTATTAAAAAAAACAAAAAACATTTGCTACCTGCACCCCTCAAACACACACACAGCACCCAACACACATATAGCACTCCACACACACGCAGCACCCCACACTCACATAGCATTCCACACACACACAGCACCCCACACACACCGAACCCGTACACACAAACACATACACTGCACCCCTCACTGCAGTGTGTGTGTATTCAGCAGTCTGTGTGTGTGTTCAGCCGTCTGTGTATGTATTCAGCCGTCTGTGTGTATGTTTGTGTATGTTTGTATTCAGCGGACTGTGTATGTATTCAGCACTCTCTATGTGCAGGGCCGGATTAACATAGGGGCTGATGGAGCTGCAGCTCCAGGCCCAGGCCCATGGAATAGGCCCATTGGTTTAAAAAAAAAAAAAATTTTTTTTTTTTACATTTTTTTTAATTTTTTTTACACACTACTCTTTGGGTTGCCAGGTATTTCTCATGTATTTCTTAGGGTTGCCAGGTATTTCTCAGAATTATTTCTCAGGTATTTGAGGCTGCCTAGCCGGTGCCGGTATTGCAGTAATACCGGCAATACAAATGTCTGTCTCAGTATAAACATAGATTATTCTGCAATACCAGCGCCGGCCAGTAGGGGTAGCTGTTTGTGTGGAGAGAGGCAGTGATAAGAAGTTACGGCATCTCTCTCCCTGCCTCTCTCTACTCACTGATCCGTGGGGGAGCAGCTCTGCACAGAGAGTCCAGACAGCAGCTCCGAGACATGGGGACGCTGAGACATTGGGACACTGGGGAACATGGGGATCCTGAGCATGGACGTCCGCAGGAATTTTTCCGGGGGGGGGGGGGGGGAAGAGGGGCAAAATTGTAATGACATCCATGCTTGGCCCCATTTTGACAGTGTCATGAAAGGGAAGGAGCATAGTCATTTTTACATAAAGCAAGGATGAATAGCGTTTTCACAACTATGGTGTCAGGAATATATGTTTGTATTCCTGACACTATAGTGTTCCTTTCATCAAATTACAGGAACATTCTGGTCACCATAACAACTTTATCTAAATGAAAATGCTGTGTGCAAGGAGGCCCCTGGGTGCTCTTTCTTTGAAGGGGTGAAACCGCTCTCAAATGGTTTACCCCCAAAGGCTTCCTTCAGCTCCAGATCTCCAGGTCGCTCAGTGGTATTCGATTTGTGAAACAGAGTGTCAGGAAGTGCAGATTGACGTTGGGCATGAGTGCCGCTGATTGGCTAGAGTGGTCAGCTGACACTTTAAGCCAATCGCTAGTTCCCGATTCATAAAAATTTAAAGTTTTTATGAATGGGGAGCTACTGATTGGCTTAGAGTGCTTGCTGCCCCATCTAGCCAATCAGCGGCACCCCTACCCAGCAGCCCTCTGTGTTTCCTGACACTCAGTAAATAAAAGTGAACACATTAACACTAATATTGTTTGTTTTTACCTGGGGAGATGAGAAGGTCCAAAGTTTCCCTGCCAGGCCCAGGTACCAACGCCTTATGATGTGGTGTCCAGAATGAAGTGCTCCAATTTCATTTTCTTCTCCTTCATTTGACACAGTCTTCTTTGTCTTCTGAGGCTCCTTCTGCTCCTTTACCTTTCTGCGACTTTCTGCTTATTTTGCGCCCTTCTGCTCCTTTCTCTTTCTGATCCCTTTCTGCTCCTTGATGGCTCTTCCTGCTCCTTGATGGCCCTTCCTGCTTCTTGCAGACCCTTCCTGCTTCTTACTGCCCTTCTTGCTTCTTTCTGCCCTTCCAGCTTCTTGCAGCCCCTTGCTGATCCTTTCTGTTCCTTCTGATTCTTCCTGCCCCTTCCTGCTCCTTGCTGCCCCTTCCTGCTCCTTGCAGACCCTTCCTGCTTTTTGCAGACCCTTCCTACTCCTTTCTGCCCCTTCTTTCTCCTTTCTGCCCCTTCTTTCTCCTTGCTGCCCCTTCCTACTCCTTGCTGACCCCTCCTGCCCCTTGCAGACCCTTTCTACTCCTTGCTGACCCCTCCTGCTCCTTGCTGCCTCTTCCTGCTCCTTGCTGCCTCTTCCTACTCCATGCTGCCCCTTCCTACTCCATGCTGCCCCTTCCTACTCCATGCTGCCCCTTCCTACTCCATGCTGCCCCTTCCTGCTCCATGCTGTCCCTTCCTGCTCCTTGCAGACCCTTCCTGCTCCTTGCAGACCCTTCCTGCTCCTTGCAGACCCTTCCTGCTCCCTCTTCCTACTCCTTGCTGCCTCTTCCTACTCCTTGCTGCCCCTTCCTGCTCCTTGCTGCCCCTTCCTGCTCCTTGCTGCCCCTTCCTGCTCCTTGCTGCCCCTTCCTGCTCCTTGCTGCCCCTTCCTACTCCTTGCTGCCTCTTCCTACTCCTTGCTGCCTCTTCCTACTCCTTGCTGACCCCTCTTGCTCCTTGCAGACCCTTCCTACTCCTTGGTGACCCCTCCTGCTCCTTGCAGACCGTCCCTACCCCTTCCTGCTGCCCCTTCCTATTCCTTGCTGACCCCTCCTGCCTCTTGCAGACCCTTTCTACTCCTAGCTGACCCCTCCTGCTCCTTGCTGACCCCTCCTGCTCCTTCTACTTTACCCTCCTGCTCCTTGAAAACCTTTCGACCCCTTCCTGCTTCTTGCTGCCCCTTTCTATTACTTTCTGACCCCTCCTGCCCCTTGCAGAACCTTTCTGCTCCTTCTACTTTACCTTCCTCTATGCGGTCTCCCCCACCCCCCATCCCTCACTTACCTGCTTTGTAGGCTGCCTATGTGCTGCTCCCCTGCGGTTTCAGTCATGAGAGAGAGGCAGGGATAAGCTGTAGCTTCCTGCCTTTCTCCATTCACCTACTGGCCAGCGCTGGTATTGCACTGTATTCTCACACTAAAACAAAAAATAGCAGCACAAACTGAAAAATCCAGGGGGGGGGGGTGTCCAAGTACCCCCCTATTCGGACGCCCATGACCCTGAGACACTAGGGACACAGTGGCCCCATGTCTCCCAGTGTCCCCATCAGGACACTGGGAGACATGAGGACACAGACTCTAAGGGACACTGGGAGACATGGGGAGACAAACACTAGGGGACACTGGGCGACATGGGGACACTGAGAGGCATGGAGACACATGGAGACATGGGGACACTGGGCGACTTTGAGACATCGGAGACATGGCAGTGTCCCCATGTCTCCCAGCCAGTGTCCCTAGTATCTCAGTATTCCCATGTGTCCCTGGTGTCTCTCAGTGTCTGTAGTGTGCCAGTGTCCCTAGTGTCTCAGTGTTCCCTAGACTCCCAAAGTCCCGTAGTCTCCCAATGTCTCTGTGTCCCCATGTCTCCTAGTGTCTCAGTGTCCCCTAGTATAAAAGAAAAAATCTCAGGCACTCACTGTGATAGATTTAGACAGGTTTATTGGACACCGCAACGTTTCGACCTCTACCCAGGTCTTTATCAAGTCTCCAATGTCCCCTATGTATCAGTGTCCCCTATGTATCAGTATCTCAGTGCCCCATGTCTCTCAGTGCCCATAGTTTCTCTGTGCCCGTAGTGTCTCTGTGCCCGTAGTGTCTCTGTGTCCCCTAGTATAAAAGAAAAAAATCTCAGGCACTCACTGTGATAGCTTTAAGCAGGTTTATTGGACACCGCAACATTTTGACCTGTACCCAGGTTTTTATCAAGTCTCCAGTGTCCCCTATATATCACAGTGTCTCAGTGCCCCATGTCTCCCCGTGTTCCCTCGTGTCTGTCACCCAGTGTCCCCAAGAGTCTCAGATTTCCCAGGTCTCCCAGTGTTCCCTAGTATCTGTGTCCCCATGTCTTCCAGTGTCCCAATGTCTCTCAATGTCCCCTAGTGACATGGGGACACTGGGAGACATGAGGACACAAACACTAAGGTACTGGGAGACATAGGGACACAGACATTCCCCCTTTTTGTGTATGTTCGCCCTTTCGGCCATTCTGGTTATGCGATTTGTGTCCGTAGCCCACCCTTTTACCACATCCATAGACTTCTTGCTTTACTGGACACTGCTGTTAGGGGGTACGGGTTTACTTGAAAGATGAAAGCATGAGATTAGCAAAGTATGTGTTTTCTCATAGCTGCATCCTATGAGTTTCCCTACAGCATCATCTCCATCAGATACATGACGCTTAGGAGGTAGGACTGTTTTAGTGTTTTTGGTCAATAAGATTTTGTAATTAGGCCCATCATAATTATCAGCACCAGGCCCACTGGGCTCTTAATCCGGCCCTGTCTATGTGTACTCAGCAGTCTGTGTGTGTGTGTGTTTGTGTGTGTCTATTCGTCAGTCTGTATGCGTGTATTCATCAGTCATCGTGTGTATGCATTCAGCAGTCGGTGTGTGACTGCATTCAGCAGTCTGTGTGTATGTATTGAATGTATGCATTGCATTTGTTGGAGGTACTTCTAAATATAATCTTTGTTGTATCTATAATTTACATTTTTATTCCTGTAAGTTGTGTAGGCAGGGCCCCAGTGCACTGCTTTGCCCGGGGGCCCATAATGTTGTTAAGATGGCACTGGTGTCTGTCAGTGTGTGTGTGTGTCAGCAAGTGTGTCTGTCAAGTAAGTGTCTGTCAGTGAATGTGTGTGTGTGTCTGCCTGTCAGTGTGTGTGTGTATGTGTCTGCCTGTCAGTGAGTGTTTGTCAGGGTTTGTGTGTGTATGTTATTGAGAGTGAGTGCCAGTGTGTCAGCAGGGCCAGCCTTTGAGGTATGCAAGCTGTGGGGTCATGTAGGGTGCAATAACAACAGAGGCGCCCGGCGGCCAACACAGCTCACAAGTTTTGGACACCAGCATATTTAATTTAAACGATTCCCTGGTGGTCCATTGGTGCGCACCAGCAGTAGGTGCAGTCAGATCATATCCCTTGTGGTTCCGGTGCTCAGTTAGTGAGTCAGAGCACAGGCTCAGAGATTCTCAGCCTGCGCTCTAACAACATTGAAAGTCGGAGCCGCGAAGGAGTGGGTATGGCAAAGAGCTACTAATTAGCATAATATCAATATCCGTTATAAAACCAGGAAAAGGTGGCCATGGATGGTGAGCTGATTCAGGGGTGCAATGGGCACTTCACTGGATTTGCCCCCCAGACCTGAGGCTGCCAGCCCTCCCCTGGTTGTGGCTGCCAATTTAGTGTATATATGCAATTTCAACTGTGGTCTTGTGGTTTGGTACCCTAAATACCTTCTGTCACTATGGAATAACCTGTTCATATAACTTTGGGCAGTTCCATAACTTGTAATTATTAATTGTGAAAAGTCAATAAATAAAGTGGAGCATTAATAATATTAATAATAATAATATTAATAATAATAAAAAGATTGGTGTACCTTTAAAGAAATACCATATGCCAACATGTGTCTTTAAGGGAAGACTATATCACATGTGTGTTTTTAAAACATATATCTATCAAAAAAGAAAACACAAAAAAATCATTCAACAGCACAATCTGTTAATAATATAGTAAGATCTATTGACTATGTACCTATTTTAGTATGTTTTCTATGGTGTTTAGTCAGTAAACAGCATATTGTAGTGAATGAAAGCACACGTTTCAAAATAGATGATTGGGGTAAAGAAACCTCATCTGTAGTACAAAATTTAGAACATTTTCAAAAATGTCAGTTTTCCCTTTGCTACAATGTGCTGTTTAGTGAATAAACAAATCCTGCTGTTTGTGTTTCTCCATAATAAGGATAGTTTGTATACCACTTTTATCCTTACCTGCAGCGCAATCGCATGCATTTACATTAACAGACAATTTCTTTCTTTATAGTGTTTTCTGATTACATGTAGCATCTGCTTTTTTATTATAACCATTATTTATATACCACCAACAGATGTTGCCGCACTGTTAGTTACACTTTGCATTCTTCAGGGAAAGTTACCAGTATGCTACATGCAAAAACTGTAAGGGATATTCACTAACATGGAAATTATGGCAATATACCAAGGCATTGCAAATGTAAAACTTTTTAAACTGATGGTCTATTATGACCTTAAATATGCAATTCCCTTATAAATTCTACAGAATTCGTGTTTTTTTTCACTTCCACAACTTTATTTCTTCAAACAGATCATCCAATTTCATGCACATAAGAAGGTTCTGTGATGCTGATCCAATCTCAGAACATGTGGATATTACAGTGTTCTAATAGTCTGCTCTCTGATTACACTTGAATTTTCCAAGTGGTGTTTAAATTGCAAGTATGTCATAGCGTAAATATGTTGGTGAATCATTTTGTGTTTGCTCATTTAGCTAAAAAGAAATCCTATTGAACACACCAATTACCCCCCCCCCCCCCCACACACACACCTTGCTAAACATTATTCTCAAAATGAAAAAAACAAAACAAAACATGATTTTATGGTGTAGTGGGAAATAATGTTTCAAATGCCAGTGTCACTTTAAAATAACAAACAAATACAAACCATTAGTTTATACATTTTTCCTAATGAATTAGTGTTAATTTAGCCTAACTAAATTGCAAGTTTAACTGTAATTCTTACTTTAAGTCCTGACAGTTTTTCAGTGAGGATGTAATCATCTTGATATTACATTATGTATCATAATTCTCGAATTTCATGTGTTATTGATACAAAGAAACCTTAACAAGCATGTGCTGTCAGCAGACAATCACGTACTATGATTTGTGATGAATTCCTCTCATCATTTCACCGTGTAAGGCACAGATGGGTTGAAAGGGAGTACCACATGTGTTCAGACACAACCTAACTCATGGTCAACCTAACTCTTGTAAGAACCATAAATTAACTTTTTTTTATTAGCTCAAAATCTGGTTAAAGAAAAGAAAATCATGAAAATTGACAGAAGGTTATCATTAGAGTTTTATTAATATTTTGTTTCTTATCTGTTAGTTTTTTATGTTTTTAGTTGTGATGATTAATTCAAAACAACACATATCAGTTTCTTTGATGCCTATAAGTAAATATTCATTATAACCGAATTTTTTTAAAGCAAACGACCTTTAAAAAATAAAATAAAACTCATACCCTCATAAAATGTACTGTACACTCCTATATGTGCAGGAAGATTAAAATGTTAGCTTGCAATCTTTTAACCATTTTATTAATCTAACACATTGTTAAGCAAAATCTAGTATATTTTAGTGCCAGCTTTTGTTGTGCTTTCTGATGGTACAGAGAAAATATCTCTTGACGGTGCCACATTAATGAACACGCTAAGCACCATAGTAGTGGTTATGGTGCCAGTGGTGCCCTGGAACAGAGGGTGTTGAGGGCATTGATCGAACAAGCTTACATTCTATAGGGAGTGAGGTAAAGGGACACAAGAGGTAAGGGTAGGATGAGAAAAAAGTAGGTTGCAAGAATAGTTTACAATAGAAATGTGCAATTCGTTTTGTTCCGAATGTAAATTCAGATGAATTTCAGCAATTCGGACATTCAGATGCTCCCGAATGTCCGAATTTCCGAAGTGCTGAAGTGCCGAATTTCGGAAGTGCCAAACCAAACCGAATTGCCGAAGTGCCGAATTTTGGAAGTGCTGAACCGAAGTGCCGAATTTCGGAAGTGCTTAGGATTTCTGAAAAGTGGCAAAATAGGAGAGGGAGGGAAAATTAAAGGAATGATGACAGGAATCTAGTCCTAACCCTACCCCTAACCCTACCATTAACCCTAACCCTAACCCTACACCAAACCCCTAACTCTACCCCCACCCCTAACCCAAGATGTGTAAGTGGTTGTGGTGGTTAGGGATTAGGGATATGGATAGGAGTAGGGGTATGGGTAGGAGTAGCAGTAGGGGTAGGGTTGGGTTAGGATTAGGGTTGAGATAGGGTTAGGGGTTGGGGTAGGGTTAGTGGTAGGGCTAGGGTTAGGGTAGGGTTAGGAGTAGGGTTAGGGGTATGGTTAGAGATTGGGGTAGGGGTTAGTGATAGGGAAATCCCGAATTGCCAAAGTCCTGAATTTCGGATGTGCCAAACCGAACCAAAGTGCCGAATTGCCAAAGTCCCGAATTGCTGAACCGAACTGAATATTTTGCCCATGCACATACCTAGTTTAAAATGAAGGGTTAGCTTTTTAGATGACACGGTTGGAGGAGAAGAAGCAAGGTTGGGAGAGAAAGGTATTAACAGTTAAATTGATTTTCTTTTTCTTAAGAAGTATGTTTTCACAGATTTTTTTGAAGGAACAGACACTGGATTAGAGTCTTATGGAGAATGGAAGGGTGTCCCATAGGATAAGTGCAGCCCTTGAGAAGTATTGAATATAGACATTAGAGGTGCAAACAAAGGATAGATGCAGGACTTCTGCAGAGTGTAGGAGCACTAAAGCTTTATTTAAATAGATTAATGCACCAGCATTCATTCCGCCTGTCAGCTGTTGGGGTGATTGCCCAACAGACAGATAATGTATATATTTTCTAGAGTCTTAGACAGCCTGCCTTACGTCATCAGCCCTAGCAGGCTGCGATTCCCCACGCCGACTTGGCACTTCCATCACTAGCGCTGGCCAGGAAACCGCATGCTGTAACAATAAGAAAACAGAAACAACACCAAAACAAACAACAAACACCACCAACAAAACCACAACAGGGTGGGAAGCTTGTTAGCCTAGGCTCCTTCTTACAAGTGGTAAGTCCCCTCCACTCTGATCCCGTTTTATCTTGTCCCCTTTTTGCAACATTGTAACCACTTTTTCCCCCTCCCCTACTATGGGCAGCAGTCATGCCTCCCCTTCCTTGTCAGTCCAGGGGAATCCTTCCTTCCCTTTTGACATGTGCAGTTTCAATGGCTCTGCTGGAGTTCAAGAGGAGGATAATCTCATATCCAGTTTCTCTGCATGAGGCAGAGAGCTTTGTTGTTGTTGCTTTGGACAATTGCTTGTCAGCAGCATAATTCATATCTCAGTAACATGACAGAAAGTATGCATTTTATTTAATGCATTTCTTGATGATTTCATTTTCATATTAAAACTTGAACCATGTATTGAACCATAACTTGAACCATAACCATGTATACCCTGGTATTAAATAAATTAATACTAATTTAAAGGGTACATCAACTGAATTGTTTTTCATATTTAATTTTAAAAATCACATGTAATTGATTGTATCTGCAGAAAGCATATCACTTGTGCACATAGAAGAAGATTGCCAGTAGTAGATTGCCATTCGTTATGATGACTTTATGCTTCACCGAATGACCATTTGACTTCCTCTTTGTTTGAGTAAATATAAACGTTCTAAAGCGATGGTGCATAAAGTATTTTGGAGTTCTGATGCTTGTCACCTACCCTGTTTTAGACACTGTTTGGCAGAAGAATAAATGTTAATCACCCGACATTAAGAACTCTACTCTTACACCATGTTATTTGCATGGATCAGTATGGCAGTGAAGGTCCCTGGAAATGATCTTAACAGGTTAGAAATGATCATACAAATATAAAGAAAATCAACTAGACAGATGTAATTTATTTTACGAAGCAAAATGTTTTTCAAAATAAACTTTGTTTTCTTTAAAGCAGGGAAAATAAACTATGTTAATATTTTTTTTAGTAGTATTACAAAAGCATCAGTTGTCCTATGTCCACATACTGAGGTAGAGCTGCCTTAACCAATTATTGCCTGTTATTTAAGTCAATGGGAGAAAATATTATGTAATGTATCCCTGAAAAAAAAAGAGAGAAAGTCCAACAATTTAGTTGTTGATAAATGTATCTTTCAAGATATAATTTTATGTTTTTACATGAAATGAATACCGCAAGCACCAGAGCCACTACAGAGCTCTAAAGTGGTTATGGTGCCAGAATTGCCCTGGTGACCTCTGAGAGTTAGTAGTTTAATCATTTGTGAGCATTTTGGTAACTTATCTAGGTTTCAACAGGCACTGGTTGCTTCCTGTTCTCCAGATAGAAGCTCCTGCAAACTAAGCTGAGTCCAGGAGCTTCTGAGTAGATAGGAGATGGCAGTAGACACCCAGCAGACCCCAGGTTAATTGTCAAACCTACTGGCGCCATAGCCACCACTGTAGTGGTTTTGGCAATATGAGTGTTCCTTTAAAAAAAATCCAATGTGGATAGCCTTTCTAAATGTACATGAAGTTAGATATTTATTTGTTTCAGTACACAAAACCCTGAGGAGGGTCTCAGTGGCATAATGCCTTTGGAACAGTTTTCTGACACTCTCTGTCATGTAAATTAGGCCATATACAATGGCTCAGGGCACAGCATGTCTTTAAATTAAAAAAATAAAACAGCGTGTGGAAGTTATACTTTTTTTTCTATAGGCTGTAATGTCGTTTGAGCCAGGCCCTCTTCAACCTACTGTTTCCGTCAGTTTTTTAATTGTCTAATTTATTGTTAAATCTATCTGATAATATTGTAAAGCGCTATGGAATAGGCTGGCGCTATATAAATACCAGTAATAATAATAATAGGATATAGAAACAGAGATTTCTTGGAAACGTTCGGTGCACTAAGGTTCTTCAGGCTTGTTTGTTACACGAGGCGAGAAAAAAAAGGTTTGGAAAGATTTCACAAGGACAAAGATTTCTGTTTTAACGTCTCTGTATATGATGCATTTTAGGCCTGATTTAATAATTCTGGATAAGCTTTTTAAATGATTTAATATTTTTAGATACATTTTTAAAATTAGTTAATATTTTGAAAAAGTATTTTAATATATTGATTTATTTTATAAATGACTATATTATAGATACAATATATTTTTTATATTTTACTATTTTGAACAAAATAATTTTAAACATTTATTTAAAAATGAAAAAAATCATTTGAAAAACGTATCTAAAAATCTAAAATTGAGGCCTAAATGCAACAAATCTCCTGAGATAAGGTGAAAGTCTGCAGAATACACACAACAGAACCCATTACACTTTGATATAAATGACAGCTCAGTGTACAGGTTCTGGAGATAACACCACTAACCAAAGGAAACTTCACATATTCTTGAGAATAAATTCCAGATGCTCTGATCACTTTTCTGTCACAAAGTAACTGCATTCTTACTATTCTATACATGAAGGGTGCAGAATTTGTGGAGCAAAAATAGAACGAATGAGCATTGGCTGGTGGGTGGTAGACAGGTTGGGCTTATAGATGAGGGCTTATTAATTAAGAAAATCCACCATGTACAGAAAATCCACTAAGTATAACAAAGTATAACAAAATTAACTTATACATTACATTAAAATAGCCTGAAACTCTCACACTTATGTGTTGATAATATGCCATCAAAATGACACGAGGCAGTAAAAAAAAATCACTAATTGTTGAATGTTTTGTTAAAAAATTGCTAAATTAAATTGTTATGGTGCCAGGAGGACCCCGGGCACACCCAGAACAGAAATAGACAAGTGGTGTAGAGACTCCCAGAGGGGCTGGGGGGACACAAACAGACATAAAGAGGCTCGGGAGACAAAGAGACAGAAAGGGGCTTAGGTGGGGTACAATAAACAGATATAGGCTGGGGGAACAAAGAGACCCAGAGGGGTTGGGAAAGGGCAACATAGACAGACAAGGACTTGGAAAGGGGCAAAAGAAACACACATGGGCTAGTGGTGTGGGGGGGGGGGGGGGGGGAGTGTACACCAAGAGGGGCTGTGGGGGTGGAGGCACAAAGAGACACAGAGGGGCTGGGGAAGGGCAAAATAGAGAGACAAGGGTTAGGGAAGGAGCAAAAGAGACATATGGGCTAAGGGGGACAAAGACACCCAGAGGGGCTGAGGGCACACAAAGAGACACAGAGGGACTCGGGGAGAAAGAGACAATGTGCTTGGGGAAGAAACACACAGAGGGGTTGGGGAGGGGAGAAAGAGACACACAAAAAGAGCTGGGGGGCAAAGCACACAGTGGGGAAGGGGAGATAACACAAATGGGTTGGGAGAAGGCAGGGCCGGATTAAGAGCCCAGTGGGCCTGGTGCTGATAATTATGATGGGCCTAATTACAAAATCTTATTGACCAAAAACACTAAAACAGTCCTACCTCCTAAGCGTCATGTATCTGATGGAGATGATGCTGTAGGGAAACTCATAGGATGCAGCTATGAGAAAACACATACTTTGCTAATCTCATGCTTTCATCTTTCAAGTAAACCCGTACCCCCTAACAGCAGTGTCCAGTAAAGCAAGAAGTCTATGGATGTGGTAAAAGGGTGGGCTACGGACACAAATCGCATAACCAGAATGGCCGAAAGGGCGAACATACACAAAAAGGGGGAATGTCTGTGTCCCTATGTCTCCCAGTACCTTAGTGTTTGTGTCCTCATGTCTCCCAGTGTCCCCATGTCACTAGGGGACATTGAGAGACATTGGGACACTGGAAGACATGGGGACACAGATACTAGGGAACACTGGGAGACCTGGGAAATCTGAGACTCTTGGGGACACTGGGTGACAGACACGAGGGAACACGGGGAGACATGGGGCACTGAGACACTGTGATATATAGGGGACACTGGAGACTTGATAAAAACCTGGGTACAGGTCAAAATGTTGCGGTGTCCAATAAACCTGCTTAAAGCTATCACAGTGAGTGCCTGAGATTTTTTTCTTTTATACTAGGGGACACAGAGACACTACGGGCACAGAGACACTACGGGCACAGAGAAACTATGGGCACTGAGAGACATGGGGCACTGAGATACTGATACATAGGGGACACTGATACATAGGGGACATTGGAGACTTGATAAAGACCTGGGTAGAGGTCGAAACGTTGCGGTGTCCAATAAACCTGTCTAAATCTATCACAGTGAGTGCCTGAGATTTTTTCTTTTATACTAGGGGACACTGAGACACTAGGAGACATGGGGACACAGAGACATTGGGAGACTACGGGACTTTGGGAGTCTAGGGAACACTGAGACACTAGGGACACTGGCACACTACAGACACTGAGAGACACCAGGGACACATGGGAATACTGAGATACTAGGGACACTGGCTGGGAGACATGGGGACACTGCCATGTCTCCGATGTCTCAAAGTCGCCCAGTGTCCCCATGTCTCCATGTGTCTCCATGCCTCTCAGTGTCCCCATGTCGCCCAGTGTCCCCTAGTGTTTGTCTCCCCATGTCTCCCAGTGTCCCTTAGAGTCTGTGTCCTCATGTCTCCCAGTGTCCTGATGGGGACACTGGGAGACATGGGGCCACTGTGTCCCTAGTGTCTCAGGGTCATGGGCGTCCGAATAGGGGGGTACTTGGACACCCCCCCCCCCCTGGATTTTTCAGTTTGTGCTGCTATTTTTTGTTTTAGTGTGAGAATACAGTGCAATACCAGCGCTGGCCAGTAGGTGAATGGAGAAAGGCAGGAAGCTACAGCTTATCCCTGCCTCTCTCTCATGACTGAAACCGCAGGGGAGCAGCACATAGGCAGCCTACAAAGCAGGTAAGTGAGGGATGGGGGGTGGGGGAGACCGCATAGAGGAAGGTAAAGTAGAAGGAGCAGAAAGGTTCTGCAAGGGGCAGGAGGGGTCAGAAAGTAATAGAAAGGGGCAGCAAGAAGCAGGAAGGGGTCGAAAGGTTTTCAAGGAGCAGGAGGGTAAAGTAGAAGGAGCAGGAGGGGTCAGCAAGGAGCAGGAGGGGTCAGCTAGGAGTAGAAAGGGTCTGCAAGAGGCAGGAGGGGTCAGCAAGGAATAGGAAGGGGCAGCAGGAAGGGGTAGGGACGGTCTGCAAGGAGCAGGAGGGGTCACCAAGGAGTAGGAAGGGTCTGCAAGGAGCAAGAGGGGTCAGCAAGGAGTAGGAAGAGGCAGCAAGGAGTAGGAAGAGGCAGCAAGGAGTAGGAAGGGGCAGCAAGGAGCAGGAAGGGGCAGCAAGGAGCAGGAAGGGGCAGCAAGGAGCAGGAAGGGGCAGCAAGGAGCAGGAAGGGGCAGCAAGGAGTAGGAAGAGGCAGCAAGGAGTAGGAAGAGGGAGCAGGAAGGGTCTGCAAGGAGCAGGAAGGGTCTGCAAGGAGCAGGAAGGGTCTGCAAGGAGCAGGAAGGGACAGCATGGAGCAGGAAGGGGCAGCATGGAGTAGGAAGGGGCAGCATGGAGTAGGAAGGGGCAGCATGGAGTAGGAAGGGGCAGCATGGAGTAGGAAGAGGCAGCAAGGAGCAGGAAGAGGCAGCAAGGAGCAGGAGGGGTCAGCAAGGAGTAGAAAGGGTCTGCAAGGGGCAGGAGGGGTCAGCAAGGAGTAGGAAGGGGCAGCAAGGAGAAAGAAGGGGCAGAAAGGAGAAAGAAGGGGCAGAAAGGAGTAGGAAGGGTCTGCAAAAAGCAGGAAGGGTCTGCAAGGAGCAGGAAGGGGCAGCAAGGAGCAGGAAGGGGCAGGAAGAATCAGAAGGAACAGAAAGGATCAGCAAGGGGCTGCAAGAAGCTGGAAGGGCAGAAAGAAGCAAGAAGGGCAGTAAGAAGCAGGAAGGGTCTGCAAGAAGCAGGAAGGGCCATCAAGGAGCAGGAAGAGCCATCAAGGAGCAGAAAGGGATCAGAAAGAGAAAGGAGCAGAAGGGCGCAAAATAAGCAGAAAGTCGCAGAAAGGTAAAGGAGCAGAAGGAGCCTCAGAAGACAAAGAAGACTGTGTCAAATGAAGGAGAAGAAAATGAAATTGGAGCACTTCATTCTGGACACCACATCATAAGGCGTTGGTACCTGGGCCTGGCAGGGAAACTTTGGACCTTCTCATCTCCCCAGGTAAAAACAAACAATATTAGTGTTAATGTGTTCACTTTTATTTACTGAGTGTCAGGAAACACAGAGGGCTGCTGGGTAGGGGTGCCGCTGATTGGCTAGATGGGGCAGCAAGCACTCTAAGCCAATCAGTAGCTCCCCATTCATAAAAACTTTAAATTTTTATGAATCGGGAACTAGCGATTGGCTTAAAGTGTCAGCTGACCACTCTAGCCAATCAGCGGCACTCATGCCCAACGTCAATCTGCACTTCCTGACACTCTGTTTCACAAATCGAATACCACTGAGCGACCTGGAGATCTGGAGCTGAAGGAAGCCTTTGGGGGTAAACCATTTGAGAGCGGTTTCACCCCTTCAAAGAAAGAGCACCCAGGGGCCTCCTTGCACACAGCATTTTCATTTAGATAAAGTTGTTATGGTGACCAGAATGTTCCTGTAATTTGATGAAAGGAACACTATAGTGTCAGGAATACAAACATATATTCCTGACACCATAGTTGTGAAAACGCTATTCATCCTTGCTTTATGTAAAAATGACTATGCTCCTTCCCTTTCATGACACTGTCAAAATGGGGCCAAGCATGGATGTCATTACAATTTTGCCCCTCTTCCCCCCCCCCCCCCCCGGAAAAATTCCTGCGGACGTCCATGCTCAGGATCCCCATGTTCCCCAGTGTCCCAATGTCTCAGCGTCCCCATGTCTCGGAGCTGCTGTCTGGACTCTCTGTGCAGAGCTGCTCCCCCACGGATCAGTGAGTAGAGAGAGGCAGGGAGAGAGATGCCGTAACTTCTTATCACTGCCTCTCTCCACACAAACAGCTACCCCTACTGGCCGGCGCTGGTATTGCAGAATAATCTATGTTTATACTGAGACAGACATTTGTATTGCCGGTATTACTGCAATACCGGCACCGGCTAGGCAGCCTCAAATACCTGAGAAATAATTCTGAGAAATACCTGGCAACCCTAAGAAATACATGAGAAATACCTGGCAACCCAAAGAGTAGTGTGTAAAAAAAATAAAAAAAAATGTAAAAAAAAAAAATTTTTTTTTTTTTTAAACCAATGGGCCTATTCCATGGGCCTGGGCCTGGAGCTGCAGCTCCATCAGCCCCTATGTTAATCCGGCCCTGGGAGAAGGGAAGAGACATACAGAGAGGTTGGGGAAGGGGAGAAAGAGACACTCAAAGGAGTTGGGGAGAAAGATACACATAAAGGCGCTGTTTTTTTTTGCGTGATTCAGTAAAAAGACAGCAGTAATCTATCTCTATATATGTAAACAAAATACTCACAACCTCTCAACCCAGGATATGATTTCTTTTCAGACACTGCCTGTTTTGTCATGTCATAAGTTAATTGTGCTTCAAATCAGGTTTGTGTATATATAGATTTCTTCACTGCATGTCTAGACTTATTGACATTGTCTGCTTGAATTAAAGAGTGTTTATTGTAGATCACTGTGCTTGCCTATTTACGTATTGCTGATGGATGGTTGCTATGTTCATTCATCTGCTATATTATTACAGATGTGATATAATAACAGATATAATAAAAAAAGATATGTAATCCTCTGAACGACAAAGGATGTTAGAAGGACATTTGTTTCCTCTCCTACCCTCTGGCACAGAACATGTGAAATCTAATCTTTAGAAACAGTTTTGCTGTTCTGTTTTATGGTTTACACTAAATTTGTATGACACATTCCATACAGGGGGCTGTTAACCTTTCACTGCATAATGGTGATGGGTGGTTTAAGTGCGTTATATGTACTTATTCAGTCCACGATAAGCCAAGAGACCTGCAAGTAAAATATTTTACTTTTATGTTACCTTTAGCCCTAAGGGCTGGCAATATATGTTTCATGTTGTAACTCTATAACAACGGAAAGGCTGCCAAAGTATCTAGCCGGCTAAATATGCTGCGTAAAGGATCTGTATCAGAGCCATACATAGGATACATGGTACTAGCATTTTGTCCATCCCCTGACCTGTAGAATTGTTTTTGTGCGTGTCTTACTGTGCACTGCACAAACCCATGAAAGGGACATTACACATACATACTCACATACACAAACACATTCATATACATACATTGATAAATGCAGACATCGACAAATATGCAGACTCACACAGTAATATACATACACATATTCTCAAATGCGAACACACACTGACACACAGACAAAAACAAGCATAGATTTAGATAGACACTCACAAACTTGTGTACACACACACAGTATGTACAAACACACATTTATATACACACACGGACTCACTCATTTACACAGACACATACACACAGACTCACAAACACACAGATACACACATATACACACACAGACTCATATGCACATTTACACATATTCACACACATGCAGACATCCTTCGTGCCATGATCTGCACAATGTGAGCCAGCAGGGTCTCTAAAAACATGGCTAGAAAAAGTCAGTTCTAACTACTGTTTATTTTTAACTATGGTGATATTGCATGTGTCTGAAAACATACCTCCCAACTTTGGGTGGTATATGATAAGGATAGGCAGGCCTATAGCAAGTGATACAATTTGCATCCAGAAAAGAATTAATTGCTAAAAAAATAATAATTATTCAAATGTGTCTTTTGTAAGAGGCTTGAATGATTGTAATGGAATAACATAATGCTTTAGTAAATAATGAAACAAATATAACAATTCTAGGAACCAAATTCAAAAGAGATCATATCTCTAATAAACCGAGCCCTTCTAATTTGGTTTTTAATCATCGTAATAAAGAATATAAAAAGTTGAATGACTTCCAAAAAAAAAGGAAAACATATTTAGCCTTATGTAAAAACCAGCGCAGAAAATAATAAAAAAGAGCCAATACTAAATAAAGTGTAGTAATTCCCTATATATAATTTTAAAACTAAAAAAAATAATGAAAGTTGAGACAATAAATATAATCTTCTAGTGCGATATACAAGGTCTTGCAGGGGGCGGTTAAAAGAATCGCTGACACAAATGTATATACCTGACATTAGAGTGCTGTTAGATAGGGGCATCCTAATTAAGACCCCCCAGAAGTAGGAAAATTAAAACTTTATTACTTACTTTTAGTTCCTGGCCTTAAGGTCTTATCACTCACCATTGGCTGAGATAATCTGTACTGATGCCCTGGGAGCTTAATGCACATGCATGGCATTCTCCCCACTAATAGAAGGTTGTGTTAGACAGCAATGCACTCACTACTTTTTCTTAGAACAAAGCAACGTTTACATTGGAATGACTGCAATAGTGTCTCTTTGTCCCAGAACCACCTACATTGAACTGTAGTGGTTCTGGTGTTAGCAGTGATGCTTTAAGAATAGAAATCATCACATTAATGCACCATCTTTTATTTCATAGAATCCATCTTCTGTTTTTATAAACTTAAAATTCAAGCATTGTTTCTGTGGCAAAAATATAACTCAATTTTCATTTAAGAATTTTTTTTTTTTTTTTTGTGAACAGCTTTTTTATGTCCCGGAATTGAAATAGAAACTGCTCAAGCTGATCAAAAAAACAGATGTGATAGAAGTTGTAGAACACTGAGGCAATAGCAGTCAATCAGTTATAATGCCTGCATTTAGGGGTGGGAGAAGATTCATGTATTAATTGCATCAGAGTCGTTGGCATATTCACCATGGCATGGTTTTAAAAGATGTCCTTACCACACTTGTTAGTAGGTTGGTCAATTGGTATAGTTATGCCACAAATTAAAAAACGAAAATGGTTGGTTAAGGTATCTATTAGATTGTATCTGTTATTGGTTGTGGCTGTTGAAAATGAGATGTACTGTTGGTAAATGAGGAATGTGAGGAGAAGTTGAAAAGCAAGGAGTGGGTCTAGGTCAGGGGTGCCAAAAAGGTAGATCGTCCTATGTTGTAGAAATACAACTCCCATGATGCTTTGCATGCCTTCAGAATGACAAAGCATCATGGAAACTGTAGTTTTAAAGCATATGAGGATTTAGCTTTTAGGAACCCCAGAAGTAACATTATGTAAGCTCAGCAGAGAGCAGGACCCGAATACCACACTGATTCAACCTACAATGTGGTTGTTGGAGGGACATTACAAAGTAGAATAAATGGTGGGTAAGCGCTATTTAGCTACAAAGAAAACTAAAATAAGGCAGCTCATATATGTAGTGGGATACCCTCACACACCCCAAAAAAGGAATATAAGTATACAGTGAAAAAGAGGAAAGGGAGCTCCAATATAATTAATGAGTTAAAAACTATTTAGAATATATGCAAAATAGTAACAAATAAGAAAGTCCACAAAGCTGTCAGATAGATAAAATACTATAGGTTATACCAAAATGTTGAATAGCAAAAATAGCAAAAAGCCAAATATAAAAGTCTCTTTGTTGCTTCATAATGCACGATTAGGTGTTTTTTCTGTTTTTTTTATATACAGATCCAAAGAGAATCTGGTATTTCCATAGAATAATCTTTCTGACAGGACCTGGTTGTCTTCTCCTTGCAAGTTTTATCTTATTTTAGATATTTTATTGCTTAGCATATTCTGGTGCTTTTTATTGGACATTACTGAGGATTTTTATATTTGGCTTTTTTTTTTTTTTTTATAAATGGCTATTTTTCTATCCTACATTTTAGAACTTTAGTATCATATTTGATCTACGTTTCATCTTTGTGCATTTTTTTTAATCTCTTTCTATTTTACATCTATTCTAAATAGTTTTTTACTCTCATTAATTATATTGGCACTCACTTTCCACTTTTTTTGTTGGAGGAACATTGGCTGAGGATGTACTGTGACCCCAGTGGGTGGCTTTTGATGAATGGCTGAGTGACAGGCAACAGAGGGTTGTAGTCAAAGGAGTATATTCAAAGCATGGTCTTGTCACCAGTGGGGTACCTCATGGATCTGTACTCGGACCCATTCTCTTTAATATTTTTATTAGTGGTATTGCAGAAGGTCTTGATGGTAAGGTATGTATTTTTGCTGATGATACTAAGATATGTAACAGGGTTGATGTTCCAGGAGGGATAAGCCAAATGGCAAATTATTTAGGTAAACTACAAAAATGGTCAGAGTTGTGGCAACTGACATTTAATGTGGATAAGTGCAAGATAATGCATTTTGGACGTAAAAACCCAAGGGCAGAGTACAGAATATTTGATAGAGTCCTAACCTCCACATCTTAGGAAAGGGATTTAGGGGTAATTATGTCTGATGACTTAAAGGTAGGCAGACAATGTAACAGAGCAGCAGGAAATGCTAGCAGAATGCTTGGTTGTATAGGGAGAGGTATTAGCAGTAGAAAGAGGGAAGTGCTCATGCAATTGTACAGAACACTGGTGGGACCTCACTTGGAGTATTGTACAGTAGTGGAGGAGACCGTATCTCCAGAAGGATATTGATACTTTAGAGAGGGTTCAGAGAAGGGCTACTAAACTGGTTCATGGATTGCAGGATAAAACTTACAAGGAAAGGTTAAAGGAACTTAACATGTATAGCTTGGAGGAATGACGAGACAGGGGGGATATGATAGCAACATTTAAATACATAAAGGGAGTCAACACAGTAAAAGAGGAGACTATATTTAAAAGAAGAAAAACTACCACAACAAGAGGACAAATTAGAGGGGCAAAGGTTTAAAAATAATATCAGGAAGTATTACTTTACTGAGAAGGCAGTGGATGCATGGAATAGCCTTCCAGCTGAAGTGGTAGAGGTTAACACAGTAAAGGAGTTTAAGCATGCGTGGGATAGGCATAAGGCTATCCTAACTATAAGATAAGGCCAGGGACTAATGAAAGTATTTAGAAAATTGGGCAGACTAGATGGGCCGAATGGTTCTTATCTGCCGTCACATTCTATGTTTCTAATAGGGCAAGTTTTTAATCCATGGTCCAAGGCTGTATACTAGAGATTAGGCCCAGCAAAGTTTAAACTTGATACTAAGAGGAATAACATAGCAATACTTTGTTTTCCTGGCACTATAGTTTCCCTTTAATATCACAATGCCAGTGCTAATTCTGAAAAGGGACTATAACTGAATGATACCAAGAAAATTAGCTCGATAATACTTTTATGCTCCTTTACCTTAAATGTTTTAATGTTTAATTGTTTTAATATTAATAATTTGTACTACTTATGTCAGGATCCTATCCTGACAACCAAAATGATGTTTCTTCTCTGCTGTTTTATTTTCTACAATTACAGTTTTCCACCACTAGTGACCTCCCTAGCCACTAGTCTAACCTAAGTTATTCTCGCCTGCATTGCATGATCATTAAATTTGCTCTAAGATTCCACACCCTGCTAAAGCAATTTGCCTTTACATTGATTGAAGTTTAGGTTCTGATCCTGACAAGACTTCTGATCCTGGCTCATACTGAGAAAACCTGCACTACTCTGAATACCATTGAACAAACCTGATTTATACTACCTATCTGCTTTATTTACAACCTGCTTCTTATCAATACGCTTGGGGAAAAGCCTGATCTTCAAAACCAACCTGCTATATTCGATACTAAACTTTGATTCCTTATTACTTTGGTTCTAACCTACTGTACACCTACCGTAAACTGCGCAACCTACCTGGATATTACAAACATTCCTATTATTTGCAACTATCCTGAAAGACCCTATCTGAAACTGCAGCTCTGCTTCCAAACCAAAGAGGCTGATCACCGTAATGTCTAAACTAACCTGTATTACTTAATCCTTTATATTTCTGTTTAGTTCTGTCTAGTTGTATTTTGTCTACCTGGAACCTATAGTTTCATTTATAGGTTTCCCTTATCTTGATTCACCTATAATCTCACTTATAGGTTTTCCTGCTACCTTAAACATGTCTGGGGCATATTGGCTAACTCTTGTTTTCTATCATCTCTCCTTATACTTACCTATAATTTAATTTATAGGTTCTCCTTCTTACTGTTGCCTATAATTTCGTTTATAGGTTCTCCTTCTTACTATTGCCTATAATTTCGTTTATAGGTTCTCCTTCTTACTATTGCCTATAATTTAGTTTATAGGTTCTGCTTCTTACTATTGCCTATAATTTTGTTTATAGGTTCTCCTTCCACCTTCTGCCTATAATCTCACTTATAGGTTTTTATGCTACTTTATCTGTGGCTTTTTGTCTAAAATCTTTATTTTATAGCCCTCAATATACTTACCTGTAATTTCGTTTTATAGGTTTTACTTTCTCCCTTTGTCTTTATTATTTCCACTTCCCTTTAAAGGGACACTGTAGGCACCCAGACCACTTCTGCTCATTGGAGTGGTCTGGGTGCCAACTCCCACTACTCCTAACCCTGTAAGTGTAATTATTGCAGTTTTTTATAAACTGCAATAATTACCTTGCAGGGTTAAGTCCTCCCCTAGTGGCTGTCTATTAGACAGCCACTAGAGGGAACTTCCTGCTCTATAGCACAGGTTTGTGCTAGAGCGTCGCTGGACATCCTCACGCTGTGTGAGGACCTCCAGCGTCGCTCAAATCCCCATAGGAAAGCATTGAAATTAATTTTCAATGCTTTCCTATGGGGAGACCTAATGCGCATGCGCAGAATTGCCGCGCATGCGCATTAGGTCTCCTCGGCCGGTGGGCGGGATCAGTCTCGCCCGCCGGCCGACGGAGCCAGTAGGAGGAGCGTCGCGGAGGAGGAGACAGCGGCGAGGGACATCGCCGCTGCATCAGGTAAGTGACTGAAGGGGTTTTCACCCCTTCAGTAACTGGGGATTGGGGGGTGGGAGGGAGAGGGACCCTCCAGTGCCAGGAAAACGGATCGTTTTCTCCAATGAGCAGAAGTGGTCTGGGTGCCTACAGTGTCCCTTTAAAGGGAAGTGGAAATAATAAAGACAAAGGGAGAAAGTAAAACCTATAAAACGAAATTACAGGTAAGTATATTGAGGGCTATAAAATAAAGATTTTAGACAAAAAGCCACAGATAAAGTAGCATAAAAACCTATAAGTGAGATTATAGGCAGAAGGTGGAAGGAGAACCTATAAACAAAATTATAGGCAATAGAAAACGGATCGTTTTCCTGGCACTGGAGTTTCCCTTTAAGGCCTACTACTCTTATTATTTCAAGACTAACCATGTCAAAGCTTTCTAATAAAGAACCTAAAGTTAACCCCGGTATAAGTCTCTTATCTGACCTGATCAGAACCATGACAACTTATTTCACGACTTTGACCCTTCTAATACCTATCTTAAATCACATAGAGTCAGGGGAGGGCTGGCAGCCTTAGGCCTGGGGGGCAAAACCAGTCAAGTGGCCCATTGCGCCACCAAATCAGTTCACCATCCATGCCCACCTTTTTCTGGTTTTATAACGGATATTGATGTAATGCTAATCAGTAGCTCTTTGCCATACCCGCTCCTTCACGGCTCTGACTTTCAATGTTGTCAGAGCACAGGCTGAGAATCTCTGAGCCTGTGCTCTGACTCAGTAACTGAGCGCCGGAACCACGAGGGAGAGGATATGATCTGACTGCACCTACTGCTGGTGCGCACCAGTGGACCACCAGCGAATCGTTTAAATTAAATATGCTGGTGTACCCAACTTGTGAGCTGTGTTGGCCGCCGGGCGCCTCTGTGGTCATGGCACCCTGCGTGACCGCACAGCTTGCCCACCCCAACAGCTGGCCCTGCTGACACACACTGATGTTACTACTTAGACATCCCTCAATATTAATACAGAGATGAGAGTAAACACAAATAAACTGTGGAAACTAGAGCTGATCCCCCCCAAATTTATAAAGGTTTGCTTAGAGGATTTATTCAAGATTAAATCATGCCTCCTCCTCTCTCCCCCATGCGCTGCTCTGTAGGCTGGGAGGAAATGAAGAGTAATCACAGTCTCCCAGCACAACGCCACCTGTGGCTGCATGGGGAACAGCTGTTTAATGTAATGCTTGCAGGACGGCCAGCTGCCGCAGAACCTCTTTGTTTCCGTCTCTGCAAAGGGCTCCAGGCACTGCTTGTTGTGAGTGTGAGCCACTGTAAATTAGGGGCAGAGGGCACTTGCACTGCGGTCAAGACGGGTCTGGGCAGGAGGAGAGTGCAGTGCAATCAGTGCACTCCCCTCCTGTGGGTCACCAGTAGACTGGTGCACCTGCCCAGGATCAGAGCCGGTGCAAGGATTTTTGCCGCCCTAGACAAAATATAAATTTGCCGCCCCCCCCCCCATGTGACATCACAATGCCCCACCCGTATGATCTGCCATATGAACTAACGCCAGTGCTGCACACAGTGTGTGTTTACATTAAAAAGCCTGCAGGGACCAGCTATAGACACCAGAACCACTTCATTAAGCTATAGTGTCCCTTTAATGTGAGGTAAATTATAGATTAGTGTCACTAATAATATACTAGATTGCCTACTTACAATTAGATGAGGATGATGATGGGCTGCAGTTTGGCTCCACTGGTCTGGTGTAGAACAGGACCTCTGGAGGCTGTTTGCAACTGTGGTCACAAAATTCAACGTTCTGGGAGAATTGGAAGCAGCTCCATTTTTTGGGGGCCTCTTACACATCTCAAGGTCTGGGCTCCAGTGCCTGACGGTGAGTATGCCCATAAGGCCCACTCATAAGTCCACTTGTATGTTCCACCCACCCATGAGCTCGCTCACAGGGAGTGGAGTGTGTAGGGGATGTGTTATGTGTTATCTAATATGTGTGCTTATGGTATGTAGTGTATAGGGATACCAGTTTGTGCAGGTGATGCAGTGTGTTTGTGTGTAGTGGAAGCAGTGTGTATTTGTGTATAAGGGATGTATTATGTGTTTCTGGTTGTGTGTGAGGGATGCATTGTGTGAATCTGTGTTTGTATGCATAAGGGATGCAAGGTGTGTGTCTGTATGTGTGTGCATTGAGTGTAAGAGATGCATTGTGTTTCTGTGTGTATGTAAGAAAAACAGTGTGTGTGTTTGCATGTGTGTGTAAGGGTTTGCATTGTATGTTTCTGTGTATGTGTGCAAATGATGCATTGTCTTTGTGTGTAAGGGTTGCATTGTGTGTGTGTGTGTGTAATGGATGCATTGTGTGTTTCTCTGTGTGTAAGGGAAGCATGTTCTGTTTCTGTGTATGTATAGGGATGCATTGTGTGTTTCTGTGTATGTATAGGGATGCATTGTGTTTCTGTGTATGTATAGGGATGCATTGTGTGTGTGTGTGTGTGTGTGTGCGCGTAGTGTTAAAGAGCTCCCTGTCTTGCCCCCTGTCCTATAGAGCTGTCCCTTCTGTCCCTTAGAGCTCTCCTCTGCCCCTTAGTGGTCTCTCCTCTCCCCCACCCTCCCCTAGCGGTCTCTTCTCACACTCACCCACCCTCCCTGTGCTCTTCTCATCCCCCCTCCACCCTCCCTGTGTTCTTCTCACTCCTCCCTCTGTGTGTTCTCACCCCCCGTGTTCTTCTTACCCCCCTCCTCCCTGTGTTCTTCTTACTCCCCCCCTTGTTCTTCTTACCCCTTCTTCTTATTACTCCCCCTTCTTCTTACCCTCCTCCTTCTTCTTACCCCCCCTTCTTCTTCTTACCCCCTTCTTCTTCTTACCCCCCTTCTTCTTCTTACCCCTTCTTCTTTTTACTCCCCCCTCTTCTTCTTACTCCCCCCTCTTCTTCTTACTCCCCCCCTTGTTCTTCTTACCCCTTCTTCTTATTACTCCCCCTTCTTCTTACCCTCCTTCTTCTTCTTACCCCTTCCTTCTTCTTCTTCTTACCCCTTCCTTCTTCTTCTTACCCCTTCCTTCTTCTTCTTACCCCCCCTTCTTCTTCTTACCCCCCTTCTTCTTCTTACTCCCCCCTCTTCTTCTTACTCCCCCTTCTTCTTCTTACCTCCCTCTTCTTCTTACTCCCCTTCTTCTTCTTACCCCCCTCTTCTTCTTACCCCCTTCTTCTAATTACTCCCCACTCTTGTTCTTACTCCCCCCTTCTTCTTCTTACCCCCCTCTTTTTCTTACTCCCCCCTCTTATTATCCCCCTCCCCTCTTCTTACTCCCTCTCTTCCCTCTTCTTACTCCCCCCGCCCCTCTTACCCCCCCTCTTCTTACTCCCCCTCCCCTCTTCTTACTCCCCCCTCCCCTCTTCTTACCCCCCCCTCTTCTTACCCCCCTTCTTCTTACTCTCCCCCTCCCCTTTTCTTACTCTCCCCCCCTCCCCTCTTTATACTCTCCCCCCTCCCCTCTTTTTACTCTCCCCTCCTCCCCTCTTTTTACTCTCCCCCCCCTCTTTTTACTCTTCCCCCCTCCCCTCTTCTTACTCTCCCCCCTTCCCTCTTTTTACTCTCCCCCCTCCCCTCTTTATACTCTCCCCCCTCCCCTCTTTATACTCTCCCCCTCCCCTCTTTTTATTCTCCCCCTCCCCTCTTCTTACTCTCCCCCCTCCCCTCTTCTTACTCTCCCCCTCCCCTTTTCTTACTCTCCCCCCTCCCCTCTTTTTACTCTCCCCCCCTCCCCTCTTTTTACTCTCCCCCCTTCCCTCTTTTTACTCTCCCCCCCTCCCCTCTTTATACTCTCCCCCCCTCCCCTCTTTTTACTCTCCCCCCTCCCCTCTTTTTACTCTCCCCCCCTCCCCTCCCCTCTTTTTACTCTTCCCCCCTCCCCTCTTCTTACTCTCCCCCCCTTCTTCTTACCCCCCTTCCCTCTTTTTACTCTCCCCCCTCCCCTCTTTATACTCTCCCCCCCTCCCCTCTTTATACTCTCCCCCCCTCCCCTCTTTATACTCTCCCCCTCCCCTCTTTTTACTCTCCCCCCTCCCCTCTTTATACTCTCCCCCCTCCCCTCTTTTTACTCTCCCCCCTCCCCTCTTTTTACTCTCCCCCCTCCCCTCTTTTTACTCTCCCCCCTCCCCTCTTCTTACTCTTCCCCCCTCCCCTCTTCTTACTCTCCCCCCCTCCCCTCTTCTTACTCTCCCCCCCCCCCTTCTTCTTACCCCCTCCCCTGTAGGTGGCCGAGCTGCACTCCGGTCCGCGGTCCCGGCCGGAGTGACAGGAAGGTGCTCAGTGTGCACCTTCCTGTCAGTCCGGCCGGGTACAGGAAACAGAAACTCCTGTTCCGCGCGGAACAGGGGTTTCTGTTTCCTGTACCCGGCCGGACTGACAGGAAGTGCACACTCAGTGCACTTTCCTATCACTCCGGCCGGGACCGCGGACCGGAGACCAGCTCGGCCACCTACAAGGGAGGGGAGAATCTGTTCTGCAGCCGCCTGAGCGCTCTTTACAGAGCGCTCGGCGGCTGCAGCATTTAAAGGGCCGGCCCGCCGCGGCCGGTCCTAAAAGAATGTCGGGCGGCCTGGGGGGCAATTGCCTCCCTGCCCCCCGGCCCAGCCCGCCCCTGCATAGAGTACATCAGAAGTCACTTTCAACCTAATTAAATGCACCTTAATATTGTTTCAATTACCGATTCAACTCTAGACTGTAAGCTCCTTTGAGCAGGGTCCTCATCTACTTATTGTTCCTGTGTAATTGTCTTATTTATTGTATATTCCCCCCCCCCTTTTTATAATATTGTAAAGCGCTGCGGAATTAGTTGGCACTACATAAATACCAATAATAATTATAAGAATAACTCCTTGGAATTAAAGGTTTCAATAATTATACTGCGGTGATACTGGGTGTATATGGAGGCAAAAAGATAAGCAAAAACAAGAGGGTCACTAAATGCTACATCCTATTGTCTAACTGTCTTAAAAGTCAGTTCTGCCAGAACACGTTTAACTCATTAATTATTATTTCAGTTTTATATTCTCTACATCTCATCAGCTGACACCCATGATTTAAGATTCTAAGAAAATATATTCTTCACATTCTTGGCCCTTGTGATTCCTTTTGTACTTTCAGCCAAAAACATTTATCCTTAAAAGCACTGACTGAATTAAATCAAGTTTTTTTAAAAAAATATTTATAATTTATGTTAATACAGTGCAGTCATTTCTTATGCATCTTGCATTTCACACAAGGTCATTAAATACTGGCATACGTCTGATTAGAAAGAACTTACAATTTCTGGTTATATTGTGTTGGAATATGCTATTTTTATATCTGATTTGAAATTCTAGTAAATAAAACTAACAAAATTGACACATTCATAATATGTACAAAACATCACACCTAGCAATAAAATATCAGGAGGGAAACAGAAAAATGACAATAGTCAGCATGAAAGATAATTTAACAGCTATTGTAAGCATTGTTATTACTGTATTTTATAAAACCATTTCACAATTCACATAAGGAAATGTAAAAATACCCACAGAAAAATTATTATAGCTGGGTGAATTTGTACAAATAGTTGAGGCGTCCTCACAAAGCTATTGTTACTAAAAAGATCCTCTGTTGATGTGACAAATGGAAAATCGGTCTATTAGTTAGAAACATTCTTTTGCTCGGCTATATTATGAAGTGAGTTTCAGATGATAATTTCCTGTGAATTTCATAAAACAAAACCTGAATTGCTGAGTACTGAGTAATTACTTTGACTATTTACTTTTAGAATGTGTACACCAATTGTTTACATGCATTTGTTCGTCTATCAGTTTAGCTCATTTGTAATTTGCAAAGAAGTGATGTACGTAACAGAAGCATTAGTAGTCCAACTCATCAGCTGTCTTCGTCTTGTATTGTGTCTTCTAAAATGCGTATCTCTGTGTTTTAGATTAGGAAATAATTGGAGACACAGCTCTAATTATTTGATGTCTTCTATTTTAATGACTTTAAGGATCCTATTACCTTGTGCTCAGCTGCTGACGGATATATTGGTTCCTCTTGTTCTTTAGTAATTTCTTAGGCATGATGCTATACATATGTTGTAGACTTGTGCATGGCGTAAAAAATTTGTTTGGTTAGACTGCATTTTATCAATGCAATGTTTCAACTGCGAATGAGTTTCATTTTTAGGAAAAAGATTTGGATAAACCAAAAGATTGTAAAAATGTGCTAATCCGTGTACTGCAAAATATATACATGCAGTTGTAATCAAAATTATTGAACCCCCATTGAAAATCATTTTTTGGTCAGACCTTCAGCTGTTTGCAATGAACAAATCAAACAAAAGCAATTGAAATAGCTCAACACAGTGCATGCTTCAAGTAGTTACCCCAAATTCAACTGAAAATGCAACTTTTCCAGTCTCAAAATGATTCATCCTTCTTCATGGCAAGCATATTTAGTACTTCGTTGAGCACCTTTTGCTGTTATGGCCTGCTGCAAATGAGATGTATAGCCAGACAACAGCTTCTGGCAGTGTTCCTGAGGAACCTTGCCCATTGCTCATGAGTTCAGTTCAATATTATTCTGGGATTTGCGTGCTGCAACCACCTTCATCAAATCCCACCAGATATTTTCTATGGGGTTCACATCACGTGACTGTGATGGCCACTGTAGAATTTTCCAGGACTAATTCTTCAAACAAGCCTTAGTGGAATTTGAGGTATGCTTGTGATCATTGACTTGTTTCAAGGTCCAATGATGCCCAAGCTTCGGCTTCCTTAGAGGTGACATGACATTTTCTCCTAGGATTTCCTAATACTTCAACCAATCCATCTTGCCTTCCACTCGCTGCAGGTTTCCTGTGCCAGAGAATGCAAAGCAGCCCCAGAGCATCACCGAGCCCCCAACCTCCTTAACTGAGTATTCTTTTCGGCGAATGCTTCATTCTTCTTCCTCCTGATCCATTGGGCTGAAAAGTGTTTTTTAAGCGCTCCAAAGAACAGAATCCCCAAATTTCTGCGGCTTATTCATATGATTTTGAGCATATTGGAGCCAACTTCTTTTGCTCTCTTGACGGTTGAATTTTTTTTTTTTTTTTGACTGAAGAAGTTACAAGTTGCATTTTCAGTTGAATTTTAGAAAACCACTTGAAGCAATCATTGTGTTTAGCTATTTCAATTGCTTTTGTTTGATATGTTCATTGCAAATTGCTGAAAGTCTGTAAATTTTGACAATAAACCTGATTTTCAATGGGGGTTGAATAATTTTGATTACAACTGTAATATGTATATGTACATATATATGACAATTCTCATTTATTTAAGCTAATTCTGCTGAAAATGTGGTCAACTGAATGTTTACCATATTTCTGCTGAATTAAATTTAGTTACATTTGCCCAACATTAGTTTTTTGAGTGCTTGGTTACTTATGAGCATTTGGTTGCAAATTTTAAGCGTTTATTTGTTTTATTTTATATTTATGTATACTTACTTATTTGATTTAGAGGCTTTCCGCTAAGTATCAATCATCTTTTTTGGGATGCCACAAGCAGAACTCCCAATCCTGAAAGAAATTAAAAGGCTCATCCATTGCCCGTTTTGTTAAATCAGTCATATGGTGTTTTGGAGTGACAGAATTTAGATGACCTGCTCATTGCCCAACATTTAGATGAATTGCAATTTAAACTAAGATGAATGCACAATATATATTATATAGAATATATCATGATAATATATTATCAACTTCTGATCATGTTAAATTATCTTAGTGCTGTGTCTTGCCATTGACAAAAAAGAAGAATAATCACCCTTGTTTCCGAATATGTTCTCCTTTTATCTTTCTGGCTAGAGAAAACTACGTATTTATTTTAGGACCCTTAAAGAAAATTATTTATTTTAGGACCCTTAAATTCCCTCCCACTCATCTCTCACCCAATATGCCATAATTGCTATATTCCCTACTTCTTTTATTAGAAACATTTATATCTGCAAATTCACATAAAACAATCGTTTGGGAACCAGCAAAACCCACCAACAGTGATTTTATTTCAAGAATATATTTATTTTGTATACACATACACAAATGATAAAGAATATCATGTTGTTTTTTTTTTTTTTTTTTTTACAAATTTGGGAGAAATATAGCCTTCTTGCCGTGATTATGAAATTAAAATTTTGAACTTCCCCGGTATATATAGCATGATCCATGGCCCAATCAGTAGTTATCAGACCACCCTTGTATGTTTCCATATTGGTAATTTTTGTTCCTCTACAGTCAAGAGAAATTACAAAGGCTCATTCCATCACATCTTAACTAGTTTTAGATTTTATCCTGATGTTAACTAATTTATTTTTTAATGTTCACAAGTGCATCATCACAAGACAGCCATGCAATTGTTTTATTTGTGTGTTTTGCTCTTACAGTTTTATTATTCTGACATATAGTACTTTTCAGTTCATGGTAATAAGTCACTTTTTATTATGGTCAATTTTTCTGTTAAGAAAAATTTGTGTTAAATGAGAATGGCATGTTATATAGATGACTTTTACAGCTGTCATTTCTCTGACCTAATTTATGTTGAATACTTTGTTATCTCAACCTTGAATGCCTAATGCACTTTTGCTATTTTATTGTCAAACCTTGCTTTTTCTTGAATAAAAATGAATGTGTAAAATAACACTGATATTGAAAGTTATTTCTATAATGAAAGGCTTTTTTTCTTTTATAATTCCTTACATGAGAATATTTGTAAAATTCTTTAATCAATGCCATTATTTGTGGCATTTTTCTTGTAATTGTTGAACATCATCTTTCTCCATTTCTATGTCCCCATCTGGTTATCTGTCTGTACACATTGTTTTTTGGTGTATGCATCCAGATTGTGATATCAGACTTTAATTTTATGAATAATTATTAAACATACATTTTGTCATTAACAAACTAGGGCAAAGCTATGTCAATTGCTCTCCAATTATTGTACAAATACATGCACCTTGTGCTAAGGTGTCCAGGCCCTGGTCAGCTTAATCATTTATTTTCAAGTTTTGGAAAAGATATCAGCTAGACCCGAACTGCTTCTTCTTTTTTTTTTTTTTTTAGATCACTAGAAGTTAAGCACCTGTCATGGGTAGTACAACTTAATCATAAATGTGAAATAATTGAATACCTTCTGTTCATCGTACACTTGAAGAAGCCCCTTGTTGCGAAACGCGTTGTGTTTTAAATTGTAAGTACATCTCCTATAAAAGTATTTTTTTCTGACTACCTAATAATTTGGTTAGTATCTTTAATTTTAAATACTTTTATATGTATCCTAATTTTTTTTACCTGGCATATCCTAACATCTGTAGCTTTTATACCATCCAAAGAATCCATGGTGAGGATTGTTCCACCCAGGTGCATTACACAGAGCGGTTTGTCTGCTCTGTAAATTGTAAGTACATCTCCTATTTTATCCAGCACTTTTTTAATATAGAGAGCACTATGTGTATTCTCTTGTGTTTTTATTTCATATGACCTACACTGAAAATATCGTCAGAGGAATATCCTACATGTGGGGAGTTAAATGCCACTGTATGCTGTTTTAACTTGAGCTGGTTATAGCTCCCAGAAATGTAAGTTGGCATTTTTTAACCTGTTAAGTGCTGTCTGTGGCCATACTCATTTAACCCCTTAAGGACACATGACATGTGTGACATGTCATGATTCCCTTTTATTCCAGAAGTTTGGTCCTTAAGGGGTTAAGTTACTGCACCATTGGTCCCCTCTGTGTGTGTTTTTTCTTTCATATATTCTGATGAGGATTTGACCCAAGACATCTTGAGAATTTCTGAAGAATATACCTGTGAATTAGAGACTTTAATTTGCCTGTTTCCCTGGTATTTTTTTCTATTATTTATTTTATTTATTCACTTTGTTTTTGGTGCACCCTGTACTTGTTGTTTTCTGTTTTTCCAGTCCTTTGAAGGCTTTTAATGGTTACCCTTCCATTAAGTGTGCAGCCTCCCCCTTTCCATTGTGATCAGTTTGGATAGCGCTGTTCCATCCCTCTTTTTTCTTTATTATTACCATCTGTTCATCGTGCATGCAGAATTGCAAGCAATAAGTAGTTTAAAAAAGTTATCCTCTTCACTTGTTAATCAACATGTGGCAGAGCGGAGCACTTTCCAAGCATGGTAAGCGAATCCTTTGTCTAAGGACCAGGTGGTCTGAAACATGTAAGGAAGATTGTTTTGGCTTTTGTTTTCCTCTGTTTGTCTATGTACCTTGTGTAATAAACCTTTCCTTTTGGATTTGGGGTGTTTGCCTTTCCTGCAGGGGCGTATTAGCCGCGAGGCAAACAAGGCATTTGCCTTGGGCGGCATTTTCCAGGGGGCGGCAAAAAAAGCCGCCCCCCAAATGCCCAAGGCAAATGTCTTGTAAGCCTTGCGGCTAACAGACATGCTGGGCTGCTGGGCGGACGGGCGGCGCTGGTGGGCAGGCTGGCGAGGGAGCACTTCCTCTGAGCTCTCTGCTCAGCTCCCTCGCACGCCACACAGTGAGGCTGGGAGCCGGATTATGATGTCATATTCCGGCTCCGCCTCCCAGCCTCACTGTGCGGCGCGCGAGGGAGCTGAGCAGAGAGCTCAGAGGAAGTGCTCCCTCGCCAGCCTGCCGCCCGCCAATGCCGCCCGCCCGCCCAGCAGCCACTGGACCACCAGGGAAAAAAGATGACCCCCCCAGCATTCCCAAAGGTAAGGAGGCTGGGGGGGGTTAAAGTGCCTAGGGCAGCACAAAACAAGGATACACCACTGCTTTCCTGGCATTATTGTTTTGTTCTTTCTTTGCATATTAAGCAAGAGAACAATTCTATGGATGGTTTACCAGTGTTGTTGTGGATTAGATAACCTTCACAGTAACCACATGATATACATACCATGTTGTCCTGTAATAGCTATAATTCCTTCTGGAATCCCTGGGTGTTGTGTGGCCACCCATCGACAGTCTATAGAGCTCGCGTACGAGTAAGACCATCATGCTTTGCTGACACTTTAGGTGAATGGGGTGAACATAAGATGACCCTCTATTTATATGCAGCATGTTGGTATCATTCCTTGTCCTGGTAAGTGCTGTTGTGCTTGTCAAACAGGTGGAGAGAATGAGAGATTGCTGATGCAACTAGTGTGAAACCTATGAAACCAGAATGATAGCAGTTGTCACAGTATTGAAGAGGAGATGCATATTTAATAAAAGCAAACTAAATAACTTATTTTTATATTTGGTATTGCCATTAAAGGATGATATCTATATAAAAATGTTAATCATTATCATATTAATAATAATAATAATAATTTTGTTAAGTCTAGAAAAGCGACATTGGCATACAATATACCTAATTAAACGCATCTTATTATCATCTGCTGAAATTCTGTTGATGTAGGAACTTCATTCAGTCTGAAGTCTAAAATTGGGTGGCTCAACACTAAAACATCATATTATTTGAAGTTAAATGTATAAATTCTCTAGTTTGCGTAATTATTTTTATCTGAACCTAATGTCAATCATCCATAAAATGCAACAACAAAAAATAAAATGTTAAAAAGTAGCTTACGGAGAAGACATTATTTGACAGAAAATAAGACAGCACGTTGAACACCAAAATCATCCTTGTAACGCTTTTCCTTCCCAGTAATTATTGTTAGACATTTCTCATTTTCTAGATGTCATTCACAAATGGTTAACGTGATATTGTTTCCCACTGAAATTCCAACAGTGAAACCGTAGCCTTAATTTCCAGAGTGCTTTGAAATTGCCACGTCGTCGTGACCCTTATGTGTTTGATGTTTGTGTTGATGGACTGCTGATGGAAAAGTCTAGTGGTCCCTGAGATGTAAAGTGATACACAAGAACAATTAAGCACAAGGACATGCAAATTAAATCCATGAGTGTTATAAGCATTGAACTCTAGTATGAAAATATAGAATAGCGTTTTATGTGCTAATTATTTTTTTAATATTAACAATGTTATGACATGAGAACAGACCCATTGATAAGAAAAATTGCTGCACAAATATGTAAAGATTTTCTGAACACATTGGGTACAAAAATTTGGTTTTGTCCGTATTGTCACTTTTTCTTTAGCATACGTAAATATTATTCAATCTATAATATTGAAATATGGTATATTTCTGTGATGTAATGACCGGAATAAACTTATATTAAGAAAGAATGAAACCAATACTGAGATGATGACATGATGACAGCAGAATCTTTTTCATGTTTGAAGCCTGGGAAAAACAGAGTTATCCATCACAACTTTATCCATGTTTTTGATGTATTAAATGGTCATAAAACGGAATGATCCTCATGCTAGATACCTTCCTATTAAAGTTTTTTGTTTGTGCCAGTTCCTTTTTTATCCACCCCATTAAACATTTTGAAATACTTGTGGTTACGAAGTGTACAGTGGGTTAAATACAAAAATAAAAAAAAATCAGCTTTATTCCAACTGCTTGAGTGATCATAGTCTCGTGTTACAATATCCGTATACCTATTGCTACCAATTCCCTGCTGCTGGTGAGCATGTGTCAGTAGGGAATTGTGGATGTTAGAAGTTATATGCATAAGATATCGTTCTGTACTTTAAAATTACTACTGTGGTTAAAAATTAGCTGTATTAGTCAAGTGACACAGAAGTAAAATATAAAGTAACCGTAGTATCTTGAATAATTTATTTTTAGATGAACAGAATATTGTAACAGCAAGCTTTTGGGAGTAAAACCCTTCATTACATTAAGTTTATGTCACACGAAGTGAGGGAGGTGGGGCGACTATTGTAGGTAGTGACAGGGACACTATTGCATTAGGAATGCAAGTTGGTTCTCCTTCAAAGAAGTTGTAAAAAATGTTTTCAATCCAGCCTTAATTCTCATTTGGAATGGGCTTTTCATATCAAAATATTTGTATTACATGGACTCCATATTTAATCTAATATCAGTTCAAAGGAAAATATCAGATCACATAATGAAGACCGGGTTAACAAATATTCTCTTTTGTGAACACTTATACAGTGCTGCACTCATACTAAGTGTTCGGAAGGTGGAAACACCAACCAGACTTTGAGTTGTGTTTTTTGTTGTCTATATATTTATTCCATGTGTCTTCAATTTTACCTATTAGTGCTGTTGTTATTGGTGTTTTATATTTTTTATTTCTACTTTTAAAGGAATGCAAGGTAGATATCACTCGATACCTCCAAAAATGCTCCAGAACTGCTGAACGCTGTTGGAGAAAGTCTCACTGTGCATCTGACTTTCTCCACTATAAATTTATGCTGAGCTCATACAGCTTGGCTCTTTCCTCTGCAAAAGTTAATTACTTCAATATCCTCATAACCACACTCTCCCGCGAACCGAAACGACTATTTCACACATTTAACTCTCTTCTTCGCCCTGCTGTTCCTCCTCCACCTACTAACTTGACCGTCTCAGACTTTGCAACTCACTTCACTGACAAGATCTCTACAATCAGAGAAGAGATCTCTCATCTTTCTTCTTCCCCTTACAATACTTCCCCTAACTTCACTCCCTCTGCTGTTCTATGTTCATTCGCACCCGCTACATTGAAAGAGGTTTCTGCTCTGCTCCAGTCCTCCCGCCCCACAACCTGCTCCCTAGATCCAATTCCCTCGCATCTCATCCGTACTCTGTCTTCTTCTCTTTCTCCACCTCTGACTAAAATTCTCAATCTCTCTCTCTCTCCTCTGGTATATTTCCATCGCCCTTCAAACATGCAACTGTAACCCCAATTCTAAAGAAGCCCAATCTTGACCCTAACTTCCCATCTAACTATCATCGCTACTGCCTTTTGCATCCAAGATCCTTGAAAGAATTGTGTATGCGAGATTGACAGACTTCCTCGAGTCCAACTCTAGACCTGCTTCAGTCTGGTTTCCGTGCTAAGCACTCTGTGGAAACGGCACTGACCAAAGTATCCAATGATCTACTCGCTGCAAAATCTCATGGTCACTACTCTATCCTAATTCTCCTTGACCTGTCTGCGGCTTTTGACATTGTTGATCATCAACTGCTTCTTCTCATCCTCCGCAATATCGGTCTACAAGATATTGCTCTCTCCTGGTGCTCCTCCTACCTCTCCCAGCGCTCTTTCAGTGTTTCTTTCTCTGGCTCTGCTTCTTCTCCCCAACTCCTCTCTGTTGGTGTCCCCCAAGGTTCAGTCCTTGGTCCCCTACTGTTCTCCATCTATACTTCCTCCCTTGGTAAACTCACTAGCTCCATTGGCTTCCAATATCATTTCTATGCAGATGACACGCAAATCTACCTCTCCTCTCCTGATCCCCGTCCCTCTTGACTAGTGTCTCTGACTGCCTCTCTGCTGTTTCTAATTGGATGGCTGCCCACTTCCTTAAACTAAACTTGACCAAAACTGAAATTCTGGTCTTTCTCTGGTCGTTCTCTTTGACTCCGACCTCTCCTTCAAGCCTCATGTCCAATCTATCGCCAAATCCTGTCATTTCCATCTCAAAAAAATTGCGCGCATCCGCCACCTACTTAACGCCAGATGCGACTAAGGTGTTGGTCCATTCCACTGTCCTTTCTCGCCTTGACTACTGTAATCCGCTTCTCAGTGGTCTTACGTGCTCCCAACTTGCGCCGTTCGTTACAGTCCATAATGAATGCGGCAGCGAGGCTCATCTCCCTGTCCGCCCGCACCTCCCATGCCTCACCCTTCTGTCAGTCCCTACATTGGCTTCCTATAAAATATAGAGCTCAATTTAAAATTCTGGTTCTTGCTTTCAAATCTCTACATAATGCTGTTCTCACTTATCTATCCTCCCTTATACACAAGTATGTCCCGTCCAGGCCCTTACGATCTGCTGAAGACTTATGTCTATCTTCTGTCCTTACTCCCACCTCTGATGCTCGCCTTCAAGATTTCTCGAGGGCTGCACCGTTCCTGTGGAACTCGCTTCCCTCCTCCGTTAGATGCTTACCCAGTCCCCACTCCTTCAAAAAATTGTTAAAAACACACTTCTTCATAAAAGCGTATCAATTAAACTGTTAATAGCTCCCAACTGATTCCTCTTCTGAAACTGTCAATAGTCTAATACTATCCTTACCTTTTGGTGTCATTTTACCCCACTCCCTCTAGCATGTAAGCTCATTGAGCAGGGCCCTCAACCCCTCTGTTCCTGTGTGTCCAACTTGTCTGGTTACAACTACATGTCTGTTCGTCCACCCATTGTAAAGCGCTGCGGATTTTGACGGCGCTCTATAAATATCATAATAATAATAATAATATCATATAATGAGTGACTTTAAGTTCCAGAGATACGGTGAAGCAGTTAAGATAAGAAGGAGAAATGCACAGCCATATAACTTACAGTAAAGGAAGTGTAGTTATGTGCTAATTGGTTGACTGAAAATTTAATAAGATTAATTTGAGTGAATTTTTGTTTCTTTAAATCTGTTTTTCCAAAGAAAACATTGGCTCCTCGGAGATTGACTTGGCAGCATGAGTATCTCCACTTCTAATTACCTCCACTTTTTCTCTTTGAAAATTTATAAGATTTACCTTGTGTTTTGCGGGTAACTGAAAAATGTAAATCATGGTCTGACTAATATCCCTAACTTGTATATTTTTACCCTCATTATATAACACTGCAAACATATCAGAAGACATGTAGACATTAATATGTGGCTATGAGACTCTTCCCAACTACTCTTTCTTTGCCGCTTGCCTCCCAGGTGAGTCAATTCTGATTACATTGCCCTTAGTGCTGTATATTTTGTGTATCTCAGTTTTTTTACCATACCATTGTTTTAATTGTATTTTTTGGTCCTAATTATTGTTATTACATCTTTATTTATACCACAGGGTTTTTTCTTTCACTCCCACTGGCTCTTAAGCCATTTTATCCTCATACACTCGGCTCTAATTATTCCCCTCCCTTTCAGTTCAGGTTTTTTTGTGTTTTTTTGCTGACCGCGATCACAGCTTTTTTCTTATCTTCCCCACACTCTTCTAGTCAGGCCCCACTGCAGTGAGTATTGCGCAGCCCATCTGGCCGTTTTTCCCGCTTTTTTCCTGTGACGCGAGTGGCTGCCGCCTCCTTCAGTGCCGGCAGCTATTTTGTTTCTTTTGGCAGTTTATTTTCATCAGAGAAACATTTCTAATCCCTCTTGGTTTTCAAAGCTCATTTTTCCAAGTACCAAGGTAAGTTTTTCTTGTGAAATATATTTCTTTGTACTACTCTTCCATAATCATATCTTTTAAAATATATTCTAAGTAAGTTCTTACCCATATTCTTCCTGCCTCATCTATTTAAAGTGGAATTATTTTTTCATCTTCATATAAATAAATCCAAACATGAATCTGCCTAAAGTGTGACCCTCTTTATTGTGACAGGTGACCCTTGTTTGCTATAGTGGTAATTTTCTCCACTACTTAGCTACCTACTGCGTCTTTGTTTATCTATACTGCATCTTTGTGTTACTACTGCATCTTTGTGTTACCTCCATATACTTTACTTGGGTGATCCTATTACCCAAAGTTTCTCAGACTCTGAGGATTACATCACATAATAGATCTGACTATGAAGGGTCTCCCGGCAACAGTACCTCAGCCGGTAAAGGCAAGGCACTGGCTAAAAATCCAAGGTTGTCACACACCTCCTCGAGCCAACAGATAATTGATCCCCTAGAGGGTTCCACATTCCACTATGACCTACAAGTCATGGATGAGTACTGCACGGGGTATTCTGATGATGATGTTTCTGATTTCACCTCTCTTAATAAAGCTCAAACATGCCTGTGCAGAGTGATCCACTCTCATCATTATTCTGGCAGGGCCGGTCACCATAGAGGCTGAGCTACTGGCAGGACTGCCTTCACAGACTATAGGCCTCATTCCATTGAACCTTGGAACTCAGGTTATACTCGCCCTTATCACAGACAACTCTTCACAAACAGAGGATTGATCAGAGGACGTGGGTCTGCTTTACCCAGGGGTCTCACTGCTGCAGATAATAAACCTACCCTTTTTCTAATACCTGTTATAGACCGTCTAAACCATTTTCCCACAGTGGTCTCTACTCACTCAGGATCCTTAGATCCTTCAAACTGTTTCAGGGTTTCACATAGATTTAATCTCAGACCCACTACAAGAGTTTCCTCCTCACCCTCTAAGGATCTCCCAATCGAACACATCCATTTTACACTCAGAACTCTGCAATCTCAGAGACAAGAGTTCAATCAAACATTCTCCATTCCCACCCAGGTTTCTCAGCAACATTTTCCTGGTCCGGAAGAAATCCAACGAACTTCGCCCTATCATCAATTTAAGAAACTTAAATCAGTTCATAGTATATCGTCATTTCAAAAAGGAAAGCATACACATGCTTCAAGACTTCCTCTGCAAGGGAGATTGGTTCTCCCACTTTGATTTAAGAGATGCATACCTTACAGTTCCAGTGGCATCTCACTTGCCTCTCTTTTGGTCTCTCTTCCACCCCTTGGTGTTTCACCAAGTTGATGAAACCAGTTATGGCTCTTCTCCATTCCCAAGGTATCAGATCTATCGTCTATCTAGACGACATCCTAATCATGGTTCAAGATCTGTTCACCCTTCAAAAACATACAGAAATTACCAAATTCATCTCTTCTCTTCAGAACCTGGATTTGTAATCAATTTCAAGACATCTTCTCTGATCCCATCTCAGACTATTCTTTTCTTGGGTTTTCAGATTGATCGGTCCTTTCGATTCTTTATCTCCCGTCTTCAAAGATAAAATCCACCAAAAAGGATATTTGGAAACTGCTGTCCTCTTAACAGGTTTAGCTTCACAATTTAGCTCAAATCATAGGACTACTTTCTGCCTCAATTCAAGCAATTTTCCAAAGCTACACTACAGGGCAATGAAACGTCTCAAGACACATTATCTTCACAGATCCAGGTCATACGACCAAAAATTTTTCTTACCGATGAGGTCAATCTAAAGTTAGACTGGTGGCTACAGAACATGGAAGCTTGGAAGGGGAAAGCTATATTCGGTTGCCAAAACAATTTTATCCTGGAGTCAGACACAAGCCTCCTAGGTTGGGGGCTACCTACTCTGACCTCTCCACGGGCAGACTGTGGAAACAGTCGGAACTAACATTGCATATCAATTGCCTCGAACTGATGGCTGTTTCCTTTGTGATTCACAACTTCACCAAGGACACCTACAACTGTTCTTTGCTTCTCAGGATGGACAACATTTCCGCTGTCCCTTATGTCAATCATCTAGGGGGTTCTCGACCAAAACTCCTTTCAGACCTTACGAGAGAACTTGATCAGTTCTGTCTGGACAGGAACCTCTCTCTTTGGGCAGAATACCTTCCAGGACCTTCACTGGCGAGATGCCAGTGATTGGCACCTGTATCTGGGCATTTTCCATCATCCACATCTACTTTGCGGGCCTCCTACTCTGGACCTATTTGCCTCCAGACTGAATCGTCAGACCGACGCCTTTTTCAGTTGGTTACCAGATCCGATGTCACAAGCCGTCGGCGCATTCCTACAACCATGGCCATCAACATGGGTTCATTCCTTTCCACCCTTTTCGATGATCTCTCAAACTCTTCATCGTCTCAGAGTTCTTGGAGTCAAGATCCTCTTAATAACTCCTCTCTGGAGGGCCCAACCTTGATATCCCAATCTCCTAGAAATGTCTGCAGATTACCCTCTGCTTCTACTGGTATCACAATCTCCTCCAAGATTCTTCAGGGGACTTCCATTCTCTCGCCGTCCAAGGTTGTCTTTGACTCGTGACCTGGTGTGTTTTGTGGTATCCTGGTATGTCTCAGGACTTACATCATGCTGCAAGAGCATATCTTGCAGCATGATGTTTTCTGGGTTAGCTAATGTTTGGAACGGGATATTGATCCCTTTTCAACTACTTTGGTGAATATTATGAACTTCCTATCTTCTCTTTTTGACAAAGGAACGTCTAACTGTACCATACCATTTTTTGTTCTGCTATTTTGGCAGCTCATATCCCAATTGACACATTTCCGGTTGTGAAACATCCTTCTGTTTGCAGGTTGTTACTGGGTATTCGTCTTTCTCGACCCCCGGCTCCTCCATACATCGAATTCTGGGATGTTGCTCAGGTTTTGTCGTTCCTGGAAGCATGGCCTCCTAATTCGGAAATTTCCTTGCGCCAACTCTCAAACTAACCTTGCTTTGTTTAGTTTAGTTTTGTCGCATTTCTGACATCATGTCCTTTGGCTTCCATGCTTTTGCATTCACCCCTGATGGTGTAAGTTTTTCCATTGTTTGTCGCACACAGGTTCTTTCCACCTCTGTTTTGTATCCTTACTTTCCAGATAGACCTTCTCTTTGTGTTGCTTGTTGCTTACAGCGATATGTCACTCTTATCTCCCCTCTTCAGGTTCCATCGGGACCTCTGTTTGTATCTTATGTTCGTTCTTATAACCTTTTGTCTTGTCCCACGATTGCTCATTGGATTAGATGGCTTCTTTGTCTTGCCGAAGTTGAAGCTTCTTTTGGTGGCCATTCTGTGCTATGCACAGCTGTGTCCACCGACATGGTCACCAGGGGTCTTTTTGTCTTCCTCTAATTGGTCATGAGAATCCACTTTGCTTACCTTGTATTTCCTACCTGCATCTCACGATTTTTTCCATTTACTCTCCAGGCATTAAAACAGCAAATATGAAGCCTCCTGTCTTGCCATAAAATTAGAGATTATTCTAGCTTCAGTGACCGAATAATCTAAATTTTATTAAAGACAGGAGGCGAATATTTTCCCACCCATTGGCTCCTTTAAATCTTTCAATGTCCCACCCCTTTATTTCATCCACTTGGGGATATTCAGGTAAAGTCTTAAATGCCTTTTACTTGCCTCGTACATCATTGGACCATGTTTTTTTTGTAATGTGTTTAGATTACTCTAGTTTTCATAATATAGATGTACATTGCATTGCATAATTATTGACACATGACTTGTCACATTAATGTTTGCTTCTGTATGACTGCCAGTCTATCAATCACACCATAATTTCACGAATTTTCTTTTCATTCTAGTGTGAAGTTTCTCCTTGTCCTTCACGGCATCCTTGATTTCTCTTCATTGGACTCTTTATGTCTCGTTTACTTGGTTGACTACGCTTTGTGTTTTGCAGACTATTTTCTGGTTTACATGGTTGACTTCAAGTTTTGGCTGCAATAAGAAAGCCACATATTACTGTCTACATGTCTTCTGTAAAAAGCTGCAATTAGATCGCGGTCAGCAAACAAATAAATCCTGAACTGAAAGTGAGGGGGATAATTAGAGCCGAGTGTAAGAGGATACAATGGCTTAAGAGCCAGTGGGAGTGAAGGAAAAAACCCTGTGGGCCGACAAGAGGTTGGTCCTGAGGGGAGAATCTATATATAACAATAACTAATATACAATATAACAATAACTATATAACTAATAACTATATAACAATATAACTGATAACAATAATTAGGACCAAAAAATACAATTAAAACAATGGTATGGTAAAAAACTGAGGTACACAAAATATACAGCACTAAGGCCAATGTAATCAGAAATGACTCACCTGGGAGGCAAGCAGCAAAGAAAGAGGCGTTGGGAGGAGTCTATAGCCACATATTATAATACATGTCTTTTGATTGGTTGATTTTATTTTCTGTTGTTTAACTGTTTCTTTGCTGCTGGGAGGATTCAGTAAAGAAAGTAAAGCAAATATTCACCTCCTGTCTTTAATAATATTTAGATTATTCGGTCACTGAAGCTAGAATAATCCCTAATTATCTTTAATTGCACCTTGAGGTGTAGTAGAAAGTTTATGAATTTGAGGTATTCTTTTTTAAATTTCTCCCGTAGAAAGATAAAATTAATGGCAACTGGCAAATTTTCAACCTGCGTAATTCCGCCTTTGGTTGTCCTTGAATCATGAAAGTGTTACTTCTACATTGTATGTTTGTTTTATTAATTTTTTTCTGCTCACATGTGGCGTTCAATCCTCCGGCAGATAAACTGCTTCAATCTGATCAACTACTTTAGAATACCCATACAAAGAAATCAATTGGGTTTGCTTCCTGCAGTCAGCACATGCTGTTTTAGATCTGTTGCAAGTCATTTAACTTCACAAACTCAGCATTTGTATTGTATCTTTTTTCCTAACAGTTTTATTAGCTTTGAAACAGTAGATAAATGAAAAGAGACAATTATGATCATTAACACAAACATCACTTTAAACAATGATAAGCGTTCAGAGCAGCGTGGCTATATTATTTACCAAGCCATGTATAATTGTGACATCTCTTGCAGGCATTTGGAAAGAAAATTAAACATGCAGTAGAATTTTATGGGTCTCCTGTACCTATAAAAAACAAATTGAAATTACTTTTTTTTCAAATGCACCACTGAAAATGACAGATATTTTAGTATACATGCTAATCCACATTTTGTCTGTTTTTAATTTATTTAATAAATCATATTTATGTGTTTATATTAATGGAGTGTTCAAAAATAAATTAGATTTGTATGTTTTAAGTATCAGGGTGAGTGCATCTTTTGTATTTTAAGAAAGTTACATCTATTGGGTCGTCCTTACATATGTTTTATTGAACATCCTGAGTTCTCTATATCAGGTGCTGGAGCCCCAGGAAAAATGCTGGAGGATCTTCGTGCTACGAAGATCCTGTGCGAAAGACAACAGCGTTAAAATGAATTATCAGTGTTTGTGTTTAACATAAGGCTATTTTCTTAATAAAAAGATTTAGAGTTGTTTTGTTAAATTATACCTCTTAAATAATATCCAATTATTTGAAAATGGGTTTGAAGCCCTTTGTTGACTGAAGTGGCTGGATGTGGTCATGTTTTGACCCTTGGACTGAAATCAAATGAACATCGATACCTGTTACACCATAGCAACTAAAATGGGTGGGGGGAGGGGTCATGTGAAGACCCTCTCTTCCATTGTACCATTGGCATGGGGATGAAGGACTAAAACATGAGTTAGACGTTTTCCATAAAGGTTCTTCATATGTAAGGTGAACTGCAGTCTTGGCAATTTGGCCATAATTCCGTGCCAATCCCAAAAATATAGGTTAACAGGGAAATAGGATTGGGATATATATTTTAATAGTTGTTGTGTAGTTGATTTGATGGAGGTGTAGTATGCAGTTAGGTGGCCAGGGATTTAGGACTCCTTGATTACAGGAGTTCAAGCTAGACGCTTAGTCACTTAAGGCAATTTACAGCATAGGTTGGGAGGAAGGAATGAAATAATAGCTCACCTATTTCACCCTAATGTACACATTGTGAAGGAAATAAAAGTTATTTCCCAATACCCAAGCTATTATGGGACAGGCTCTCCTTTTTCTTTACCAGCGGACTCAATTATTGGTCCACTCTGGTTGAATATATATCCTGAGCTCGCAACGTATTTGTGTTTGTATTGTATGTGGGCAGGTTTTGCTCATTGGCAGCCTACGCTATCAGTGGCTGCTACTTTGTTTACTTTTAACAAAGGTCCATCTCAAAGTGTTATAAATCATTACAAAATCAATAAATAGATGCACAATATGGAGTCTACAAGATTTCAAGTGAAGTGGTATCCCCTAAGCCACCTCTGCAAGATACAGAAAAAACATACATACGTAAGGTGGAGCTTCTTGCATGAGTTGTTCAGTATATATCTGTAATAATATAAATGCAAAACACAAATAGCGCAATATTGTTGTAATAGAAGTAATCTTATAAAAAGACGTATATAGTGTCACTCACAAGTCAGGAGTCATAAACCACATATGACTTGGATGGTAAGCGCTTGTGGACACTTTAAGGATGTCCAATCCTTTCTTGTGGTGACTTTGCTGGAAACCTGGTTCCTTTTGCTTTTTGAAGTGATGATGGTTATTCAGTATTCCCAGTATTAGGTATGTGTATATAGGATGCCACAGCAAAGTTTCCAAAAACAATGTGCTTTTATTAGTAATCCACAATAAATATACACTAAAAATGCAATAGTGAAAGAAAGAAAAAGAGATACAATTTGTGGCGCTAAAGTAAATGGCAGCTAGAACACACTAGTGGGTGCAATCACAATAAACCCACAAAACAAGTACACAAAAACAGAAATAGTGTGCAGCGCATGTACAAGACCCACAGATCTTTGAGAAATACAAACACAATAAGTGGATATGTGATAGTAATAAAGGAGATAAATACCCCAATATCATTCAATCTTTGAGGGTCATAAGCATTTGCCAGATCCTGTATAAAAACTGGTTCAAGTGGTGTCACTTTAAGATATAATGTCTCAAACTTGATCTTGAAATTACTCCCAGGGATGAAGCTTGGTCCTCAGAGTATAAGAATTATGGAGCAAGCAAACATCAAATTAGAAGAGTAAAAAATCACATTTATTACAAATAAATAAAAAACCTTACATTGAGGTCTTGCAAAATCAGCATAAACATCAGCACAACGCGTTTCAACGATTGATCTCGTCTTCCTCAGGTGCAATTCACAATATCACAAATTGTACATACATTTAAAAGCCTTTTGGCGCTGAAAAAAATGGGTATTTGGAACCCGCCCCCTTTGCCATCAGACCAATCAGCAAAAAACAGATGATACCTCTTTTGCTGTGGATTACCAATAAAAGCAAATTGTTTTTGGAAACTTTGCTGTGGCATCCTATATACACATACCTAATACTGGGAATACTGAATGACCATCATCACTTCAAAAAGCAAAAGGAACCAGGTTTCCAGCAAAGTCACCACAAGAAAGGATTGGACATCCTTAAAGAGTCCACAAGCGCTTACCATCCGAGTCATATGTGGTTTATGACTCCTGACTTGTGAGTGACACTATATACGTCTTTTTATAAGATTACTTCTATTACAACAATATTGCGCTATTTGTGTTTTGTATTTATTTTATTACAGATATATACGGAACAACTTATGCAAGAAGCTCCACCTTATAAATCATTACGTTTAATGGGACACTTTAACCCAGTAAGAAATTACCATTGACCATATGTCTGTAATTTAAATTAAAGTGTGCATCTAGACGAAATATACTTTAAGAAAAAACTGGGCAGCTTTTTTCTCATTCTAATAATTGGTGTACGGATTCAAAACTGATGCAATGAGTATCAGTTCTAAAATAGAATTAGATACCTGTCAGTTACCCATGCTCTCCAACTGCTGCTCATCGCATCTTTTAGTGTATCCTGCACCTGGGCTTTTGGCTTTTTACTATGTGTTGATAAATTATATGACTAGTTAGATTAAAAACAAAAGAAGGAAGGTATGTAGATGAGGATAAAGGTCTAGCTGACTGCCTCAATGAATATTTTTGTTCGGTATTTACAGATGCAAATGAAGGAAAGGGACCTCAGTTAAGAAAAAGGATAAATGAGTCATTTATTACACGTGAGTTTACAGAGGAAGAGGTTCTATTTCAACTGTCAAAAGTAAAGACAAATAAGTCAATGGGACCTGATGGAATACACCCAAAGTTATTAAAATAGCTTAGTGGTGTACTAGCAAAACCATTAACAGATTTATTTAACCATTCATTGATAACAGGAGTAGTCCCAGAAGATTGGAAGTTAGCGAATGTTGTGCCCATTCACAAGAAAGGTAATAGGGAGGAGTCGGGCAACTATAGGCCAGTAAGCCTTACTTCAGTAGTGGGGAAAGTGATGGAAACCATGTTAAAGGATAGGATTGTTGAACATCTAAAAACACATGGATTTCAAGACCAGAGACAACATGGGTTTACTTCAGGGAGATCATGCCAAACTAATCTTATTGATTTTTTTGATTGGGTAACTAAAATTATAGATCAGGGTGGTGCAGTAGACATTGCTTACCTAGATTTCAGTAAGGCTTTTGACACTGTTGCACATAGAAGGCTTATCAATAAACTACAATCTTTGAGTTTGGATTCCAATATTGTTGAATGGGTAAGGCAGTGGCTGAGTGACAGGCAACAGAGGGTTGTAGTCAATGGAGTATATTCGAAGCTTGGGCTTGTCACCAGTGGGGTACCTCAGGGATCTGTACTTGGACCCATTCTCTTTAATATTTGTATTAGTGATATTGCAGAAGGTCTTGATGGTAAGGTGTGTATTTTTGCGGATGATACTAAGATATGTAACAGGGTTGATGTTCCAGGAGGGATAAGCCAAATGGAAAATGATTTAGGTAAACTAGAAAAATGGTCAGAGTTGTGGCAACTGACATTTAATGTGGATAAGTGCAAGATAATGCATCTTGGACGTAAAAACCCAAGGGTAGAGTACAAAATATTTGATAGAGTCCTAACCTCAACATCTGAGGAAAGGGATTTAGGGGTGATTATTTCTGATGACTTAAAGGTAGGCAGACAATGTAATAGAGCAGCAGGAAATGCTAGCAGAATGCTTGGTTGTATAGGGAGAGGTATTAGCAGTAGAAAGAGGGAAGTGCTCATGCCATTGTACAGAACACTGGTGAGACCCCACTTGGAGTACTGTACACAGTACTGGAGACCCTATCTTCAGAAGGATATTGATACCTTAGAGAGAGTTCAAAGAAGGGCTACTAAACTGGTTCATGGATTGCAGGATAAAACTTACCAGGAAAGGTTAAAGGATCTTAACATGTATAGCTTGGAGGAAAGACGAGACAGGGGGGATATGATAGAAACATTTAAATACATAAAGGGAATCAACACAGTAAAGGAGGAGACTATATTTAAAAGAAGAAAAACTACCACAACAAGAGGACATAGTCTTAAATTAGAGGGACAAAGGTTTAAAAATAATATCAGGAAGTATTACTTTACTGAGAGGGTAGTGGATGCATGGAATAGCCTTCCAGCTGAAGTGGTAGAGGTTAACACAGTAAAGGAGTTTAAGCATGCGTGGGATAGGCATAAGGCTATCCTAACTATAAGATAAGGCCAGGGACTAATGAAAGTATTTAGAAAACTGGGCAGACTAGATGGGCCGAATGGTTCTTATCTGCCGTCACATTCTATGTTTCTATGTTTCTATGTTTCTATGACTAGGTTATTTACCCAGTTGTTGATTGATGTTTCACTTGGCCTTTGCCAAGTGTGACAAGAGCTTGACAAGTGCTCTTAGAAGTCGAAATGTTGACTTTATATCTCTAATAAATCTGCCTCATTGGATTCATTTTGTGCCTGGTCCTACTTTCTTCGATTACTAGTGTTGAAGTGCTCTGATAACTGATTTGCAAAATGAACATCAAACATTCAAATTAGTGAGTTCGGGGGAGATATAAATCCCCAGAAGAATCAATTTGGTGATTTTTGCCTACACTTGCAAGTTAGTTGCAAATTCGACAGAATTCAGTATTTTATGGTTGAACTCATTAGTTAAAAGCTGAATCCAGTACTGGTAAAGGATGAGGTCTGCAGTCATAAGCTACAGCTAGTTTCAATCTTTTCTGTTTAACTAATATATGGCATTCTTACACGATTTACTACCAGGTTTATTCATTGGACTCGGAATTGTACTGAATTAAATTTGGTACAATTCAGAATTCAGTGAATATACCAAATAATGACATAATGTTCACGTTCTATTTTTAGAACAAATAATTTCTTAAAATTACAGAGTAATCACCACTAGATGGCAGCATGTGATAATTTTTTTTTATTAAAAAAAATAAAATAAAAAAAAGTACAGAACATCTCCCAATCAATCATTCCTTGAAAGATGTGTTTAGAAAAGTTTTAGAAAAGCAATATGTATACTTAGCAGAAGAAACATATTAAACAAATTACAGTGCTTTGACATTTTAAAAGAAACATGACAAACAGATGATTTCAATTTAAAGATTATAATAGAAAGCCAAAGCTATGCTTAAGATTCTCACTTGTTTTACATGTTACATGCAAAATCAACCACTTCTAGTTAACCCCTTACAGACCAGACTGAATCTGTCATAGCATGGCAGACTTTAAAGGGTTACTCCAAGCATCACAAACACTACAGATCAATGCAGTGGCTATGAAGCCAATAGTACCCTGGTCCCTTTTCTCAGTAATGGGACAAACCATTTTGCAATGTTTTGCCTTTTTACCTGGGTCCTTGCCGAGCCCCTAGACTCCGGCACAACTGGCTGTGACATGCATCAAGCTTCTGAGGAGCAATAGAGCTAGATGCCAATATTCCCCACTCATTCATTGGCTGAGAGCATCAGCTAACCACCCTCTGCCACAGCCCGCCTTCACTACTAAAGCAAGAGAGCTTGAAGTCCCTAAGCAGCTGGTCGCTCTCAGCCAATTTGAGCTTCGTTCAGGAGAGCTAAAGGAAGTTCCTACTTAGGAATCCAGGTAAGAAGTCAAACTATTTAAAAATGGTTGGACTCCTTACAATGGGAGACACCAAGGCATACCTTGTACGATAACCACTACTTCAAGCTGCAGTGGTTACAATGCTTGAAGTTTAAAAAAATAATAATTGCAGAACCCCCACTGCATCCATCTAATGACTCCCAGATATGGAACCCACATTGCATATATGGCATTAGCATATCACACCTTATCTACATCAACCGCTGTCAACGTTCTCTGGTGACATCAATGGCACCAATCACAGCAAAGAAAACACACACTAATTCTAACACACTAAAATGACATACATTTATTATCTGTACAATTTGTATTATTTTTTGCACTTTTAGAGAGGTGGTTATGGGTTGGTGTCTGTGTAACACTTTGTTTCTTATATCAACATACTCACACTATTGCAGATACACATCTATAATGCCTTGCCCACATTATATTAGAATGAAAGTCATCTTGTATAATACCAAACCAACCACTAGGAGGCAGAGAAGCTCAAGGTGGGCTAACATAAAAAAAGATAGCTGTAAAGGGGAGTAGAATACATTGTCACAATACCTCAATCGGTGACGGAGATTCACTTCTGAACTGGTTTGATCTTCTACCCTACTTGGTGTTGTGTATGAAGTTCCTATTAGAAGGAGAGATTAAAAGCAGCTAATAAGACCATCAACTACATCAGCCAACAATAGATACTAGCTTCATTAAACATAGAAATCCACAAATAGCAAAGAAAAAAAATAGACACAATAACAGGCAGGTTTATTGAGATATAAAGTGCAATGGTTCGCCTACGAAGAGCCTTTGCCAAGTGTGACAAGTCTAAATGTTGACTTTACATCTCTAATAAATCTGCCTGGGTTGGATTCATTTTGTGACTGGTCTTTCTTTCTTTGTTGATTACCATTTTTTATTTTGTCACTATCTTATGTTTCCCTCACTTTTGTGTGCTTTCTCGTCTTTCTGAAACAATTATAAATGGTCACTGTAAAGCTTCATAACAGTACGAGTTGGAAAATGGGCGCATATCACTAAAGCAAATAAAGCAAGATGCTGGTAAAATCAGAGTGTTTACTTTGAGCAGGAGGAAAAAAATTTGAGGCAAAACCCACCGAGAAATACACAAGATTAGCAGTTTAACAAATAAAGGTGCCAATGCCCAGAAAGAATAAATGTGATAAGCAAATAAAAAAACAAAACAAATAAAATGTGTTACAATAATTAGTGAGAAAGCAGAAGCTACAGTCTGCTTCTGCTTTCTCACTAATTATCTTCTTGTTTGAATTTTGCACTATATATTCACAGTATACACACTCAATACACATGCTTTGATATATGCACATTCACACACAAACACACTTATGTACAGAGACACAAAATTACTCACAGACATACATTGACAGATACAGCCACACAATCACAGTATGTATCTGGCAGGGTGTATTGGTACCTGTGTGGCATTGTATAGCTTTGTGCACCTGTGAGTGTATATCTGTGTGTGAGTATGTATCTGTGTGTATTTGTATACATGACTGTGTCTGCAATGCAAATCTCTGTCTGTACATCTATGTGTCTGGGAGCATATGTATTTCTGTGTCTGGGAGCGTGTGTTTGGACGGAGCTGCTTGGAATGTGTTGTGTGTATAGGGGGCAGCTTGTGGTCTTGCTGTGTGAGTTGTGTTTACATTGGACCTGTGTTGTGTGTGGGAGGGGGGGTTGTGTGAGTATGAGTTTTACTGTCTGTGGGGTGGTGCCTGTGCCTAAGGGTGCCTGTGTGTTTATGTGAATGCCTGTGGCAGGGGGGTTGTGACAGAGTAAATGTGACAAGGTGACTGTAACAGAATGAGCAGTGGCGTACACATGACCTATGGGCCCCCGGTGCGAAAATTGATCCGTGGCCCCCACCCCCCGCACGCTTACTCTGCGCGGGCCGGGGCCGCAACACATGGCGGCGGGCACCTGGTCGCAGGGGTTGCAGGGCTGCGACCCCTGCGACCGCGGTATGTACACCAGTGCATGCAGATGCACACACACTTAAAGGACCACTACAGGCACCCAGATCACATCAGCACAATGAAGTGGTCTGGGTGTCAGGTCCCTCTAGTTTTAACCCTGCAGCTGAAAGCATAGCAGTTTCAGAGAAACTGCTATGTTTCACTGAGGGTTAATCCAGCCTCCAGTGGCTGTCTCACTGACAGCCGCTAGAGGAGCTTCCACGATTCTCAGACACTGAAAGTCCATAGAAAAGCATTGAGTAATGCTTTCCTATGGGCGGTTTGAATGCGCGCATGGCTCTTGCTGTGCATGCGCATTCGGAGCTGAGAGGCGGAGGGATCCCCAGCGCCAAGGGAGTCCGGCGCTGGAGAAAGGTAAGTGCTGAAGACACGCACATACACACTCTCACGAACAGACGCATACACACTAGCTAACACACGCATACACACTAGCTAACAGACACACACATTTACTGACAGAGACACACTCAGTGACAGACATACATACACACTCACTTACAAAACATACACTCACTAACAGACATCAAACAGACTCACTAATACAAACACACTCAGTAACAGACACACACAGTAACACACTCACTGACACTCACTAGCAGACACACTCAACAGACACACTCACTGACACTCACACTAACACACAGTAACACTCACAGTAAAACACACACTAACACACACAGTAACACTAACACACGCTAACACTCACAGTAACACACACACTAACACTAACACACACACTAACACTCACAGTAACACACACACTAACACACACACTAACACTCACAGTAACACTAACACACTGTGAGTGTTAGTGTGTGTGTTAGTGTTACTGTGAGTGTTAGTGTGTGTTAGTGTTACTGTGAGTGTTAATGTGTAACACTAACACACACACTAACACTCACAGTAAAACACACACTAACACTCACAGTAACACTAACACACACACTAACACTTACAGTAACACTAACACACACACTAACACACACACTAACACACACACACACACACACACTAACACATTTTTTTTAAATTTAATCCCCCCAGCCTCCTTACCTTTTGGAGTGCTGAGGGGATTCCCTGGGGTCCAGTGGTGCTGCTGGGCTCCTGGGGGGCCGGTCACCCGGCGGGCAGGCAAGCAGGCGGGCGCGCGAGGGAGCACTCTCCCCTGAGTGCTTCCTCTTCAGCTCCCTCGCGCGCCGCGTACTGATACCGGCGCCGGAAGATGACATCATCTTCCGGCTCCGGTATCATTGCGGTGCGCGAGGGAGCTGAAGAGGAAGCACTCAGGGGAGAGTGCTCCCTCGCGCGCCTGCAGGACCGGCCAGCCGGGTGACAGCAGGGTCAGCCTCGGGGGGCCCGGAGGTGGCCGGCTCCTGGGCCCCCCAGGAGAAGAGGCTGGCCCAGTGACATACATACCGGGTCGCAGGGGCGGCCAGGCCCCCTGGTGGGCCGGGCCCGGTCGCAGCCGCGACCCCTGCGACCCTGGTATGTACGCCACTGAGAATGAGTATGAAAGTTTATCTTTGGTCATGTGACTGTATAAGTCGGGTAAGAGTGAGGAGTGACTGTCACATGATGACTGTGTGTGAGGAGTTACTGTGTGGAGTGACTGTGACACGTTTGACTGACTGACATGGTGACTGTGTGTGAGGGGTTAGAATGGGGGTGACTGTGACATGGTGACTAACTGAGTGTGTGGTGGTGATAGGGTGACTGAGTGTGTGTGGGGGAGAGGGTGATGGGACAGGGTGAGTGTGTGTGGGGGGAGGGGTGATGTGTCAGAGTGAGTGTGTGGGGGAAAGGAGATTGACTGCAACAGGATGACTGAGTGTGTGTATGGGGGAGGGGGTCATATGACAGAGTGACTGTGTGTGTTTAGGGTGGTAACTGTGACAGGTTGACTGTCATTTGTGATGGTGGCTGTGACAGGATGACTATGTGTGTGTGGGGGAGAGGGGAAAGGGTATGACAGGGTGAGTATGTGTGTGTGGGGGCTAGACTGTATGTAGGGAAGCTGTATTTCCCAGTTTAGATTCTCAAATCTTGCTGCTCATTTTGTTTGAAAGTGAGGCCCCTCCATGCTTACCTCCCTCAACTTTCTCTCCTTCAGCCACCCTCCAAAAAGGTGGCTCTGCCTCAGAGTCTACAGGCTGCTGCTCATTGCTGCGCCTCACACAGGGCATGGGGGATGCAATATAATGTTACATCTCCCTGTACTCTGTGTGACAGGTCAGACAGTTAGGGAGAAGGAACTTCTGATCTTCATCTTCATTTCTCTGAAGTTCATTGGTGTCTTGGTCTGATCTGTGAACTTCAGGAACTTTAATATTGGCATAATTTGTAAACAAAGTTAGTTTGCAATAAACTAGTCTGATTTGCAATTATGCAAATATGGATATTGGGTATGAATGCATACTCTGGCAATCATGTATATACAAGTGCCAAGATAAAGGGGTTAATAACAATTCTGCAAATACTTATTATATCCTTGAAAATCACTCAATACACAAACGTATTGTGTTGCCCTAATGTGCAAGCTTAGCATTCCACTTTCCAAATAAACGTTTAAATGTAGCAGTTACCCCCAGAGGGAAATATGCCCCTTGCAATAGAATCCAGCTCTGTGAGTGTTAATGGATGTCATGTTCGTCTCTGTATATAGGATCACTGTAAAACACCACTCAAAAACATCCTTTCAGCATAAATGATCATAAAACAATATAATGCTAAAGACGAAGAAGCACTATTTTAAATTGCATCTATTTTTTGTGGTTTTTATATTAGTAGTTGAGAGCAATACGATGGTAGAAAACCTGGCAGCAGTTATTAACCAAATAACCTCAGTAAAATAAACATATAAAAATGCACAAACTGTGAATGACATTGATTTATCTTATGCTGCACAGTATTAGCAAAAAGAAACAAACAGCAATCTCGTCTCCCTTACCTTTCATTTTATTGCTTTGCACTTCTCTCGTTCTGGGTATGTTTTTTTGCCTTGTTCAAGCAATATAGGAAAATATTGTATATCCAAAAGATACAGTGTAAGTAGCTTTTATCTAGCCATCTTTAAAAGGAATTGAATCATTGATCTATTTTATGCCTCCCATGTCTACCCTATAGGTAATTTCCTTATGTCAACATTTTTATTCTTTTTAGCTTTGCTGTTTGTCAGATTTGACCTACATTTTTATTTTATCTCTTTATTACTTTGCCCACCATTCTTGCTCACATTTGGCTTTCATCCAGTGCTTTTTCCCTTGAACAAAATGTTCTTTAGAATGTCGATTCATTCCTAACTTGTCAGCAATTCCCTGCTCAGCCAGTTACAGAGCGGTACACAAAGTAACGGCTTCATGTCGGCGCTGCTATACACATTGCATTTAAAAAGGATTCTCTTATTAGTCTATTAAATGTTATGATATCCTTGGTGAATAATCTATATGCAATTTGAAACAGCTGAATTAATAAACGTAATAATCTGGATTGTATCCATAAACATCTCATGATACAAGGTATTGTAGCAAGATTTTAGTAGGTTAATCTTGATGCATCATTTTGGTTTTACACTAGCGCTCATTAGAATAGACATATTAGAATAGACACGTTATAATGGAGCATGCCTATCCCTGCCATCGAACGGTTAACGTTGATGGTATAACAGAAGACATGTAATCAGTATGTGACTATGACCACTTGTCGTGTTTAATGTCTGTTGGCACTTAATCATAAACAACTTTTGATTAGGCACTGATAGACCTGAAACGCGTTTAGTGGTGATGGCTGTACATTGCTAACCTTGATTTTGTAATAAAATTGTACGTTCTAAACCTCTAGAAGCTCATAGTATCCTATTTCACAAAGCTCCTGATGAACAGTTTTGAGATTTCATGGCTGTGGTCTTGATTTGATATACCTCTCGATAATTGTGTGTGTGAATGTGGATATAAATTACAGGATTCATCTCGCAGATTACAAACCTTTGTCCGTGTACTATATATCTGTTGTTTCGGGTGAGAGGTTAGAACTGTTTCTTATAAATTTGTAAAATCAGTAGCGTGTTTTTTATTCATCTTGTAAGTAGGATCTATTTAGTCAATGCTAAACTCATTGTTAAAAGCCAAACATGAATTACCGAGTTTTCCCAGTATGGAGTTCACATTTATTATTAGTGCATTATGTTAATAAAATACATTAAGTGACAGCTATCATCTCAAAACTATTTTAAGATAATATCATTTTCATTCAGTTTTGAAAAGAAATCGATTTTTTTCAAATTACCGGTAAGTATAATATTGTTATTATTACTGTCATTTATATAGCGCCAACAGATTCCGTAGCACTTTACAATATTATAAGAGGGAGAGGGATTTAACTATCAATAGGACAATTACAAGAAAACTTCCAGGAACGATAGGTTGAAGAGAGGGCCCTGCTCAAACGAGCTTACAGTCTATAGGAGGTGGGTTATAAACCACAACAGGACACGAGATAGCAATCAAATGGTGAGAGTGAAACAGAGCTGGAAGAGAGAGTAGAGTGCTGCCCCTTAGTAGAGAGTAAGAGACAGGTATGCAAGGTAGAGGTTACTCTGGGAGGCCATATGCTTTCCTAAAGAGATGGGTTACTTATTGAAGACTAGGGGAGAGTCTGATGGTGGTAGGCAGGCTATTTCATAGGAAGGGAGCCGCGCGCGAGAAGTCCTTCAAGCGTTAGTTGCCCGTACGGGTGCGAGCAGTGGACCTGAGAAGGTCATGGACAGAGCGGAGAGACCGAGAAGGAACATACCTATGGATCTGTGAAGAGATATAAGAGGGGCTAGAATTGTTCAGTGCTTTATAGGTATGGGATAGTACTTTGAATTGACTCCTATTGGATACAGGAAGCCAATATAAGGACTGACAGAGGGGTGAGGTGTGAGAGAAACGACTAGAGAGGAAAATCAGTCTGGCGGCAGCATTCATTACATTATATGTAAAAAATATGTCAACAAATGCCTGTTATTCTAGAAGACTGACCGGTGAGGGAGATCTTTTATCTCCCCCCAGCCGTGGAGCTCCCTCTGTAGTCCGGTCGGGAAAATCCTTTGATATTCCTGGTCCACCTTGGACCATGACATGTAGTGAAGTAAGGAGGACCAACTGTCGGTTTTTAAACATTGACTGACCAAAGGTGCATGTATATAACTGAAGGTTCTTATCATAGAGTATAGGTCGACATGAGTTTCTCATTCTTTTTACATATACTTCTATTAAAACTGAATGAAATTATTCATATATTAAAGGGACTCTCCAGGCAGAGTAGTTTACTGACCTGGTTCCAGCGCCGGGAGCCTCATGAAGCCGCGCCCCCTATTTCGTCAAAATGACAAAATAGGCGGGCGCGAGCAGGGAGCAATCAGATGCTTCCATTTGGAAGCGTCATTGCTCCCTTGTGCGCATGCGCGTCTTTGCCGCACATGCGCACATACTTCATAGGGCGCGCCCTCTGAAGTCCTGAGCGCACTACCGCGCATGCGCACAGTGTGCGCGGCCGGGAGCTGAGCTGACTGACAGCTCAGCTCGCGGTCTTTGCCCGTCGTCCCCTCTCCTCTGCTGACAGGCTGGAGAGAGAAGGCGCGCACACAGTGCCTTCTCTCTCCTGCACACGTCAGACGTATTTAAATATGTCTGACGTGTACATGGCCTTTTTAAGGCCCTACATGATAGGAAGTCCCTCTGCTGACCATCTGAGTGACGGCCACTGGAGGTATTCCTATCATTCAATGTAAACACTGTATTTTTTCTGAGTGTTTACATTAGATTGCCTGCAGGGAGGTATAGATCTCACCTGAACAACTACATTGGGTAAGGTAACAGTTGTCCTTTAAAATACAATGTTTTTTTTTAAAAGAGGCTAAGTTCTGAAGGTTCTGCATTTGCTGCAATTATCCTGAATTTTCAGCTTCAATGGAATACTATAGGCATCAAAACAACTTTAGCGTAATCAAGCAGTTTTAGGATCTAAATCATGCCCCTGCAGTCTCACTGCTCAATAAAGTATTAAATACTATTTAATTCAAGTTAGTGACATTTTTGTGATGTTTTCTTGGTGTGCAGTGTTTATCGGTTCCCTTAGTTTTATCTAGAATTAAAAATTCCCTTTGAATATACCATAAATTCCAGAAAAGTCACATTTTAACAAATAATCCTGTAAGTGTACAACTGAGTATCGCATAGAAATATGTCCTTATACGGTTAACTTAGACCTAGTTTTAAACTGACAGTATGTTTAAATAAATGTAATAAGAGGAACTTTTCCACAATCTTTAAATTAACAAGAAATGGATGTCAAACAAAGTTTGAACTAGAATAACATAGAGTAGAGCTTTTTCTACTAGGAGTTTATTTTCCAAAAGAATGGTAACACATAAAATAAACAGATGTTCTTTATTTGTTGTGTAAAGAGAAGCCACTGAACGCTGGATTTAAATATAAGATAGGATAATTCAATTTAAAGTACGAGAAAATGGAGAAAAATATGTCTGGATCTTTTCTTGACGAACTATGGTTTTCTTCAAAGGCGTTCATATTATATATTATTATTATTATTGCCATTTATATAGCGCCAACAGATTCCGTAGCGCTTTACAATATTTTGAGAGGGGGGGGGGGGGGGAATGTAACAATAAATAGGACAATTACAAGAAAACTTACAGGAACAATAGGTTGAAGAGGACCCTGCTCAAACGAGCTTACAACTATAGGAGGTGGGGTATTAGAAACATTAGGACAGGATATATCAAGTAGGAGTGAAGCAGAGCTGGAGGAGAGAGCAAAGCACTGTCCCATAGGAGAGAGCAAGAGACAGATATGTAAGGTAGAGATTACTCTGGGAGGCCATAAGCTTTCCTGAAGAGATGGGTTTTAAGGCCTTTCTTAAATGATTGAAGACTAGGGGAGAGTCTGATGGCAGTAGGCAAGCTATTCCATAGGAGAGGAGCCGCCCACGAGAGGTCCAGCAAGCATGAGTTGGCCGTACGGGTGCGAGCAGCGGTCAGGAGGTGGTCACGGGCAGAGCGGAGGGTGCGAGGAGGGGCATACCTATGGATCAGTGAAGAGATATAAGAGGGGCTTAAATTGTTCAGTGCTTTAAATGTATGGGTTAGCACTTTGAATTGACTCCTATAGGATACAGGGAGCCAATGTAAGGACTGACAGAGGGGCGAGGTGTGAGAGGACCGACTAGAGAGGAAAATCAGGCTAGCTGCAGCATTCATTACAGACTGTAGTGGGGCAATACGGCTTTTGGGGAGACCAATCAGGAGAGGGTTACAGTAATCCATGCGGTGAAATTACTAGAGCATGGGCAAGCTCCTTGGTAGCATCAGAGATGGAAGAAAGGCAAGCAGTGACACGTTGCAGGATGGTAGGGGAGAGGTCTGGGGAGGAGAGGTATATCTGAGTGTCATTAGCGTACAAGTGGTAGTGGAATCCAAAAGAGGCAATCCGTTTTCCAAGAGAGGCAGTATAAAGAGAAAATAGAAGGGGACCGAGGACAGAGCCTTGGGGAACTCCAACCGAGACAGGACGAGGGGAGGAGGTATCCTTGGAAAAGGAGACACTGAATGAGCGTTGGGAGAGATAGGAGGAAAACCAAGAGAGGACAGAGTCACAGAGACCGAGAGATTGAAGAGTTTGAAGGAGGAGAGCATGATCAACGGTGTCAAAGGCAGCAGAGAGGTCAAGGAGAATTAATATGGAGTAGTGACCTTTGGATTTAGCGGAGATTAGGTCATTCGTCACTTTGATAAGAGCGGTCTCAGTAGAGTGGAGAGGGCGGAAGCCAGACTGAAGAGGGTCAAGGAGAGAGTTGGAATTAAGGAAGTGAGACACACGGGTAAAGACAAGTCTTTCCAAAAGCTATGATGAGAAAGGGACCAGGGATATGGGACGATAGTTAGAGGGGGAGGATGGGTCAAGAGATGTTTTTTTCAGGATAGGTAATACAGTGGCATGTTTAAGGTCAGCAGGAACAGTGCCAGAAGAGTGAGAGAGCAGTTAAAGATGTGTGTTAGGGTAGGCACAAGACAAGGGGAGAGAGATCTGATGAGGTGAGATGGGACAGGATCAAGCGGGCAAGTGGTGGGGTGAGAGGAATGAGAGGGAAGGGCAGGGTTTTAAAGGAGCAGTGGGGTGAGAGAAGAAAACCTACACTGCCACCTTTAATATCCGCTTGTCTTGGATTGTGGGTAAAGTGAAGACCACCAAAGGACAGTGAGGCAGGGGTAGCAGTATCTGAGGGAGAGAGCCATGTTTCTGTTAGTGCAAGTAGGTTTAGGGAGTGTGAGATAAATAGGTCATGGATGGAAGTAGATTTAAAGGTGCTACACACAGAGCGTGCATTCCAGAGGGCAGCTTTAAAATAGGAATTATAGTGAGAATTACATGGAATGGGTATTAGGTTGTTGTGGTTTCTGGTGTTTGTACCAGGTGGCTGAGTAGTGGAGGGACCAGGGTTTGGAGAGACATCACCTGCTGCTAGGAGTAGTAGGATGGAAAGGAAGAGAAGGTGTGAGTAAGATTTAAATGTTGGGGATGAGAGCTTGTATTTAAGGTATTTAGGAGGGGTGTGTGGAGAAAGGCTGGATAAATATGAGTAAAGTGCATGTGATGAATACAGAGATGAGGGGAGCAGAGAGGGAGCAATGAAGATGGTGTTAGCAGGAACAGGTAGGTAAAATGATAGAGAGATTTTAATGATGAGGGAAGTGAGAGAGAAAGTGAAAAGTAGAAGTGAGAACATTAGTAGGAGAGAAGGTGCTGTGTTTTTAAGAGCTGTGGTTAGGAGGGTTAAGGGTTAAAGAGGTACTGTGCGAGTATAGCTATATCATTACAGGATGTTATTGCATCACAAAGGCATACAAATTTTAAGACAATAAACTGAATTGGTTAAATAGCTACAGCCTTTTATATAACATATATAATTGTAATTACGCAATTATGTAATTGTATATTTTATGTGCGGTTCACCAAGTTACAGGTGAAAAACATTATGTGGAAAATGTGCAAATTACACGTCTGTGTCTATGTATGTATACGTTATGTGCCTAATTCATGATCTGCCTATTATTTCAATGGGTACACCTTGTTTTCATATTCTGTGGGTTATACTGGCCGATAAAATCTGTACTGCACATATGTCTGACACCTTGCAATACAGTTCATAGCATTCAGGGCAACATTAGGATACATGTTCCATCCTCTTTAAGAGTAATGGGAGTTACTCTGAGACAACAGATGCTATTTGCAGCTCCCACCATAAATTCAGCCCCCTACTCCTTTCTAATATGGGAGACGAGTTGAGGCAACAGAGATAGAAACATTCTGCTGCTTCCAGGCCTTGGTCTTGGGATCTCATGTGAGTATGTGCCACATTTTATGTTCACTTGTGTAATTGTCATGGCTTCTAGTGTGGTTCTCCACTTGACTCGATGAAGGTTCTAAGTTTCTAAGTAGTTTTGTTGACTTTGTATAGATTCCAGTATCCATGTGTGCAGTATTGTGTTATTGACTATATTAGATTGTGTTATTGTGTAGTCAATCCATACTGTGCACAGATTGGTCTTGGGATCTCATGTGAGTCCTGATCAACTCTTCATATGGGCTACTTATTGTTGGATATCTCCTACTGTGATGATTCTGGATGCATGCAGTGGTCTGCTTTCATATCTAATAGCCACTAGGCCGTGGTGTTATGCAATGCTTGATTTTGATCATTCTACTTCTGTGAAGTTGATCCAGCTTGATAGCCTCTTTAAAGGTTGATTTTATCTTGGCTTCCAGTGTTAGTCACCATGGGGGGTATTCTTTCTCTTTTAGCCTTATCTTATAGTCAAGCATGTAGTTAAGCCATCTTGGGACACAGATGCAGGTTGGTAACCTTCTGTAAGTATAAGTGCAGTAGAAGTCAAGTGAGCAGCTTCTCAATTTGTATCCATTAATGGTTTGTTCAAGTAGCACACTTATTCCCAGATTGCCCTTGTTTCCTAGCATCTGACATGGACCTTGTTATTTTGAGCAAACTCTGAGTTGGCATGATTCTTTTGGTTTTCTGTTACTTTCATATTTTTAGAAATATATTATAAGGTGTCTAGTCCAGGGACACATTGGTGAGATAAGGCACTACCACTATTCTAACCAGCCGTGTATATTTAAAGGGACACTATATATGACAGGACGCAAGTCTCTTTTCAGCTATGTAACTATAGGCACCAAAACAACTGTAGATTAATGGAGTAGTTGTTGTTTATATAGATCATGCCTCTCCAGTCTCACTGCTCAATTCTCTTCCATTTTGGAGTTAAATCACTTTGTTTATGCAGCCCTAGCCACACCTCCATGCATGTGACTTACACAGCCATGTTAAGCACTTCCTGAAAAGAGTAGTCTAATGTTTACACTTCCTTTATGGCACAGACTGTTTAATGTAAAATGTCTTATCTCCTGCACTATTACTAGACACTGCAGGAGCCTCCTGTGTGTGATTAAAGTTCAATTTACAGAGCAGGGGATATAAACTTCTAAGTTAAGTTAACATCTGATTGATAATTTAACCTTTTTTTCCCCATGCAGGTTGTGTGAGTCACAGCCAGAGGATGTGTGCCATGGGCTGCATAAATATAAACAAAAGTAAATTAAATCCTAAATGGCAGAGAATTTATCAGTGAAACTGCAGGAACATGATCTATACACAGAAAATGGCGTAATTAAGCTAAAGTTGTTGTGGTAACTATAGTGTCCCGTTGTATTTAGAATTTTGGCTTCTTTCATCCATTAAGCTTGCAGTGAGTAGTGCAAGTGCAGATACTAGGGATAATGAAGAAATATAAAAAAATATTCATTGATGTATAGATCCTTATCTGGAATACTGGTCCTAGCCCATCCACTACAGTGGAATTATAGTCAAATATTGACCGAAAGCACTGAAAGCATAGCAGGGTGGTCTCTTATGTGCAGTTCTGCTTTGAACCCAAATGTTTTTGAGATGGATTCATAGGGAAACATTAGCCATCTGTACTAATTTCAAATGAACTGTGATTTATCCACATTTTGGGTGATCGGCGATTTGTCCAAAATGCTGTATTGACAAATCATGGATCCAACAAAACTGGCAATGGACAAACGGTTTTGGTTGTTTCATGATTCAAAGTTTTGTCTGTGGCTGCAAAAAAAAAAAGAAGCTGATTGATGGTTTTGGGACAACCATTAAATGTTGATTTTATCTACAGAGCAAGTGAGAAATGACCAATAGAAGGAGCAAAGTAGGAGCGACAAAAGTAGGAGCAACAAAACAATCTGTATTCATACAGTATATTTAGAAACATAGAAACATAGAATGTGACAGCAGATAACAGCCATTAGGCCCATCTGCTCATTATAGATTTAAAAAAATATGTAATTCATATACAAGTATATATTTTTTTTACTACTCCTTTTTCCCCCTTCTTAGTTACTTCTTCTTACTGGATCTGTGAACCAGATATTTATATTATGTTATATATTTTGCAATACACTGATTGGTCAGTTTGGGTTCGTCCAAATCATTTTCCCCAAATCAATTGCATGTGAATCAAAATATCCCATGGACGAAACCTGAATTGGCCAACATTTTTTTTCCCAAACAATTTGATTTGGATGAACCTAATTATTTTGCAGTGCACAGGTCTAGTCAACATTGTGACAGTGACAATAAATATATTATTGAATCTGGTGGAGCTCTGTAACTAAATAATAATGAAAATAGTTTGAGTTGTGCAAATAAATGTGGCTAGAAAAAACAGGAAAAACAATTAAATAATTAGGTAGACAGGTATAAGAGTACTTTCATCATCCCCTGCACCTCAGTCTTTTTTCCTGTCCTCTTAGCCTTAGGACAGTTTCTCTTGGAATGGTATTCCTTAACACTTTTTCTTTTCCCTATGCTCACCTTACTAATATTTTAGTCCCTATCCTTGGAGAGGTCAGCCTTGCTCTCCAGGAAGCTCTAGGGACATGTAAGCTACCTCTAAGCAGATGGGGACCCCTGGAGAGTGCAGAAGTTAGTTCCCTCTGCATACACCTTCTACTGGCAAGCTGCCTTGGGATCCGAGCCTTACAGACTCCTCTTTCGACTTGGAGGGCTGCAGGACGTCCTTCCTCATATTATGCTATACTGCTTCTACTGTTCCATCTGTCCAATTTCTATAAGATTTAAAGGTATCACATTTTTTTTTCTTTCCTCTGTGGATTACTCTTCTACAATACAATTCATATTTTAGCATTTAATTTGCCTCAATTGTTATTTGGGTATTGAGATATATCCATTCAGGATTTTTTCAAGATTAAGCATTTTTCGGACACTGACACATTGTATCCTCTCTACAGTTTGTCTAATAAAGTTACAGTGTATCACTGTTTATGTTAGGATACATGTGTATCTAGTGTTTCCAATATTTATATGCTTTTCCTCAGCGATACCTTTTCCCTTTTTGGACATATCTAAAGGTACATGTCCACAAAACTAGTGTTCTTTCTAAACACCAGGTTGATTGGGAGCTTTCCCCATTTTCTCTTTTTAAAGGGGAGCTATCCAATCTGCACAATTCTCTGCAATTCGTCTGTTTGCCGCGCCATTTTCCCGGAACAAAATGTCCGGTTCAGGAGCATGCACACATGCGCGGCTGTGAAAAGCCCTTAGTTTGCCAATTGCTAAAATGGCGGTCGGGGCGTGATCTTAATGGGCATGCTCGAACATTTAAAGGTGCGGGAGCATAACATTTAAATGTAAGTACCTTTCTCCTACTTGCTCTTGTCTAATCTTCCTAGGGGCCAATTTCAACACCCAATCTGCTGTGGTCTCTCTGGCACATGAACAAAAGCTCAAGCTTATGGAACGCTTAAGGAACTTTGTTAGAAGAACCTCCGCTCCGACGAGAAATTTTATGAAGCTTTTGGGTACCCTATATTCGACCATAGGTCTAGTCAGTTGGGCCCAATGGAATCTCCATCCTCTCCAAACATATTTCCTGAAAATCTTAGATTCCAGCTCTCAGGAATGGGAGCAACTTCTACAGTCATCTGAAAACACAAATGAAGTGGTGGCTGGAATGGAATCACCTGTCCAGGGGATTTTCATTGAAGGCAATAGATTGGTTAATACTAACAATGGATGCCAGCCAATCGGTTGGGGTGCCCACTTTGGGAAGATGTTTGTACAGGAGTTGTGGCCTCTCCACGTTTGGCATTTACCTTCAAACATCAGAGAATTTAGGGCGGCCTTTTTGGTCATGCTACACTTCAACTTCAGCTATTTCCAAAGTCTATAAAACTCAAGGGCTTCCAGTACCTAAGGGTGTTTGTGCACATTCTACCAGATTCTACACATTTCCACTTCTTGGGCTGCAGAGGCTGGTGTACCGGCTGAGAGCATATGCAAAGCTGCTAATTAGTCTTCTCTCAAGACGTTTGTTCGCCATTATCAGGTGGATGTTGCTGACCCCTCTGACTCACAGTTTGGCTTATCAGTTTTGAGGTCTTGTTCCTCTTAAGTTAAAAGATTATTTTTTTGGCATGTATTCCCGCCCTGTGTGAATTTCTTACTGCTTTGGTATTCCGATTAGTTAAATGCTGCCATGATTAGCCAGGAATATGGAAAATTTATTCATACTTACCGTAATTTTTTTTCCTGGCTATTATTCATGGCAGCATTTGTGTCCCCACATTTTTCTTGTTATATTATCTTGTTACTGGACATAGGTGCAGGGGATGATGGGAGTACTCTTATACCTGCCTACCTAATTATTTTATTGTTTTTTCTGTCCTATTGGCCGGAGGGAGGAGCTAACCCATTAGTGACATGCTGACATGAATAATAGCCAAAAAAAAAAATTACGGTAAGTATAAAAACATTTTCCATAATAATAAGAACGTATTTACCTTGAATTTCTGACCATTCATATGTGGATAACGAAAGTATGAATGGCCAGAGTAAATATACACTTTTAGTCTAAAATATCCAAAATTAGATCTATGAAAGATTTTTCCACTTTGGATTTTTTTTTTTTTGCGTATAATTTCCAATTCTCTTTGAATTCCGAAAATCAACACATTAGAATAATCCTGTAAGACAAAGTTCATTCTACCTTTGCAATTACAAATTTTAGCCACTAGGTGGCACACAAGTAATATCAAAGCTAAATTTCAAGCACAAACTTCTGCTTTTTATTTATTGTGTTCAAATTAATGATTTCAGTATCTATAAATAATGCAAATTCTTTTTATGTAAAATAAATAAATAAAAAAGATGACACTAGTTATTATGAGAAGAATAATTTTATGACTAGCATCCACAGATTTATTGATCATTAAAATTTCGTTCATCTTTCATTAAGTTTAAAGTGGAAGTTTGATCAAGTAATTCACACGTATTCTTCACTAGGATTCTGCTAACATAACTTATGGAATTCTGATTGGGAATGTTGACCAGGGGCAGCAACATTCCCAATTTTGTAAACCAGATTTTTTTTTTTTTTTTAAATGATCTAATAACATAAGTCCTTCCAGCTAAATGGTTGGATGAAAACGCGCCTGCAAATTCAAATTGAGATGCAACTAAGGGTGGATTTTAACTTTTTATAAATATAAATATTTTGCAAAGGAATTCTGACCATTTCAGGAATGATTGTAGTAGCAGATGCAAATTGTTCTGAGTTATAATTGCAATGTGTGGCTAATCCTCGAGTTTAACCCTTTATACGCCTTATTGATTACTTAAATTGCAATTTCATTACAAACTTGGAGATTTTCTAACATGGCGCAGTTAAGAAGCACACTCGCTCCCACCTAAAAATCTCACCTGATTCTAAAATCTAGTAGAAAATAGCAGTTGATACTGTCACTTGAAGGCAGAGAATCCTAAAATAGTTTGAGTACTTCTAGTGTAGTTACAAATTGTCAAAAGTGAAGTCTACTGTGATACTGGTGGAAGAAAGGAGGAGCAAATTACCTTTGTGCCACTTTTAAAAAAATGTTTGTTTCAAAAAGGCCATATTTCTTCAATATAGAGCTTTTTTTGTATTGTATTTCGATAGTTGGAGTGTCTAGGCTTTTGTTGGGTGCAGAAACCTAAATATATCATCAGATATTACATGCAAATATCCCATTAGGATTTTAAAATCCACTTTTAATTTTTGCCCATTCATTCTTTCATGTTCTTTTATATTAATATAATAAGGCGGCTCTTATAATTCAATATTTTCAAAGAAGTCTTTTGTCATGTTTCTATGTTTGAAGATGGGCACTCTTTATAGCAAGTTTTAGCAAGAATCCCATGGGGAGAAACTATCATCCAACACCTGATTTTGATTGAAAAGCCACCAACTAAGCTAACAGTTGTATTATGGTTTGAGTCATATACATTGCTTTTTTTTTTAATTGTTAACATTATCTAATGACTTACTTGGTTTGCCAGCCATTGCTAAAGCCACTAGGATTTTGTTCTAATTTCTGTGAAGGCCTTTCAAAAGCTTAGTTTTCTTTTTCGTTCAAATACCTTGTTACGTCTGCCCTAAATATTGCATGCAATCCAATAAAAGCTTCTGCCTTCATACTATCCTACTTGTAAATTGGTGCAAGGAGTATATTCCACTTCCTACTCTCGTGATCAAGTTTGAAGTTTGTATTTTTGGAGAATGTACAACACTTATTCACACCCAGTGCAAACACATCTATGTCAGAAGAGTGAATATCTAGTTGTGTGGCTCCTCTCTTTCCAGTGTAAATTGCATCAATAATGATCTTTGTGTCAGCTTCTTTGTGTGACCTAATCAGTGATGTAGCTTCCAGCCGAGTTCCTTTTGGAGATTGTCACTAAGCATCTACTACATCTTTGCTCCTCTTGCATTCCAGAACATCTCAGTAAGAAAATTAGACATTCTTTGGTTTGCTCATGGGAAAGAAGTTCCTGCTTCACCACATTTTGGATATTAGTTTGGAGTTCAACAAGGAAATGTATTGGTTCCTTGTGGTCTGAGCAGGTTTTAATTGTGTATAATTTATGACAATCCTGTAGCTCTGCCATATTATCAATAATAGCACCCTTGTCTTCAGCTACTGTATGCTTTGGCCATTGTGTTTCCATATACTAGACATCCGTACTTCCTGTCTTGTTTGTCAGCCACAGTTGGAAGGATCGTCATAAGTTTGTTCTTCTGAGAACAATGCGACATTGTGCCATCAGGGGTGAACACTGACTGAGGAATTACAGACAGGTTATAATTACTGATGGTGTCACATATATCTACTTGAGATGTGATCTGGAAACAATAAGACATTATGAAAAAAGTTATCTGTCCTGTTTCAGCTGCACAAAGACATCTTTCATTTTTAGTTTAGTTTTCACCACTGCTTATTTTAAGGTCATTAACATTTTTTTTGTTACAGGATACCGTAGACTTATTTGTTTGCTATACAGTCTACTGTAATCTTAAAGGAACACTATAGTGTTAGAAATACAAATGTGCATTTCTACCACTCTAGTGCCCTAGTTCTTTGTGAAGGTTGAGGAGCTCAATACATCTTCCAGGACAACTAAACGATGTCGCCGACACTATGTACATCCAGAAGAATGGAAGCGAGTTCGGATATGTTCAAGCAGACATGCGATCTGTGGGGAACACCGGATATAGATCTGATGGTGAACTACAGAAATAAACAAGTTCCCCCTTTTCTCTAATCCATAAGATTTGACCCAAGAGCAAAGGTCAAGATGACTTAACACAGAGATGGAAATTTTGGCTGGTATATGTTATCCCTCTCCTAATGTAGAGGTGATAGCAATTATTCCTCATTGGTCAAGGAGGCCTTGGTTTCCACTGCTGAACTTATTATCACAGGGCCCAGTTCTCCACAAAGTTCCTACAAAACTCAGTTTGAAGGCCCAGAGATTGAGAAGAACTTTCTGAAAGCTAGAGGCTTATCTGATTATGCTATGGAGACTATTTTCAAAACTAGCAGTCACACTATGTCAAAAGTATACAATAGAATCTAGAAATCTTATGTTGATCTTGGAAAAGTTTCTGAAACTCTTAATCTTCCTTATTTGTTGGATGTTTTAAAAAATGGTGTGAATGAAGGTTTGAGCCTTAGTTCTCTTAAAGTACAATTATCCTACGATTAAATGTTTTTACAAAGGAGTTTTAACAAAGGAGCAATGAGAATTATTAGACCAACTGTCTAAAAACTTCATCCCAACATGGGACTTGCCTACAGTTTTGCATAGTCTGATTCTTCATCTTTAGGGGTCTTAACACTGAAATGTGTTTCCTTGTTGCCATCACCTCACAGAGAAGAGCTTCAGAATAACAAGCTCTTTCATCTGATATGGTGGTTCTAAGGTTGGTTCTGATATTCATTCAAAAGGTTCCTTTCTTAATTTCACCTGAACCAGGAGATTATCCTACCTTCTTTTTTGGAAAGCCCTTCTGAAGAAGAAGAATCCCTTTGGAATACTTGCATGGGGTTAGGTCTTTCCGCATTTAACTTGATCGTAATAAAGAATTTAGTAAATCAAAAAGACTTTAATTGTACCTTTTTGGTTACCATAAATGTATATCTGCCTTTGTTTCTACTATCAGGAGATGGATTACTTCTGCGATTCAGGGTCACTGGCAAACCAGTGCCAGATGGTGTTAAAGCTCTCTCGACCTAGGGTTGTCTCGGCCACTTTGGTGGATACTTCTACAAACGAAGTTTGAAGGGCTGTAGCCTTGTCATCTTTCAACACTTTTGTGAGGCACTATCGCCTAGACGTTTCAGGCTCCTGTGCCTCCTCATTTGGGAGAAATGTCCTACTCCCACAACTAATGTTTGATTAAATTTGGTATAGCATTGATATGGTATAACTGTTTTTTATCACCCACCATTTAGTTGTGATTGGGAAGTCCCACAGGTGATGCTGACATGGATTGGCCAGGAAACAGAAAATTGTTACAATATTTACCGTAATTTTCTTTTCCTGGCCAATATCCATGTCAGCATCAACGAGCCCTCCCTTTTTTCTTGATTGACTTAGTTACGAGACTGCTTATTCTGGGGAGGTGGATTCCTTATATGCCATAATTTAAGATTTAGATTACTGCCCTATCAGCTGAGCAGGAGGAGCTAACCCACAGGTAATGCTGACATAGATATTGGCCAGGAAAAGAAAATTACAGTAAAATTTTTAACAATTTTCTATTTTTAAAGCAATCCTCTACCAGTAAATAATTTTGGCCCTCATAGATCACATTGCCCTAGATAGGTGACTGTGGAACCTGGATTCATTATCTTTAGAGTTCTAGAAGTGCAACTGTTGGTAGTTGGCGAAATAACAGGAAAAACTACAGACTCAGATTAATGGTTTCAACTAGGAACGTAGATACTTTTGACCATGTAGTGACCCCTCACCCTTTGTGTTTTTGGATGAATAAAAGGTATCCCTGGGCTCCTTAATCCTTAGTAGATCCAATAGACTGTCAGTAGTTACTATAACCATACAGCCAATGTTCATTATGTACTTTGAATTGGAGTCATAGGAGGATCTGGGAGACATGCAATTTTAAGTGTTCACTGGATAAGAGGTACAGAAGGGGGCCTGGGAAGCCTTACTGATTGTTGGTCCAGGAGATCCCCAGTAATTAAATTTACCTCTCACCTAACATATCAGTTGATTTAGGGTTCTATAGACCCCAAAATTTATTGAATAATTCAAACATTCCACAATGTCAGATATTTATTTATTTATTTAAAAAATATTTTACCAGGAAAGATACATTGATATTTCTCTCGTTTTCAAGTATGTCCTGGGTCCACAAAACATTGCATTGATACAATAAAATACAAAACCAATATTAATACACAATATATACAAAATTTAACATAGAACAGGTAAGAAATATATAATCAACCATGACTGGTGCCTTCTGTTTTGAGATATGTAGAGAGTAATCTCTTAAGGATTTTAGGCCTGGGGAAGATTTAATAGTGTGTGGGAGGTCGTTCCATAATTGCGGTGCTCTGTAGGAAAAGGAGGATCGGGGCGCTTTCTTTTTGTATTGAGGTAGACTAAATAAAGTGCTGGTACTGGATCGGAGGTTGTAGGAGGTGGGAACAGCCGGGGAGAGCATTCTGCTCTGGTATAGTGGGAGATTCACAGAAAAGCTCTTAAAAACAAGGCTGTAAAGATGAAGGGTACGTCTGGATTCCAGCGACAGCCAGTTTAGTTTTTTTAGCATGTCACAATGATGGGTCATGTAATTACATTGTAGCATAAAGCAGCAGAACGAGATATACAATGTATTAAGTTTAAAAATAAGAAGTTAAGTGGAGCAAAAGTAGAAAAAAATAAATAAGGAGACAGTTTACTGCTTCAATGCAGTAAAGTTAAATGGGTAGAGAGGAATAGGGAACCTATTACCTATAGTTAAGAATATGAAATACTAGAAATACTCTCTCCCTGTCATATGATGACTCTGTATTAAGTTTATTAAGGTGGGTTTGCGGTGCATGTGCATATAGTACATCCCCATAATCAATGATTGGCATCAGCATTTGCTGTATTATCTTTTCCTTAACTGTAGGGCTTAGGCAGGATTTGTTTCTGTACAGGGCAACTAGTTTTGGATAAAGTTTAGATGCAAGTTTTTCTATCTGGAGGCCAAAAGATAGATGGGGTCTAACAACATTCCCAGGTATTTGAAAGAGTGGACTGCGATCAGTGTGCCATTTGAATTTGTTTTGATGGATAGGTGGGAATTGTGTAATTTGTGTAATTTAGGTACTGTTCCAAAGATCATTGTGACAGTTTTGTCAGTGTTTAGGAAGAGTTTGTTTTTTGTGATCCACTTTTCTACCTCTGTGAACTGGTCTTGGAGCACAGCCTCAAGCTGCAGTAGATCGGATTTGCTTGCATTTATTACTGTGCATAGATCAACTAGGTTATCTGTGCCATGGGCAGTTCTTGATGTCACTTAGAAATTTTTTTAAAGGACCTTGTGATTTTAACCTTGGTAGGGGATTTAGGGTGGACCAGGCGGTGCCCGCCAGCATTTTGGTGCAGCCACAACAACCCGGAAAAAACGTTGGGGCCGCATTGAAGGAGCCAATCGGGTGGCCCATGCTCTTGGGGCCACCCGGTGGCAATGAATTTCCTGGGGCCTGGTCAGCGCTGTGGCACTTTAAAAGCGCGACTGGGCCCCAGTGATGATGTCAGAGCTGGGAGGAAGCCGTCACTTCCTCCAAGCCAACAGAGCGCCACGCAGGAGGAGAAGATAGAGTCAGAGTGTGTGTTTGTGTGTGTGTGATAGAGAATGCCTGTATAAGTATAAATGTGTGTGTGTGTGTGTGTGTCTGTCTGTATGTCTGTGTGTGTGTGTAGGTCTGTGTGTGTATATCTGTATGTCTGTGTGTATGTGTGTGTGTCTGTATGTATGTATGTGCCTGTATGTATGTATGTGTCTCTGTGTGTATGTGTGTGTCTGTATGTATGTGTGTCTGTATGTATGTGTGTGTTTTTATGTCTGTATGTATGTGTCTGTGTCTACATGTCTGAGTGAATGTATGTGTGTTTGTGTATGTATGTGCCTCTGTGTGTGTGTGTCTGTATGTATGGGTCTCTATGTGTGTGTGTGTGTGTGTGTGTTTGTATGTATGTGTCTGTGTGTATGTGTGTGTCTGTATGTGTGTGTTTGTGTGTATGTATGTCTGTATGTGTGTTTGTATCTGTGTCTGTGTGTATATTTGTGTCTACATTTATGTGTGTCTGTGTGTGTCTGCGTGTGTATCTGTTTGTCTGCATATGTGGGGGGGCAGGGACGTATGGGGTTGGGGTTAGATGTATGGGGGTGGGGACGTATGTGGTGGGCGTTAGATGTATGGGGGGTGGGGACGTATGGGTGCCCTGTGGTTTCTAGTTACGCCTCTGGGAGAAAGGCATAGATAGGCAACGACATGCCTACCTGCTCTGTGTTATTTACTCTCTCACAGAGGACCATGGTGTAAAGGGAATAGGAGAAACAAAACCAGCCACCTCTTGATTTTTTTTTTATATTTTGTGCAATCAGTGACCTATTTAACAATTCTTGTTTTTGCATTCAGGACTTGTTCGGGACATTTTAGGATATAATTACTGATCATTTCCTGATATATTTGGCACAGTTGGCCTGACCTCTGGCAAGTTTGTTTCAATTCAGCTGAGACTCTGCAGACTGTGACTATCGGGAGTCTCATCTGAACTGAAGTGCCGAAATACTCAGAACATGACTAAATGGTTTGCTGTTTGCCCTGTGTCCTACAATGTGATCAATATATTCATCTCTGCACTTAAAATAACTAACCTGGTTAACACATACCATAACCATTCCTAACTTGTACATAAGAACATGTTAACGGAGCAGTATCTTCTCTTCAGCTTCTCCGAGCAAATTATTACTTCACTCTTCTTTGTCATTTGCATTGTAGCAATAGCTTGCTCAGGCCTCTCATACAGGAACCTTTCCAGAAAACATTAAGTATTAACCACATTAGTATCACTGAAATGATCTGCTTTTCTGTATCTGCAATCAAAATAAAATATACCCATGACAACTGCTTGCTTATCTGTTTAAAATATATATTTCAATATGCAGCATGATGTAATTTAGAAAGGATTCAAGATGACATTTTTTGAAGGACCTTGTCATTTTAACCTTGGGAGGGGATTTAGTTGCCTTCATTTTGTGCACGCAGTACACTAAGCACAGGGCAGGGCAAAACACCCACCGACTTTTATTGTATTAGGGACCCTCCAAACTCCTAAAACATTTCAATTGGTTCTTTAGGGTTAATATAGTGTCTTCTTTTTTTTTTGCTTTATTCAAAGATCCCAAGCTGCAGGCTTTTATAATAGTAGACTGTTCTTCACTCGCTATGTGCTCCAACACAAAGCCCACATATATGATTACCACACATGGACCCTGCCTCTAGATGAGAGAAGCATTGCTTCTGAGACATCATTAGTAAAAATGTCCCTCTCGCCGCTGGATTACTAATAAGTTATTTCTTTATCATACTGCTACTTGAGGGAGTTGGATGGGTGGGGTGGGGAGGAGGAGAAGAAAACACTAAAACAGTCTTATCTCCCAAGCATCATGTATCTTCTGCAGGAGGTGCTGGAGGGAAATTCACATGATATAGCTTTAGGAAAACACAAACCCTATGCTAATTTCTCGACTTCATCTTTCAAGTAAATCTATACCCTGTAACAGCAGTGTCCGTGAAGCAGGATTTCGATGGGCGGGGTAAAGGGTGGGCCACTGACACGAATCACGTAACCAGAACTGTCCAAAGAAAAACTGTATGTAGTGAGTGTAGAAGAAAGGGAACATGCCACAGTGTTAGACAGACTGAAGCAGCGAGAGCATTTGCATAGTCCACAAAGTCAGCTTTACCTTAACTAATTTCATTTTCAACCAGTTCACACAAGTTTTGTTCCCCTACATCCCTCTTAAAGGGACACTCCAGGCACCCAGACCACTTCTGCTCATTGGAGTGGTCTGGGTGCCAACTCCCACTACTCTTAACCCTGCAAGTGTAATTATTGCAGTTTTTTTATAAACTGCAATAATTACCTTGCAGGTTTAACTCCACCTCTAGTGGCTGTCTACTAGACAGCCACTAGAGGGCACTTCCGGGTTTCTAGCACAGGCCGATGGAGACAGTAGGAGGAGCGGCGCGGAGGAGGAGACAGCGACGAGGGACATCGTCGCTGCCTCAGGTAAGTGACTGAAGGGGTTTTCACCCCTTCAGTAACCAGGCATTGGGGGGTGGGAGGGAGAGGGTAATGGAGTTTTCCTTTAAGTTTCCACACTTAAGCAAGAGCATGTGAAGAGTAGTAAAAAAATATATACATTTTTTTTAAATCAACGGGCCTATTTCATAGGCATGGGTCTGGAGCTGCAGCTCCATCAGCCCCTATTTTAGGCCCTGTGTGTGGGTATCTCTGTATAATCCATCCCAGCATTCCTGTGTGGGATAGTTATGGTCTCTCCTTATTGTGCCCTGCTCTGTGTGTTATGTCTCTGTATTTCACTCAGCTCTACTTGCTTTATGGGTATCTATGTAGTCTACCTCTGTGTTTTGTATGGGTATGTTTGAATTCTGCCCACCTCTGTGAATTATATCACTATTTTTTCTCAGCTCTGTTTCTGGTATGGTTATCCCTATATTATACTCAGCTCTACGTATTTTATAGACATTTTTAAATGTTGTGCCCAACTTGTATTATTGTATGAGCTCTCTGTAGTATGTTCAGTTCTCTGTATTGTATGACTATCTCAGTACTGTATAGCGAGGAATACAATTCTCGGGGAGTATCTTTAAAAAAAAAAAAAAAAAATTCTTATACAGAGCTGTTATCCAAATATTAATAACATCAATCACATATCATTGAAGAAAACCATATGTCTGAATATGCTGATGCTTTATAAAACTCACAAAAATAAAGACCTTTCCAGAAATTAATTATAGCCACGCTTTATCGGAACTAAAACCTATATTATTCTAGGCCAGATAAAAAAGCGTTTTATTGTTTACTATTGAACCGATGGCTGTGGTCAACGTAAATCATTTAGCATTGGTTTTAGAACTACGGGTTAGTGATAGACAACTCCTACAATTCAGATTCACACAGACCTGAAACACCATATGTTATTGGTCTGCTGTTTCTGCAATTGTATAATTCTCTTACGGCAAACCTCGTAATTATAATGTGAATGTGCTTAATAAACAAACAAAGCACACAAAAAAATATTGCGAATTGCAACATTTTAGCATTTGCAGCATCCTTTCAGTTTGATAAATGAGGTTCTTTGTTACTTATGAAGACAATTGTGGTGAATGTTCATTAGTCACAATTATGATTTTATTTTAAAACAAAGAAGAAAAAAGAATGCAATGATTTGCAAATTTTCCATAATGCTGATCCCCTTTTCAATGCTTTCATTGTGAATTTATTTATTGGTATAACAATCTATCACTTTGATTCCTAAATTTACGCCCAATTCTATAATATTGTACCCCAAACAAATATTCAAAAGAACAGAAAATGTATTGTAAAATATATACATTTTATATTTTATTGGTATTTAAACAATACATGCTAGCATTTAAAGATAGTTAGAAGTTGGTAACCCAAGTAGTGATCATTATGTCTCCAAATATTTTTCTTCCTGAAATTGCCATCGCTAGGAACATATTCACTAAACATTGAATTTTGGGTTCTAATTTTGTCAAACAGGACATCAATTCACTGCAAACAAGTATTTAGTGAATATGCCAATTAGTTAATTTGCTTAATTGTTTTCCTTCTTATTTCCATTCCGAGTACAAGAAGGCTTGTTGATTGCAGGAGCCTTCCTGGCTAAAAATTAAAGTACAATAAAATTGTTTGTGGGTAAAACATAAGACGGAATTTGCTTAGTATGGCAAGTACGGGTAGAAAGTGATGAGACTGTTGTGGACATTTTCATACTCTCTAACTAAGATCGGGTTAACTATAATTTTCAATTTTCTGAAATCTTTCATCTGTACTACAAATGCATTTTCCCATAGAAATCCCTACCAAAATGTGTTGAGTAATTTCCTTCTTGCTGAGTGGAGTGGACACAGGAAATAATGTTTCCCTTGAGTAAAAACAGATTTTTGCTTACAGTAGCTGTAGTTATTTGCAAGGATTCTTCCAGCAGAAAAAATGTGCGCATTTGTGTATGTTACGATGCAAAGGACTTTACATGCTTAGTATAAGCTTTTGCTTTTGTATCGTTAGGTTCTTTGGTTTTACACTTGTGATTTTTCATAACTTAATAATACGTCCCAAGAAAATTCTTTACAACCATACAAAGTTACAACCACGCATATGCCTCAATATTGTCCACTGAGTCTTGGAAACGCTGGTTTCCTTCCCATTGATGCCCTTTATATTTACCAGACAAAAGTAACAGTCATCACTGTGGTTGCTCAGTTCACAACATACCGGTGTTATGATTCCCTGTTGCTTGTTGTAAGGAACACCAAGCAAAAAGTTTAGATTTAATACCTTCCTCTACCGTCTTGTGTTGAAGGAGATGGAATTCCTTAGCCAATTGTTTTTTTTTATGGAAATGTATTTGAATTTTACAAGTGCAATACAGTAAAGGGTAAAGCACTCAAAACTACAAAGTACAAATGGTCTCCACAACACACACAGGTACAGAGATAGTAATATCAGAAATAGATTGATCAACTTGCATGTTAGCAGCTCAAGGAAAATTGTAATCTTTAATAAAACAGACTGACCCAATACTCATAACACACTATTATGGCACCAGCTAAGGCTTTAAATGTTATTCATATATGGCATGTGTGAGCTTTCATTTTTTTTAGTAATAGAATTTAAAAATAATTATATTTGAGACATAAGTAACCATAGTCTTTTCAGTAAAGTCTTCTCAGGGAAAGACGTACACGCACTTGACCATTAACCTGATCTAAAAGAAAACGTGATTCATCACACCAGGCAACCGTCTTCCATTTCTCCATGATCCAGTTCTGATGCTCATGTCCACATTGAAGGTGTACAGGAGTCATCATGGGCATTCTGACCGGTCTACAATGCACTGTGTGTTCTGACACTTTTCTATCATGGCCAGTTTTTCAGGAATTTGAGCTAGAGTAACTCTTCTGGAAATGCTCTGACTCTGTTGCTTATTCATCACTATTTCACGCTTGTCAAAGTCACTCAGATTTTTTCGCTTGTCAATTTTTCCTGTTTCCAACACATGAAATTCAAGACTGTCTGACTGTGAATATGCTGCTTAATATAGCCCACCCCCTGACAGGTGCTATTGTAACGATATATTAATATTATTTACATCACATATCAGTGATTTTAATGTTGTGGCCTATCAGTGTATATACAACATTTTTGTATTTATAATATTTAAATGTTTACGTTTTTTCTAGTTTGGAAAGGAGGGAATATGGGAGGGGGGCGGGAGGGTTGAGAATTCTCTGCCTTACATTCAGTGTTAACATTTCCAAGCAGTTATACAAAAAAGGGTCTCTGGCCACTTACAGCCCTGCCCCTATTGAAAGAATGTCAGAGAAAACACACTAGATTCTAGCCATACCATTCCACACCAGAAATAAATGCTGTGATAAGCTGAAAGCAGTCAGATGATACTCTCAACCAGTCATTGCCACAAACGCAACCGACTCCAAGTGTGCACGCAACTTAGTTCTAGTAGTGAAAGAGTTAAAATTCACTATTTGTCTGCACTGGACTGACAATAATGCCACCCATATATAATAATATAAATATTACTATTTTACAACGCTGTCACCACCAAGACAATTTATAAATGGGGTGCCTTGGTCCCCCAAGTAAATTAGAATAAAAACCCACCGAATACAGTTCAGCACAATTTAATGCAATTTCAAAATACTAATAAGTTGGTATCTTCAGGTAATGTGATTCTTTACCAGACAAAGGCAGAACTAAATAAAGGAAAATGTATTACTAACAATCAATGGTCACGGTGCATATAAAAAAAACAGATGACAAACAAATTATTTACACCAATCAATAGATACAAAATAAAGAGGAGAAATTAACAGAAGCCCTAATTTCCAAACTGGACCAGAGGTGGTATAGGTGGACGGAAGGCGTATCTTATAGCAATAACAAGTGACCTTCCCCTTGTGTTCCAAAACAACATCCATCCAAATAGAAACTTTTTATTTGATTTCCTCTTTTGTGCTTGCCACAGAAATAAAACGTGCACCTGTGACTTTGTTGCAATTTTTCCATTCCGGACATATGTCACACCCTCTACTTATGACCCAATCTGGACTTTACAATTCCTTCCAAAATACTTAACCTCTTATGACATATATCATCTACAATCAAATTGGCCATACCACCTCTACCAAATAGCCAATTCATGTATGCACTACACAAATCATGTTAAATAACAATGTTATATAGTGCAACAATTAATTGTGTGCCCTTGTTGTGACTATCATAACCTCCCATTGCTACACAGGCTAATACTTCCTCATTAGCTGAAGCAGCACAGAGGGCATGGGCTGCTGGGGACTCTTGTTTAGCATGAAACCATTAACATTAATAGCAGATTAATACTCAGTGGAAAGACAGCGCCAGGAGACTCAAGACACTATAACCACTTCAATGAGAAGAAGCTGTTACAGTGCCTACAGTGTTCATTCAAGAATGTAGTTTTCACCAGGAATTCAATGGAAAATATCTAACTAGTAGAAAGATTCCACATTAGTTGTTTTAATCTAAAGATTGTAAATCCATTGTCAATCCTTCATACTTATTACATATAGTGTTATCTAGTTCATCTTTATTCAACTATGGCAATTCATCCATTATTGGTCTCCAATTAAATTTGGGCTGAGGGTTATGAGAGTTGTAGTACACCAACAGCTGGGAGGGCTACACAACCTTGCATTCTGAAATCTAAACATATTATTGTAACAATATGATATTGTGATCTCAAAGATATTTTGCAATTCTATTCATCAGAATAGCTAATTGTGTGATAGAGTTTAATTTAACAGCAAAGCAAGGGTTTTGAAGAGAACTATAAATGCAATTCCGCATTTTTTTCTCTCTTTAAAGTGAAATTAAAATGAAATCAGGGCACTTTGCTATTTATCAGCACAATTTGTCTTTGAAATAATGTGCACTGAGGCAATGATTACTCTGCTATGCTTTATCCACTATGTCATGAGAAAGGGATAATAGCAGCTTACGTTTATCTCCATTGATTTCCGTTGCTCTCGGCAGAGGTCAAGCACAAGTAGTAGTTTTGCAGATTTTCAGCCTCATTAAGAAGTAATGTGATTAATTCATTCACTGGAGGATCATTGAAAGGGGATCTGTCACCAAAAGTTTGCTTAATTAAATTTACCTTTTAACACAGCTCTATGTAGGTTAGGGTAAAGTTAACAAACTTGCCAACCGGCATTTAATTAAAGGATTCTGATTACTGTCTTCTGGATTTACATTCAGTATGGCTGAGTTCATTAAACACTCAGTATAGGGCTTAAATCTATAAGGGATAAGCATATCTCTGGCAGGTGAATTGCAATTTTACCACATGATAGGAGGCTTCATATTTTGCATAACTCCCTTTACTGAAAACTCCAGCAGCACAGATCATAAACAGAACAACCAATTTAGAAAAAAGAAAACTACATGATGAAACTTATCATGGGAGACTATTCAGGATTTCCAAGTGATGATTATTGCAGCTGTCACGGCCTCCGTGGGAAAGCTCTCATATGTGTGCTACCTCAACCATGGTAGAAACATGGACACTAGTTTTGGATGAAACCGAAGGCTCAGTAGTCTCTAGGAAATAAGCTGTACCACAACGGTACTGAATGTCAAAGGCAAACCCCCAAGTGAAGATATCCAAATGAGCTGAATCGACTGGATCTATCCCCCACAACCTCTTTCCTTGAATAAGGAGGACCCTTCCCCTCCTCACTCCTTAACAGTGGTAGGCAGTGGGCTCTGCCTCCGGGGAGGATGATTGGCAGGTATGTCAAGATACCTGTGTTGGGTGATGACTACCACTGGAAATATGCCAATACTTCACTGACCTTGGTGACTGAGGTCGAGGTATTTTTGGATGCTCAAGGAGTCCCCATATTTGAACCCTGTACTATCCGACACCCACGAACGTCGCAGTGGAACCTACCTACCACCTGGCTCAGTGTGTCCACTATTAGGCCTTTGGTGAAAGAGGATTGTACATGGCTCGGGCCGACTGCACTAGACCTCTGCTGCCTGAGGAAATTGCCAACGCACCTGAATTTGGCACCACAGTTTTTTTTTATGCCTAGATTGGCATAAAGGCTTTGAGAGGAACCTTTACGGCTGCGTAGGATACGCTGCTGGTTCTACTCAGTCAGCTAGCTTAAATACTATACTTCATTACACTGGCCCTCTCCAGAGCCAGGCACCTGGATCTAAGTGCCAGTGAATAGGCCAAACTCTAGATCTGTGTGTTGGGCAGGACTAACGCTGCACTGTGTGCTGAATGGCCCAAGGCAGTGCTCTGGGGGATCAACACCAAACTTCCAAAGAATGGGAACACAGTCTCCTTATGGACAAAGAGACTTGATCCCTGTTCGCCAGGGCACGGTTCAATAAGCACTGGACCAAAATGGTTTCTTCAGCAACATCTTTCAAGTCGAGAATAAGATGAGGGATTACCGATTAGTCATCAACACTTGCCCAGCTGTCTGGCTACATGGTATACTGGCATTTCATCATGGATGGAATTCACAATTTATAGGACCTCCTCTCGCTAACGACTAGTTCACCTGGCTGGACCTAATTGACATGTATCTGTTGGGTCCCACCATGCCGTCGAGTCGTCGCTTACCTCGCTTTGTTTTTGGGGGATTGGTTGTGCCATGTCACATGCCCTTAAGCCTCAACTCAGCTCTGCTGAAACTGGTTATGGCGCAACTTCAGTCCAAAGACATCATGTGCCTTCTCCACCTGAACGATTTACTGATGTTCTATGACACAGTACCCAGGCTATGATGTTAGGTGAAATTTGTCGTTCACGTTCTGGAATCTGTGGGACTCATGGTGGACAGGCACAAATCGACACTCGAACATGGGTGCCCTCTCAGCAGAAGTATAGGCGGAACTCCACTGGTGGCTGCTTCACATGCAAGCCTGGAATGGTATTGGTAATGCTATTCTGTCCTTCCTTCTTTTTTAATTAAAAAGCTTTGTGATAAGATCCTAGAAAGTACACATTACACATCATCCATTTATTACCACCTCCCCCTCCACATTTACTTTAATTTTCCTTTCTTTTTCCATGATCTTCCCATCAAATTAAGTCCTCCATTCCATCTCTTCTCATTTCCCCTTTATATTCATTCTACCCTCCCCATGATATGTGTCTCTCAGCCCATCCCATGCCTACTAATTCTATATACCCTTTTCCATTTCAACATAATACTCATTGTACCCTCCACTCAATCACCATTTAACTTTATCATTTTCTTTACATAATTCTACCCACAATTCAAAATTACGACCCCATTATATGTCCACCTGCCCAATTTATTTTGGTTCTAATTTACTTATTTTTCTTTAAATTCCCTATGATTACATCTGTCTCTTCTTGTTTCAATCTCCATTTCTACTCCTTTCCTAACCTCCTCCCCTCCTTACAAGGGTAAGTGCTCCCTGAACTGCCAATAGCTAAAAAAAAAAAAAACAATTCTGACAAATAGGGCCTATATTATAGGTAATGTAAGTGTTGACCTAAGGAACAGTGACAGGTGATATGCACTGCGGCTGCCTGTTACTACTTTCGGCATGTTGTATTCTCCTAGTGAGATCAATAACACTAGACATCTTTTTATTCCCAATTTGTTACTCATTATTGTCAAAAATTTCAGTTGACGTTGCACATTATTCTTGTGATCATGAGTAAAGCATTTTATTTCTCTCATTTACATTTCCAACTCATACATATCTTATAGTGCATGCCTACATTTGTTCTTCCTCATTTTAATTTCCCTTTGAAATATGTCATCTGATAATTTTGCAACAAATCTATTCCTCTGATATAAAAAGATATGGAAGGGCTGCGCCAAATAAGGGTAGATAGTCCAGTAAAGTATTGCTAGGGTGCCAATAGGTGGTCTAGGATACTTGATAGAGTTCCTCTGTGGATGCGTCTGGTGTAGACCGTTCCGTATATGTAAATACAAGAGAGGTAGAGGCGACTAATGGTATAGTAAGAAAGTTCAGGGTGTGATAGGTAACAAAATGTAGAGAACTCACATTCAAGAGAGCTATGGCCAGCTCTGGTGTGGTTTGCGTACAGCGGTATAATCCCCGCTTATGGGATATGTAGGGAGGGGGTCTCCGTCTGTCATGTTCACATAGATTGAGATGGAGCTCAACTGCAGATTTCAATGTAAATAATTGAGGATTCAGAACTAAAGAGGATAATATAAGAAATGACAGTTCAATATAGAATTTACTGGTACTGCGTCTTTAATTATTGATTGAAGAAAACATAGGTGCTGTATCTTTAATTGCTCCAATATTGATGAGCGGTTTCTTATTGCCACTTGTACAATTTGAATTGCAATAATTAAAGTAAATGAAGGAATTATAATGACGATATAACCAGCAGTGATTTGTTTTAGCTTTATAGTAGGATCCGAAATCAGCTGGAGCCTTAATGGTTAATGAGCAGGTTTACAGCACTAAAGATAGGAGAACTTGAGAGCAGACCGAAGAATGATTGTATAAGAGTCTGAGGAAAAGTTCGTATAAACGATAACTTAGCTTCCAGAGGTTGAAGTTGATCCCAGAGTCCGCTCCGGGGAGGTTCCGTGGGAGATAGGTCGAGAGGAGTCCAGGTACTAGCCGTGGTCGAGGGAAGGAGAAGGAGGTTAGTCGAGTATCAGTCCGGTTCGGTACACAGGTAAGTTGCAGAGAAAGGTGGCAGCCGGTTAAATTCTGCGGTACGCTGTTCATTAATCCAGCGTCTGGTGTCTGGCGCGGTCGCATTATGTAGCGTGATGAGACCGCGTCAGAGAGGAGGTGTGGCTACAGTCCGTCAACCCGGAAGAGACAGGAATTACTGGTAACGGCCATGACACCGTCAACACCGTCTGGTAGTCCAGAACTCGGAAAAGAAAGACAGAAAGCGACAATAGTGCTCTCAATTTTGATGTGGTTCAGTGTGCAGATAAGTAGAGGTAAAAAACTCACATTTGAGGGAGCTATGGCCAGCTCTGGTGTGGATAGCGTACAGCGGTATAATCCCCGCTTATAGGATATGTAGCGGCGATACGTCCGTCAGCACCGTCTGATGATCCAAGGCTCCAATATAGAAGAATAAAAGCAGAAATAGTGCTCTCAATTGTGATAGGTTAAGAGAGTAGTAAAGTAAATGAAATAATACTCACAAAGATAGAGCAGAGGTACTGCTCTATGGATAGGCGCTGGTGGTATGATCCCCACCTAGGATTTCTTGGAGTACTGGAACTTTAAAATTGCCAGTGGAAGTAAAAGTAACCAGGAGAGGTTAAAATGCCAGGAATAGGTAAAAAAAAAGTTTAAAGTGCATAGAGAGTGCAATAAAAAGAGGATTGGTACAATAAAGTAGCCAAAAAACTTTTATTGATCTAAAATACACAATAAAATACAGAATTAATAACCATAAACGCGTTTCACCATAAGTGGCTTCTTCAGAATGGGATAAATTCTGAAGAAGCCACTGCAAGGCTGGGGATTTGTTTAAGAAGCCAGTGTTTACATTACAAAAAGTAGCTTTGTTAACAATCTGGTCTGTAACAGAGTATAGAAGTGATTGCTCTAATATCTATAATTCACTGTTTGCCTGCAAAGTTTTGGATTCTATCAGTCAGAGAACGAATAGCTTAATAAGGGTCCAACTGTAGCACACTGAATGACATCCAGTATTGGCTCGTAGTCCTGAATAATGTACAACGCTCAAAACATTTCCATTTCAAGGATTGAAGCCTCACAAAGTCTCTTCGGGCCAAGAACTGTGTAACAATTTCCATGATATTCGCGTACAAAGTTGGAATTGTTATTGTTTCTATAAACAAAAGCCTTTTTAAAGTTAATTTAGAGCAATAAACAAGAACATACTTGGCACATCTTTCAACCTCTTGCATAGTTTGATGGGTCAATGCGATGGATCAGTAAATAAGATTGCTTTATTAATAATCTGCACAAATACTGTAAAATTAGTTGATATATGTGCAGAGACACGGTATGTTGGTATAAATCATGTTGTTATGGCTTTATAGTGCAAGGTAAATGTGTATAAAGAGAGTTTAAATCAGGGGTAGGCAACCTTCGACACCTTCGAGATGTTTTGAACTACATCCCCCATAATGCTCTTGAAGCCATAATGCTGGCAAAGCATCAGGAGAGATGTCGTCTACAATATCTGGAGTTATGAAGGCTGCGTACCCCTGGTTTAAATGAACAGTAACTTTCGCTGAGAGAGAGAGTGAGAGACATAAGAAAAATACGCTTAGCACTCCCGAAACAAGCCGATTAATATTGTTCTGGGATCTCAACAACATTTATATACAGGATTCAATAGATTAGACTTGTGTATTTGATTTTTCTGAAATTTTGGACTCATCCAGAATTCTGAACTCCAAAAGTGCATATGGACGAATCGTGGAGCAAACTAAATAAACAATGGACAAACCGTTTAGTTTAGTTTCTAATTTGAAGTTCTGTCTGTGGCGCAAAAAAAAAAAAAAGATGATGGAAAAAAAGATTATTGATGGTTAGGGGACAGCTAATAAATGTTGATTTTATTGATAGATCAAGTGACAAGTGACCAATAGAAAGGAGAGAAGCAGTAGTAGTACATTACAAGCAGAACAGAAATAGGCACATACATACATTTATACATATACAGTTGTCAAATATGAATTTTATTTATTTTTTTTTAGATATTTTTAAGCCTGCAATGTCCAGTTAATAAACTAATTATACTTTATCTACCTTATTTTGCGGTTGGGGTGCAGGGAGTGCCTTAAAATGTGTGCCTACAAGCGCCTGACATGTAAATCCAGTCCTGCCTTCAATGGGGATGTGAGTATCATAACTGGATAGTGGAGCAATGGAAGAAGGTTCCATTAATAAGGTAAATGGATGGGTACATGTGTGGCGTTCACCTGGGAAAGAGATACACTATGGGAAGAAGGTAGGCTGACGGAAGCAGTGTTATGCTCTGGGCAATCTTCTGTTGCGGAACCTTGGTTCTGGCTTTCATGTGGATGTTACTTTGACACATACCAACTACTTAGAAATTGTTACAGACCACATATACCGCTTCATGGCAATAGTGTTTCCTGATGACAGTGGCTCATTGCAGCAGGATGACCCACTCCTACACTGCAAAAAATGTTCAGGAGTGGTTTGAGGAACATGACAAAGAGTTCCAGGTGTTGCACTGGCCTTCAAATTCCCCAGATCTCAATCTGATGGAGCATCTGTGGGATGTGCTGGAACAACAATTCTGATCCTCGCAACTTGCAGAACTTAAAGGATCTGCTGCTAATGTCTGGGTGCCAGATACCACAGGACACTTTCAGGGGTCCTGTGGAGTCCATGTCTCAATGCATCAGAGATGGTTTGGCAGCACGAGCTTCATGATACTAGGCAGGTGGTTTTGATGTTGTAGCTCATATATATGTTAGTAACTCCTGCGTAATCTGATGTCCACGATTGACCGGTGAGGAATAGAACGGACCAATAGGGTTGTGTCTCGATGGCTTAAAACCCTCCAGACATAGGAAGTAGATTCTACTGATTGAAAAAGCCGTGGAAAATGGTGAAACACGTCTCAGGAGGATCCAAGCACCTTGGACTTTAGCTGTATATTGTTTTTATTGTTTTTTAGAGCTACTATATGTATTAATAAATTTCTACTTATTTGTTGCAATATATTGTCTGGGGCTATCTTCAGAATCTACTTCAACTCCAAAGAGAGGGCAGTTTCCCCCTTAAGTGACACTAAGGCTATTTTACTTGGAGCCAAGTTTTGAGGCTCCTAAAGAAGGTGAGCAGTTTATTCAATTGTCATGCACTGAGTCACTTTATATTTCCAGACATACTTCACCAGAGGCTGCTGCTTCCATCTGTTTTATTTTCCCTCTTTTGAGTATATTCAACTAAAGACAGACGCGGGACAGCGTCACCATAGAACACATCTGCAAGAGTGATTTGAGCCTACCCCGTTGGCTCTACACTTGTGAGTGAGATATAATAAATTACTTTGTCACAATTTTGATTTAGACTTTATTGCACCATATTGTGCTTTCTTTTATATTATAGATCTCATTGTATATGGTACCTATTTTAATATAAGGGTAAGTGTGTTGTTTTTATATATTTTTTTAGCGTTCCACTGTATGCACTGGTGGTAGTATAATCACTTAGAACACTTGTTCATAAGATATAGATAGGCTGGAATCCTGTCTGGTATTTAAACACAAGACCACATGGAGTCCAGGATCTAGTAAATGCATATAAAAAGGCAAGACGCGGAATCAATATCCTATAAGAATAAAGAAAGTTTGGGTAGAAATGTCAAAGAATAAACCAAGAAAAGTTGTAAATTGATGCTGATATTAAGCCATACCATAGTTTGGTGCATTGTGTGTCTAGATGTGTGCCCATACAGAATGTAGCAAGAAAAGCTAGACATATACCACAATCCAACAGTGTGTGTACACAATTACAAATACAAGCAATCCAAAGCTTGCCTTCAGACGGTTAAAACAGTAATATAGAGCAGTGTGGTCCTAGGTGCACATTGATAAGCAAGGTGAATTATTACATTTGAGTTATTACCAAAGAACAGATGGAATTATGTTAAGAAAGATTATACTCCTCCATAAGCTTAATGCTTCTACTTTGTTTTAGGGCTAACTAATAACATTGTAAACCTCTGCAAATTGAAGAATGTTGGGTGAAGTCTTTAAGCATTCTTTCTCTAGCTCCCTCTAAACACATAACAATAACTACTTTATTACGCTGCATTTTCTATGACAAATTGCATGTAATTTTATCTTAAATATCCTATGTGATCATGCACGTTCTGCTTTTTCATTAAAATGTACTTTTCTGCCCTTTGCGATGAGTGGGTGGTTAAGACACACACGTATAAATTATATGGATCTGCAGAAGATTAAAACGTAGGTCTTGGTTGAGAAATATAAATACATGTTTCAAAGACAAGTAGGGCTACTTTTTTTCGGTAGGTCAGTAGAATTATAATGATTAATTGTCTACAAAAATAATATGCTTTATTATTATAGTATAAAGGAAGCAAATACTTTTTAATAAAACAAACTTAGAAGCAGAATTGCACCTTTCCTTTTATAATTCTGAGAGCGTATTTTAAAAGTAACTTTGTTTTTTTAATTTGTTGGATTGTCACATTTCTTTGATTACAATGATGTGCACAGCCCAGCAGCCATGTCAGGCAGAGGGAATAGCAACAAGTGCACTTTTCAAACTACAGATTTGCCGACTCGGACATTTACAGGGTTACTTACTAAAGTAAAAATTCTAAGTGAATTTAAAATTAATTCAAATTTAAGGCTAGAGTAGCCAAGCAAACAGCAGAGTTGACTGAGAGTCAGCTATATTTTTCACCTTAAATTTGAAAATATCCCTTTAAATTGATGGGTGGGTGGTAAGCCAATCTGCTATAATGAACAGATAACATCCCGTACTGGTTCTATTAAATTTACTTTAATGAAGTATATTTCATACTAGCCAACTAGGCTGTTTGTTAATGGAGAAATTACACTTCTCTCAAAATTCTACTATTGAAAAAACATTGAAATTTAGCTAGAACTTGTGTTTAAAGGACCACTATAGTGCCAGGAACTCAAACTCGTTTTTGTGGCACTATAAGGTCTTTAGGTTCCCCCCACCCTCAGGGTCTCACTCCCGCAGGGCTCAAGGGGGAGGAAGGGTTTAAACACTTACCTTTCTCCAGTGCCGGGCTCCCTCGGCGCTGGGGAACTCTCCTCCCGACGTCAGTGCTGAATGCGCATGCGCAGCAAGAGTTCATCGCAATCCAGTTCAGAGGATGCAAATGTGAAGGAGGAGAAATAAAAAATTATGTTTAAGTCCTTTTTTGTCTCTGTATGTATTTGCTATGTTCACTGCCAGGTCCAGTCAACATAACAAAATGGTTAACAGGGAGCTAAGATGGAGGCGCCCAGTTGCAGGATGAAGAGGTGTGGTCTGTTATGTTTACTTTTATTTTTCATACCTCACAAATATATATTTGTTAAATACAAGGATAAGTAAACATTATATTGATATTCCTGGGAACTAAAAGTTCCCCTTTAATATGTTTGTGTGAAACTGAAATGTTAGGCAGAAGCGTAAAGCATGTGACCTTGCATGGGTGTCAAACCAAGTGCTAACAGTATGTCAACTATATCAACTAAGTTACAACAACATAAAAGAATAAAATAAGAATACAAATAATTATGACTCCTAGCTGTCCATTAAAAAAATACCAAACACACAAAAAACTTTATTGAATCAGGTCAAAATATGCCATAATAAAGTGTAAAAAGCACCTGCCATGTTTACTGTGATTTATTTAATAGTGAAGTAATTTAATATTAAGTCAGCACCACACCCCATTAATTCTAGAACAGGATATTTATTTTAATGTGGGAATCTGTACAACAATATAACAAAAATGTAATCAAGACATTTTAACAAAACCTTAAATAACTTCTCAGGGTAATAACAATGTGATCAACGTCCGTTATTGTTTCAAAATATCAACTATATTCCAGATCCAGATGTTAATTTTACGTTTTATATATTAATTGTTTGAGCTGTGTGTTTATAACTGAGCAAAGATTAGACAATAAAAGACCACTATTATTGCACATGAAGTTTGAGAAATATATTTCATAATGAAACCAGCATCTCTTAATTCAATAGCCGCGACACCATCTGCTGGGTGTCAACGTTCTTTACTTTATTTTTTGCTGGTAGTGCAGAAATGGAGTTAAAATTATACCTAATGTGTTAGATATTGAAGAAATGTAATCACAATTAACGCAGATGTATTTAACATTCTAACACATTTGTATAGTTCTATAGTGGGATGTTAAAGCTCATTGCAAATTATCTAGATGTGCTAGATATTTTAATGGGTTTCTTTGTTTGATAAATTAAATAAAAATCTGTAATCAGACTGACTGATATGGAAAAATACAAAGAAGACTATAGATACATAGATATATAATGAGAGCTTTATTAAGGAATATAACATGTTTCAATCTTTTTCGTTTTGTGTAGAGGACATTCATTTTGTGTAATTAAAACTGAGAGGAGCCCGAGTACTCCTGGCACCATAACCACTACTGTGCATTTCACAAATCCTTCCATTCAAGGCATTCATGTAACTTGCTTCAGTGGGTGAAGGGTTAAAAATAAGTATTTGTCTGTATTACAAAAATATACCAGACCAATATAGCATGCTTAAACTGAATGATGTCTTGCCTTATATGTACTATAAAATAACACCATCTGTTGGAATAGTACAATATTATATTATTGTACTATTCCTCTAATATAACACGGCTACGGCCGGGTAGGAAGGTGAGCGCAGTTCTTGAGAGCTTCTGGGGCCGCTGCGCTGCTTGATGGGCGTTCTGTGGGTGTGTGATCGGCCCCGCTGTAGGAGTACCTTTATTGGTGGCAATATCGGTGTTCTCTGGTGGGGGTAGTCGCCGTGTCGCATTCCGACCCTCTGGTGCTGCAGCTATTAACGACTCAGCCATGTCCCCATCACTGCCGGCCGTCGACTTGGATCGTTGTTGGGACGGGTATGCGCTCTCTTGGTGGGCTGCGATGTAGGATGTAGAGGTCACGGGTCCCCCGGGTCTCTGGCTGGGAGTCTCATCGATTGCTGTGGGCACTTTGCGAGAGCAGCCCTTCTCTCCAACCTCGGCACACATGGCATCCGCCATGTTGTGTGCTGCGCCCGGGCCCCCAGTCGGGGTGGTGGTGTCATTAGGCCTGGATTGTATAGCCTCCGGGTGAGGACCAGGATCACCCCCGCCGGTCCATAGGGGAGGGAACAGGGCCGGATCCGCCCCAGACTGGGCCTCTGGTTGTGCACTGTCAGGCGAAGGCCTCAACTGGGACGTCGAAGACCTCACCTCCAGGGGACTGAAACTTCGCCCTGGATCCAGTGTCCCCTCAGCACCTAGGACCATTGCTGTCGGTCAGTATTTGGTCGTTTTTCATGTTTATAAGCTTATAAAGTTTGTGAATTGTAGGCAGGGCCGGCCTTAGGGGTGTGCGAGCTGTGCGGCCGCACAGGGTGCCATGTAGCAGGGGGCGCCGTGCGGCCGCACAGCCGGCCGGGATTTAATTTATTTTTTTTTTTTTCAAATTTGCAGCGGGGGCGGAGCTTACCATGCGGCGGGGGTGGAGCTAAAAGCGCCGGAAAACTGCTGCAGGGGAAGCAGGAAGGAGTCCCTGCTTCCCCACCGAACAGTAACCAGGAGCTGCACTGCCTCCACAATGAACTCCACAGGTAACTGTGGGATTGTCAGGTGAGTGTGACTCTCTGCCTGTGTGTATTACTGTCTGTGTGTGTGTATTACTGTCTGTGTCTGTGTGTGTGTGTGTGTGACTGTCTGCCTCTCTGTGTGTGTGTGTGTATCACTGTCTGCCTGTGTGTGTCTGTGTGTATGACTGTCTGCCTGTGTGTGTCTGTGTGTGTGTGTATGACTGTCTGCCTCTGTGTGTGTCTGTGTGTATGACTGTGTGTGTCTGTGTGTATTACTGTCTGCCTCTGTGTGTATGACTGTCTGCCTCTGTGTGTGTGTCTGTGTGTATGACTGTCTGCCTCTGTGTGTATGACTGTCTGCCTGTGTGTGTATGACTGTCTGCGTGTTTGTCTGTGTGTATGACTGTCTGCGTGTGTGTGTAGATGACTGTCTGCCTCTGTGTGTGTCTGTGTGTATGACTGTGTGTCTGTGTGTATTACTGTCTGCCTCTGTGTGTGTCTGTGTGTATTACTGTCTGTGTGTATGACTGACTGTCTGCCTGTGTGTGTCTGTGTGTGTGTGTGAGACTGTCTGCCTTTGTGTGTCTGTGTGTGTGTGTATGACTGTCTGTGTGTGTGGATGTCTTCCTGTGTGTGTGTATGGCCGTCTGACTCTGTGTGTGTGTGTGTGTGTGTGTGTGTCACATACAACCAATACACGCATATCACACACTGTTAATACACCCATTACAAATATCACACATAGCATACATACCACACACAGTCATCACACCTACTATCACATACACAGACAACACAAACATTACAGCATACATGGATGACGGGACGGGGGCGCTGTGAAGATTTTTCGCACAGGGCGTCTAAATGCCTAAGGCCGGCCCTGATTGTAGGAGCTGATCTCGCTTGCGACCATCCAGCTCAGCGGTCCGGCCCCGCCCCCCACGCATTTGTTTTTTAAACTGGAAATTGCTGCTTCTATATGGAATAGACTGAAGTGAGACAATCAGAAGATGCTCTGTGCACCACCATATATGCAACAAACACAGATCTTTGACGTTTTCTATAAAAATCTCCTTAAGTTACCAATCTCAAAAATAAAAAATAAATAGCATTTTGGTTATTGGAATTCTACAATACATTTTTAAATGTAATGAATTTTTAAACTTAACTTCTTATTTACTTGTAACATAATTTTAATGCTTCGTGTGCTTTTTAATCACTTTTTGATTCACCTTTTTGCTTAATTAATCTATTTGTTTTTAGCAAGCGAATAACAAATCTAAACATTGGAACCTTACAGCCGTATCATACAATATTGATGAATATCTTGGTGGCTTTGCAGATTTTATGTTGTTTGGCTGCTCAACCACAAGTTTCACAGTTACTGCAATTTCCATAGAAAGACATTGCAGGGAAATTTTCAGAAAATAAAATAATATATATTAATTTGTATTTATTATTGTCAGGTGTATGCTTAAATATTTTCATAAAATATAATTTTTATTGTGCATTTAGTAATGTACGTACAGCCGATTGTAAAGAGCCTAAAAGAGACCAAAAAAAAAGAAAAGTGATACAGAAAGACATTAATACACATTAATCACATTAATCTTTACTGGTCAAACCGTAATATTATGAATTTAAATTTGTTTTGGGGGTTTTAACCTGTTATTTTTTTATTATTCTGTTATTCTTTTTTCTTATTGTTATTTGTACATTTAGTCAATTGTTCATATTGTTCATACCGCATGTTGGAAAATGTGACGAGAAAATTGCATATTTTGCTGTTGTTTGACTTTCTTTATTGTGTGAAAAAATACATGTGGCTGAGATCCTGGAGGTTGTGAGAATAGTTGCTCTGCCCTCACTAGATCATGGGAGGCATTTGGCCAAACAGAGTATCGAGATAAAGCCAGAGGTTCAGGAAAATTAACAGTTCAGAACAAAAACAGCAGGAAGAGAATACAAGGAAGGGAAAAATTAGAAGGATACCGTGTCTATGCACACTATGCAAGTCAGCAGATTTGCATATATTTGGACTGGCACGAGTATTTTTATTAGCTGGGACAAGACCGGAGTTCCCTGAGTATCTTGAAATATTTTTCCAGTACTTAAAGAGAAGTGCAGAGTTCTATGCTTTATTAGGCTAATCATTAGAAGGAAATGTATTAAACGATCTCATTTTAGATAGTGCCACCTACTATAACAAATCACTCCAGTGAGTGTCCAATAAAGTTGTACCTAGAAGATACAAAACGTTTATATTTTTTATATGAGCTAAGCTTTAAGCTTCATGAACTGTAATCCAAATCTCAATGGGTGTGTATACTTTTTTGTATGCAAATTCTGATATAGATATAGGTAAGTGATTTCTAAAAGTGGCCATTATAATTAAATACGTTAACATATTCTTTTGAATATGTTGCTGTTTTACATTGTTTTATGAAATTATTACAATAACATAACCTAATTTGACTCAACTTTAAATACAGTTCGTAAATAAAACCTTCCTGCAATTTTTTATATTTTTTTTATATCCGACATTATTATTATAATTATTATTACTGGCATTTATAAAGCGCAACAAATTCTGCAGCTATGTACAATTGGGAAAAAGACAAACACAATAAGAACAGACCGATACAACAGGAAGAGGACACTGCCCGTGAGCTTACAATCTTTAACTTGTATCTTTTACATGGCCTGTGGCTATTGAATATAAGAAAGCTGTTTTGCAGTGAATTTCTTGAGAAGTTAGGTTGTTGAGTGGAAACACCATGTGTTATTAAGATGTAGCAATATTTCACAGTAAGCAGAGGCACGGCATCTTCTAAAGCATCACATGGTAAAACAGTTGATGGCTGTGACTTCAGTACAATGAGTAAACGGTGACATAATGCTTATATAAGGCTTGTTTCCAAGGTTGCTGTTTAGTGTTACAGACAAGCTGGTTATAGCAAGTTGTTACCATTCCACAAAATCTTACCAATTGAGACTTAGAATTCCTGACTAACACTAATTACACTTCTTTCATAGAGAATAATAGAAGATGTTAAAGTGGCTCAGTAACCAGAAGAAAAAAAAAAACATTTTGAGCATTTCATAAAGATAGAATTCCAATGCAGTTAAAGAATATCATAAGACAAAGAAGGGACTACTTTGTCTTATGGTAAAATCGTACCTTGAAAAAATTTACCACCAGCAAGATTTGTCACTTCCCCATCGGTCACAAGTGACAGTTTTTGGAATAAGTGCACATGCTCCTGGCATGCTCCTTACAGATGATGCTTCAAGAGCTGAAGAAAGAAGGTTGCAGTGCCCGCCTTGGACTGTATCAGGTATATATAATTACTACAGGAGCACCCCCATCGGGTCTCTGCAAAAGCTGCAAAAAACTCACAAGGTGACAGAGTTGCTTTAAGCGCTACATACAGACTCATTTTTATGCCGGATGCAAAATGTTACCTTCCACCACTACCCATGTAAGCTAGCTGTAAATTGGAAAAGTCATATTAACAAATGCATACTCTTGATAGATACTATAGAAAAACATATATGATATATCAGAAAATAAATGAATCTTTATGTAAGTAATATAAAACCAGCCAAACAAATGAACAATTCACGTAACTAAAGAACAAATAGATGGATGGAGGCAACAGATAAATAGACAGATGGATGGATGGTTGTACAGAAAGTTGGACAGATGGATGGTTGGATAATATATGGTTTTATTATGCTAAATATATGAAAATGGATGCAAGCCATGAACTTAATTTTAACTTCAAACTGCTTTAAACTATATATAAACATTATAAAAAGAATAAACTAAACCATCATAACAAAAAAGTTAACATGATATTAAAACGCATAAGATTAAATTGTTATATTCATATATTTTGAATTACAATATGGTATTACTCACAATGATGAATTTACAGTAATTGTAGTAATTTGTCTCTTTTTAGTTTTCTTTATCATCAATATCACTTCATTTAATTAATCCAAAAGTCATTGTTTTGATGATAATGGTTTCCTTTTCGATGAATTCCATGATTGGAACATGGTGATTTATTACATCAATAACAAATTTTTCCATACTCATGTCAGGCGCTGAAACAACTCCTACAAAGTACGATTTTAAAAAACACATTTTTCATTTACTTGTTCATCTGTTGCAGAAATATTTGATACTGAAATTATAGATTATGAAGCATCCACATTCTTGCAATCATAAATTATGTGAACAATTTATGAAGAATGGCTAATAAAATTTTTATACTATGCTGCACTAGTGGCAATAAAGGACCGGTACCACTGGCGTACATACCGCTGTCGCAGGGGTCGCAGCTGCGACCAGGCCCATCACTGCAGGGGGCCTGGCCGCCCTGCAAAACCATGCGACCGGGTGCCTGCCATCATCATTTGCGGCCCCGGCCTGTGCAGCAAGCCGCTGGGGCCGCCGTCCAAGGGGTCCATTTGGTGGCCCTTGCTGTCAGGGTATACCCGATGGAGATGGATTGTCAGGGGGCCCAGTCAGCACTGGGCGCTTTAACAGCGCGACAAGGCCCCCTGTGATGAGATCAACACTGTTGGGAGGAAGTGACTGCACGTCACTCCTCCCAGCAATCACACAGAGTCCATGCGGGAGGAAGAACAGGGAGTCAGAGTGGGAACTCTGACTCCCACCAGCCTGAGCCACCACTGGACCCCAGGAAAGTCACCCTCCTGCACCTAAAAGGTAGGAAACAGGAGGGCGACTTAAATATTATGTGTGTGTGTGTTTGTTTGTATGTATGTATGTGTCTGTGTCTATCTGTCTGTATGTATGTGTGCCTGTCTGTTTGTATGTATGTGTCTTTGTATGTATGCCTTGTGTGTGTGTCTGTCTGTCTATCTGTTTCTGTCATTCAATCTGTCTGTATGTATGTCTTTGTATGTATGTTTGTGTCTTGTGTGTGTCTGTATGTGTGTGTGTCTGTCTTGTGTGTCTGTGTCTTTCTGTCTGTCTGTCTGTCTGTCTGTCTGTCTGTATGTATGTGTGCCTGTCTGTTTTTATGTATGTGTCTTTGTATGTATGTGTGTCTTGTTTGTGTGTGTGTGTGTGTCTCTGTCTGTCTGTATGTGTGCCTGTCTGTCTGTTTGTATGTATGTGTGCCTGTCTGTCTGTTTGTATGTACGTGTCTGTCTTTATGCGTGTGTGTCTCTGTATGTACCGTGTTTCCCCGAAAATAAGACCTACCCCGAAAATAAGCCCTAGCTGAATTTTCGGGGTGGGCTGCAATATAAGCCCTACCCCGAAAATAAGACTTAGGCATTTTACCTTTGCGGCCCGGCGGGACTTCCTTCTTCTATGAGGAGGAGGGGGAGGAGCATTGCGGGCCGCGGCATCGGGCAGCGTGATGACGACGTGCGCAGCGTGATGACGACGTGCGCAGCGCCGTCAGTCTGCCTTCACGGATCTTCAGCGGAAGGATCCATTCCGGGCGGTGAGGCACCCAGTGGTCGGACTCTTTGAACTGCGAGTAGATACCGGTATTTTATGTCTGGGACTCAATTAATTAAAGGGGGGGGTGAATTAATTAAAGGGGGGGATGAATTAATTAAAGGGGGGTGGATTAATTAAAGGGGGGGTGGATTAATTAAAGGGGGGTGGATTAATTAAAGGGGGGTGGATTAATTAAAGGGGGGGTGGATTAATTAGAGGGGGTGGATTAGAGGGGGGTGGATTAATTAAAGAGGGGGTGGATTAATTAAAGGGGTTGTGGATTAATTAGAGGGGGTTGATTAATTAGAGGGGGTGGATTTATTAAAGGAGGGGTGGATTAATTAGAGGGGGTGGATTTATTAAAGGGGGGTGGATTAATTAGAGGGGGTGGATTTATTAAAGGGGGGTGGATTAATTAGAGGGGGTGGATTTATTAAATGTGGGGTGGATTAATTAGAGGGGGGTGGATTTATTAAAGGGGGGTGGATTTATTAAAGGGGGGGTGGATTAATTAAAGGGGGGGTGGATTAATTAAAGGGGGGGTGGATTAATTAAAGGGGGGGTTCAATGTACATACCGGTACCGTAAATAAATAAGCCCTACCCTGAAAATAAGCCCTAGTGTGTTTTTTGAGACTAAAATTAATATAAGACCCGGTCTTATTTTCGGAGAAACACGGTATGTGTGTGTGTGTCTGTCAGGGGTTAGAGTTAGAGAGGGGGAAGATGGAGGGATGGGGGGGCCCATGGATCAGTTTCGCACCAGGGCCCCATGGGTTATGTGTAAAACCCTAATTCTGGGTTTGTATGTAACTATTTTGGGAATGTAAAAACCCTTTATTTACTTACCTTTTCCCAGCTATGATATCCTTTGGCGCTGGGCCGATGCTCTGCCCCCTCAGACCGCCCGCGACGAGTGGGTGCTAATGCATATGCGTGGCAAATGCCTCATGTGCATTAGGCCTCCACATAGGAAAGCATTCCTATGGGAAAAAAATCGGACTCTGAAGGTCCTCATGCAGAGCATGACAACGTCCAGCATCAGATACCGGACCAACGGTCTGTTTTGATCCAGGTAGCGCCTGGTAGACAGCTACTGTGGCCAGATTTAGAGCTGCAATGTAAACATTGCGGTTTCTCTGAAACTGCGATGTTTAACATTACAGCACTAAGTGCAAAAGGAACACTGCACCCATGCAACTTCAATTAGCTGAAGTGGTCTGGGTGCCTACAGGGTCCCTTTAACTAATTAGTGTTAGTGAATGGACTTCCCCTCTTTCCATTATATATTTTTCCCCAGCCAGTCTCCTACTATGTCTAATACTGGATCTCATTTGGCTCATATCCCCTACGATGTCTAATACTGGATTTCATACGCCCGCCAACTTGCACTCAGATTTTCTCTTCATACTTTAACGAATTGCACTCTCAATCTACTTCTGGATTCAGGTACCTATTTGTTCACTCACTAATAATATATTTTGATTATGTCTAAAATATTTTAGACTGTATGGTAACTATTAGCATGCGTTTTGAACTTTTGCTAATTTCTCCAGTTCTTCGCATGCAAATTTCTACAAATTACAGCACATCTCTTTCCTTGCACTCACTATCTGATATAGACGATAAGCTACAGCTCTATATAAATCACTGTTAAATATCCAGGGACTGTTAGACTATCTAAAGCTTGTCCGGAACTGTAGCTCAAAGATATAAAATTACATCTGTAAGTAATTGTATCCAACTATATATAGGAACTGAAAGGAAATAACCACACTTTTATTTTCACAGAAGATGTATATAATCATTATTCATATAATGACTTTATATATAAAGGATTACTATCAAATAATGTATACATTGATTATATTAAATAATGGCACTATGAGAACAGTAGACGTCTGGGAACAGAGGATGGCCCCTTATGCCATTGCATGGTATTCTTGTATCTAATTGTCTGCTCGAATTGTTTTAATACTCATATTGAAAAGCTAGAAAAAAAACTCCAACATCTCAACTTATCCTAGGATATATATAGATAGAGATCAGATATCCATCAGATATATCTAAATCAGGCATAGGCAACCTTCGGCACTCCAGATGTTTTGGACTACACCTCAAATTATGCTCTGCCAACGTTATGCGGGTAAGAGCATTGTGGAGGATGTAGTTCGCAACATCTGGAGTGCCGTAGGTTGCCTATCCCTGCTCTAAATAGATAGAGATATCCCATGGACTCAATATATAGAATGCTCTATATTCAACAACATCGAGGTATTTACAAACCATCTATGCGATGACCACAAAAGGATATTAAAAACCCTGGCTGATTAAGCAACATTACCATCAGATATCAGATGCAAGTTATATAAATGGACAAAATCAAGCTGAATTAGAAAGATAACCAACTTGTTTTACTCAACACCAACAATCTGTCAAATCGTCCAAGATCAGGCAAGGAACGATACTTCAGAGTATTAGAAGACACAATGAAGAGATCGATAATTAAGTTAAGTGATAAACTGATACATGTAGTTGAAAATTCTAGCTCCAATTGCAACTGTTTTGGATAAAAAATAAATAAAAAAAAGAATAATGCAGAACTGAATTTTTGTGTAATATGAAGCATTAAAATCAATTTTAAGTAGCACAAATACAAGCATAATATCTGCTTCAGACAAAGCAGACTCAATTTTCCACAAGATATTCCCTTTAATGTCCATGTGAGATCTACTTTACCAACGCTACCTAATGGATTGAAACTTCGATTACAGAACAGCATGCTACTAAACACAACATTTTGTTTCACACTAAGCAGACCTTCCTTACAGCTATTAATTCCCTTTCATACTAAAACTAATTTATAGTCAAATTAATCGTTCAAGATCAAACTGCAAAGCCAAGTAGGGGAGTAAGGGAGCAGATACTTGTATTACATTTCTTTCCCTCCGCACGGGTAATCATCCAAGACTTTTTCTAGGTAATGCAATGAACACTTTTTTGAAGGACTAGTGTACTGGCCAATAAATCAATTAGATGAAAAAAAAAAAAGTGTGCAGAAGAAAAGCATCTTGGAATGAAAGTAGGTACAAAAATAGGCAGGAAGATGTGTTCCCTCTGTATTAAAAGGGTCTATGTTAATGTGTTGATGAAGAAAACTGTTTATTCTACTAATCTAACATCCTCTGTTCTAATGGATAAATATAAGAAAATGATTTAAGAAACAATCCAAGCACTATGACCACTACAGCTTTCTGTAGTGGTTATGGTGAAAATAGTGCCCTTGTTCACTCCATTGTAAAATTATTTTTGACTTATCTTCTTCTACAATGTAGCATTTCAGGGTGTTATAAGTGAGGTTCTATCTAGGTTTAGCTGCCGTAATGTAATGTACGTTGAGTTATTTATTTATTATTATTGCCATTTATATAGCGCCAACAGATTCCGTAGTGCTTTACAATATTATGAGAGGGGATTTAACTATAAATAGGACAATTACAAATAAACTTACAGGAACAATAGGTTGAAGAGGACCCTGCTCAAACGAGCTTACATTCTATAGGAGTTATTCTCATACATTGATGTATATAGGAGTTGATTAGCTCAAATTAAGTGCAGTGTACAGGGAACCCTTAAGGAGTAGTAGGTTAAGTCCGTATGGAGTAGTACTTTATTTACTTATTTATGTGCTTCTCTATTTTTTCCTTTATAACTTTTGGCAGCTTATCCAGTTTATAGTTATTTGCTTGTTGTGTTGAATGAGCTGACAATCTAGTTTACGATGTAGTGTTTTTTTACACCAACTGTAGGATAAAAGTAATTGTAAGTAAGATTTTAAGATGTCTCAATGTGCGTCATGAGTAAATCTTTAAAACTATTTGCCATTCCAACAGGTAACTGGAAAGGAGAAGCAGCCTCAATTCCTTCTATAGCCAGATGTAGATTGTGTCAGCAATCGAAAAAGGATATGAATTGAAGAGAGTTCAATTTCCTAGTTTTATTTCACCAGAGCCTTAGTGGCATCTGGGACAGCTGCTGCACATGTATCCCCAGTCCAGATATGCAAGGCACCTACGTGGTCTTCTTTGGACACCTTCGTCAGGACAATAAGTTGGATTTGATGTTCTCCAAGTACACAGAGTTTTGGAAGGCAGCAGTCTTGAGAGACTCTTATTAGTCTATATTGTTCTTTAAATTAAATTTATTACATGGTTTTATTCTTTTTGATTCCTCCACAAGTGTTGTACTGCCTTGGCCATAGCCGGGAAAGAGAAAAATTACATTTTACTTGATGATATTTTCCTATCTTGCTAATGGGCCATGACAGCACTGCATTCCTTCCCTGGTCGTAAGGCTAGTTATGAACTGGGGATCTTGGGCATTTGGGAGGTATTTGTATCTAATGGGATTTTTCCTGTCCATTGTGAGTAGACGGAGGAGCTAATCCAAGTGTAGTGCTGCCATGGTCCAATACCTGGAAAGAAAAATATCGGTAATTATGACTTGTTTCTTTTCCTCTATATGTAATCAGTCCTATTTAGCATATGGCCTCGCCCATATATGCCATGTCCATCTCTCTCCTTATTATGCCAGACTCAGTGAAAGCATAGGAGCATCACATTATAATCCGGTCTATTATTTTTCTTTTTTTCTTATCAGTACCTTTTAATTATATACAATTCCTTTGAACAGTACTGAGTGTGTGGTCAATTTAGCTCAATGTTCTATGTAACTGGAAAGGCTTCTGAATTAGCATGTCAGAGCATCACCTTAAGAAAGGGTTTGGTTAAATCAACATCTGCATAGTTTTTTTAATTTTTTAATTTTCTTGTGCCTTTGTCATTTGTTTTGTCTGAAACACTTTCATTATTACCATTTAAAATGTATCTAACAATACTAAATGTATTGTTTTTTTGCATGCGGATTTTAATGTTCTCTGCAGTTTAGGGACTAAATCTGTCTAAGATGGGAGTAGTAAGAGGGAGTAGTAAGGCGGCAAGTCATATAGTGAGGCTTCAGAACCTCAAGAGAATATAATACTAAATTTAAATGGGACGTGGGTGTAGGCTGCAGCCTATCCCTATTTAAGATGGAAAAAGTATGTTTTGAAACAAAGACTGCGGTTCTTTAACTCAGAGCTTTTTTAAGATAATCAGCTTCTATATTGTCATGTTGGCAGTTTCTTTAATGTCAATAAAATAAAATCCTGTCCTTTTAACTATTCATAGTCAGCATGACATAATGTAGCTCTTTTTAGCAGTAAAATGTAGAAATGTTAATACATTCCCATATTATAAATGATAAATGAGTCCCATAATTTAACTAAATAAATAAGAGAGATGTAAATGCAGGTGATGAAAAACAACATCTGTTGACTTGTTAGGCCATTTGCAAGTACGGTAGAATATAATGAAGGCATTGTATTCAGAACATGAACTACTTCAGGTTTAACGTTACATATGTTCTTTTGCAGCCTGTAAGTAATAAGTTAAACAGGTCTAAGGGTTAAATGAAAACAGAAATTGCTTACACTCTGTTATGGGTTCAAGGCATGGCTCCAAACAATAAACATATATACAGTTCTGTAAATTCAGATATAGTAATAATGTCAATTGACTTTGTTTTTAGTTTTGTAATTTCTTTTTAGCAATCTTTATATTTCTGTGCATGGAAGTGCAATCAAGCCAGCAACACCAAAACGATATTATCTTGCTATAAGCTAGGAGGCTACTTATTAGGCAGGTCATGACCTTTGAGCTTACAGGATACCACCAGGTTACAGGACACTGGACCATCCTCGAGGGCCTACCTGATGGGCCTGGGATGATGTCTGCTGGAAGCATTACATAACGCTGCGCAATGGGGATAGACAGGTCCAAAAGACCTTTGGGTACAACCCTTTAGTGCTTTGTTGCTTTATTTCAGTGATCATCGTAGCATAATATGGCCACATACGGTAACCAAATCTCCAATCTTTAAAATAGATGAAGAGGTTCAAAAATTAATTTGATGAAGAGGATGAGATTCAAAGACTTTAAAACATATTTGAACTTTGTTTGTGAAACAACTAAATATGCCTAAAAACTACTTAACAGGGCTATTCACTAAACTCAGACTTGCACCAGTTTACAACATTAATTGCAAAATCATGCAAAAAATAGATGATCCATGTTTTTAGCGGAGTGTGAGAATTTTTCCAGTTGATCTTTTATAGCCTCAATTTTGCAATCTGGTGTAAACTCTAATTATATTAGACTGTTCACCAAAGGCTAGTGAGTAGAGTGACTTATTCCAACTGGCTTTCAACTGACTTTGCTGGCTCAATTTATTTTACGTTAGACTAGAAAATCTCAGCCAGTACTACAAGTTATCTATGCATTACTATTAGCATTTAAATAGCGCCAACATATTCTGTAGCACTTTACAATTATAGGAAGGGGATATTAGAGGTAAAGAATACCCTGCGTTAATGAGCTTACTATCTATTTATCAAGCTCTTACAAAAAGGATTAATATGAAACACTATCACAAGGTGATTAGAGTGAGCAGGAACAGCTAAATGTTCATATTAGCATGGAAAGGACAAATGACGATACAGTGGTTGTCAATAGAGATGTCGCAAACATAAAATTTTCCGTTCGCGAACGGCGAACGCGAATTTCCGCAAATGTTCGCGAACGGGCGAACCGGGCGAACCGCCATAGACTTCAATAGGCAGGCAAATTTTAAAACCCACAAGGACTCTTTCTGGCCACAATAGAGATGGAAAAGTTGTTTCAAGGGGACTAATACCTGGACTGTGGCATGCCGGAGGGGGATCCATGGCAAAACTCCCATGGGAAATTACATAGTTGATGCAGAGTCTGGTTTTAATCCATAAAGGGCATACATCACCTAACATTCCTAAATTGTTTGGAATAAGGTGCTTTAAAACATCAGGTATGATGTTGTATCGATCAGGTAGTGTAAGGGTTACGCCCGCTTCACAGTGACAGACCAACTCCCCGTTTAACGCACCGCAAACAACCGCAAACAGTCCATTTGCACATCCGCAAACTCCCCATTTGCACAAGGTTGGATACCAAGCTAGCCATGTCCCGTTCCTTGTCCTCACTGATGTCATTGAAGGTCTCTTCCTCCACCCAGCCACGTACAACACCAAGGGTCCCCGAAAGGTGACAACAAGCCCCCTGGGACGCCTGCTGTGTTTGGTCTTCCACCTCCTCAAAGCCACCTTCCTCCTCTGACTCCTCTTCTTCAGACTCCTCTCTCTGCGTTGCCTCTCTCTGCGTTATTATAAGGTGTGTTAAGTAGTACTATTCCTATCAGTTTAATCCCTGTTACGTCCCCTATCAGGGGACGTGTATATGGCATCAATTTTAGGAACCGGGAGATGGAAAAAGATGCTTGGTCGGTCCTCCTACTTCAAGTTTGGGGCACTGCGCGTGCAATCTAATGTGCCACCAGATAGGAGTGGTGTGTTAAGTAGTACTATTCTTATCAGTTTAATCCCTGTTACTGCCCCCTCATCAGGCCTTTTTTAGTCGAATGTATCGCCCACTGTCAGTCCCTTCGGGATCCATCCCTCATTCATCTTAATAAATAGACTTTTTTGACCTAGGCGACTTCTCTTCTCAGTGACAATACCTCCTGCTGCACTGAAGGTGTCACGTTCTGTTCCTGGTTGCGGATCATTCTGGTAATGGCTTCTGGTATCCAGTACTCTTTTTGCTATTCTTGCTTAGTTTTCTTGGCTTTTGGTTTTCTATTCTATGTCTGGTTTTCTTTATGCTGGGATTTCTGGGTTCATTCCTATAGTTCGTCCCTGGATTTCCCAGTCTCCAGGTTTCCTTTAAATGTTTTCAGCTTTCATTATGTGTTAGAGTTCCTGCAGGCAGCGGCTCAAAGCTTCTGTCCTTTCTTGCAGGTAAGTGCTATATATGTGTTCTTAATCTGTGGTTGTTTTAGTATACATTAGGCAGTGTAGGACCTGCCAGATATGGGGTACATTGGCGTTTTTGGCAGGCTTATGCAATGTATGATCATATAGTGTGACTAAATCCCCATGATTTCCATATGTAGTACTTAGTTATATCTCCTCTTGTTTTGCCTGTTATCTTGTCTTGTTTTAGTTTATATCCCCAGTCCATGTATAGTCCTGTCTAGTCATGCCCATGTTATGTTCATGTTTTCCTCATGTCTTGTGTATATGTTCTGGGTTTATCTTACTATCCTTCTCTGGTTCTGGGTTCTACTAGTTCTGTCTTGTTTTCATGTTTGGTGCCTATCTTTAGTCTTGCCTTGTTTCTAGTACTGGATACAATCTTGCTGCAGAGCCTCCCAATTCAGCTCCTGGGAGGTCTGCTTAATTTCCATGCTCCTAGTTCCTGTTATCCGCACAAGCTGAATCAGGGTCTTGGTATGTGGCTGCACAAACGCTGGTGCTCAACACCAGGGGGCGTGCGGTTACCCTGCACAAGACCCTGCTAATCCACCTCCACGCTGAAGACTCCCTCTTAATATCAGGCATAATGGGTCCCGGTCCACGCCCCGCCACCTGGACACTGTGTCTGGGTTCCGGGCACCGGACCGCCACCCTGACAGAAGGTCCTTTCTGACAGGACACTTGAAGCGGGGCAGGCCAGAAGTTCTATCGCAAATTGGGATAGCTCAGGCAACAGGTCAAGCCTGCACACCCAGTAGTCAAGGGGTTCATCGCTCCTCAGAGTGTCGATATCTGCAGTTAAGGCGAGGTAGTCTGCTACCTGTCGGTCGAGTCGTTCTCTGAGGGTGGACCCCGAAGGGCTGTGGTGATGCGTAGGACTTAAAAAGCTCCGCATGTCCTCCATCAACATGTCTGTAAAGCGTCCTGTCCTTGCCGGCGTGGTCGTGGGAGGAGGAGGATTACTTTCACCTCTTCCCCTGTTAGATTCCCGTTGTGCTGTGACATCACTCTTATACGCTGTGTAAAGCATACTTTTCAATTTATTTTGGAACTGCTGCATCCTTTCCGTCTTGCGGTAATTATGTAACATTTCAGGCACTTTCTGCTTATACCGGGGGACTAGTAGCGTGGACACCCAGTACAGGTCGTTCTCCTTCAGCCTTTTTATACGAGGGTCCCTCAACAGGCACGACAGCATGAAAGACCACATTTGCACAAGGTTGGATGCCGGGCTACTCATGTCCCGTTCCTCGTCCTCAGTGATCTCACTGAAGGTATGTTCTTCCCCCCAGCCACGTACAACTACACGGGTACCAGATAGGTGACAACGAGCACCCTGGGATGCCTGTTGTGGTTGGTCTTCCTCCTCTTCCTCAAAGCCACATTCCTCCTCTAACTCCTCTTCCTCACAATCCTCTTCCAGCGTTGCCGCAGGTCCAGCAAGCGATGCTGATAAGGCTGTTTCTGGTGGTGATGGTGACCACAACTCTTCCTCTTCCTCTTCACGCTCATCTACGGCCTGATCCAGCACTCTTCGCAGGGCACGCTCCAGGAAGAAAACAAATTGTATGATGTTGCTGATGGTGCCTTCGGTGCGACTGACTAGGTTTGTCACCTCCTCAAAAGGACACATGAGCCTACAGGCATTGCGCATGAGCGTCCAGTAACGTGGCAAAAAATTCCCAACTCCGCAGAGGCTGTCCTAGCACCCCGGTCATACAAATAGTCGTTAACGGCTTTTTCATTAGGAGTGTTGAATTCCAACGCTGTCGCAAATCAAGCGCCTCACTGGCATGTAGTTTCGCCGCAGGATATCTGAAAAGTGCACCATGGCCGTGTAGGAACGCCTGAAATGGCCACACACCTTCCTGGCCTGCTTCAGGACGTCCTGTAAGCCTGGGTACTTATGCACAAAGCGTTGTACGATCAGATTACACACATGTGCCATGCACGGCACATGTGTCAACTTGCCCAAATTCAATGCCGCCAACAGATTCTTTTGTTGTCACAAACCACTTTGCCGATCTCCAGTTGGTGCGGAGTCAGCCACTGATCCACCTGTGCGTTCAGGGCGGACAGGAGTGCTTGTCCGGTGTGACTCTCTGCTTTCAGGAAAGTCAACCCCAAGACGGCGTGACACTGCCGTATCCGGGATGTGGAATAGTACCTGGGGAGCTGGGGGGTGTGCCGTTGATGTGGAGCAAGAAGCAGCAGCAGAAGAGGACTCAGCCAAGGAGGTTATGGAAGAGGATGGAGTAGTAGGAGTAGAGGAGGTGGCAGCAGGCCTGCCTGCAAGTCGTGGCGGTGTCACCAACTCCTCTGCAGAGCCATGCATTCCATGCTTGGCAGCCGTCAGCAGGTTTACCCAATGCGCAGTGTAGGTAATATACCTGCCCTGTCCATGCTTTGCAGACCAGGCATCAGTGGTCAGATGGACCCTTGCCCCAACACTGTGTGCCAGACATGCCATTACTTCCTTTTGCACCATCGAGTACAGGTTGGGGATTGCCTTTTGTGCAAAGAAATTTCGGCCGGGTACCTTCCACTGCGGTGTTCCAATAGCTACAAATTTTTGGAATGCCTCAGACTCCACCAGCTTGTATGATAAAAGCTGGCGGGCTAAAAGTTCAGACAAGCCAGCTGTCAGATGCCGGGCAAGGGGGTGACTTTGTGACATTGGCTTCTTACGCTCAAACATGTCCTTGACAGACACCTGACTGTGGGCAGATGAGCAGGAACTGCTCAAGGCGAGAGACGGAGTGGCGGATGGTTGAGAGGGGCCAAGGAGGACAGCAGTGGTTGACGTGGCTGAAGATGCTGGACCAGGAGGAGGATGGCGGCTTTGAGTTTGTGTGCTGCTTGTACTCATGTGTTGATCCCATAGGTGTTTGTGATGTGTGATCATGTGCCTTCGCAAAGCAGTTGTACCTAGGTGGGTGTTGGACTTCCCACGACTCAGTTTCTTTTGGCACAGATTGCAAATGGCATCGCTGTTGTCAGAGGCAGACACACACAAAAAATGCCACACTGCTGAGCTCTGCAATGACGGCATTCTGGTGGTGGCAACAGCATGCGTTGATTGGCGTGCTGTCTGGCTGACCCCGGGTGCCGATGCATGCTGTCTGACTGTGCCGCTAGCTCCTTGCGATGACCTCCCCCTGCTTCCAACTCGTCTCCTACTCCTTTCTGTCTCCCCATCTGAACTTTCCCCCTGTTCTTCTTCTCTTCTAGCGGGCACCCACGTGACATCCACGGACGCATCGTCATCATCAACCGCTTCACTTGTATCTGACAACTCAGCAAAGGAAGCAGCAGTGGGTACAACATCATCATCATCACACCGTACGTCCATGTGTGTAATGCTGCCTGACTGAGACATATCCCTGTTACCCACATCCTCTGGCAATAATGGTTGCGCATCACTCATTTCTTCCAACTGATGTGTAAATAACTCCTCTGACAGATCAAGTGAAGCGGCTGTGGTGCTAGTGTTGGTGGTGGCGGCAGGTGGGCGAGTGGTAACTTGAGAGGTGCCCGAAGCTAAGCTGGAGGGGGATGGTGCGTCAAGGTTCCGAGTGGAAGCTGTAGAAGATTGGGTGTCCTGTGTTAGCCAGTCAACTATGTCCTCAGAACTTTTTGAGTTCAGGGTACGTGGCCTCTGAACACTGGGCATTATTCTAGGGCCAAAGGGAATCACAGCACCATGACCACGACGGCCCCTGCGGGGTGGCCTGCCTCTGCCTGTCATTTTTTTTTCGATTAGTGGTACTATGCGTGCAAGCTACTGTGCCAACAGATATGAGTGGCACTGTGCACTGGCAGAAGTTGGCAGAGTAGACGCTGTAGGCCTGACACACACGCTTGCAGACAACTAACTGCTATTCAATCTATTACAGTCAAAAAAAATTTTTTTGTTTTAAATGTACACTACTGTTACACCAGATATGAGTTGCACTGGTGTGACACTGTGCCCTGGAAGGCCCTGAAACGCACATGTGTGAAGGGAACTGACTGCTATTATTTCACAGTCAAATTTCTAGGTTTTTTTTTAATGTACACTACTGTTACACCAGATATGAGTTGCACTGGTGTGACACTGTGCCCTGGCAGGTCCTGAAATGCACATGTGTGAAGGAAACTGACTGCTATTATTTCACAGTCAAAAAAGTGTTGTTGTTTTTTTAAATGTACACTACTGTTACACCAGATATGAGTTGCACTGGTGTGACACTGTGCCCTGGCAGGTCCTGAAACGCACATGTGTGAAGGAAACTGACTGCTATTATTTCACAGTCAAAAAAGTGTTGTTGTTTTTTTAAATGTACACTACTGTTACACCAGATATGAGTTGCACTGGTGTGACACTGTGCCCTGGCAGGCCCTGAAACGCACACGTGTGAAGAAAACTGACTGCTATTATATTACAGTCAAAAACGTTTTTTTTTTTTTAAATGCAAGCTATTGTGACACCAGATATGAGTGGTGGCACTGGGCAAGTGGGCACAGTATACGCTGTGAGCCTGACACACACGCTGGCAGGCAGGCAACTGCAATTAGATTACATAGGGGGGAAAAAGCAGCTGATGTTCTAGCCCTATAAAGGGTTTTTGGGGTGCTGTCCTTACAGCAGAGATCAGAGATGAGTCCTTCAGGACTGTAGTGGACACTGAATACACTAGCCTAGCTATCGATTTCCCTATTAAATCAGCAGCAGCTACACTGTCCCTCCTCTCACTAAGAATGCAGCTTCCGAATGAATCTAAAATGGATGCTGTCCAGGAGGTGGGAGGGTCTGGGAGGGAGGGTCTGCTGCTGATTGGCTGGAATGTGTCTGCTGACTGTGAGGTACAGGGTCAAAGTTTACTCAATGATGACGAATAGGGGGCGGACCGAACATCACATATGTTCGCCCGCTGTGGCGAACACGAACAAGCTATGTTCGCCCGCTGTGGCGAACACGAACAAGCTATGTTCGCCCGCCGTGGCGAACGCGAACAAGCTATGTTCGCCAGGAACTATTCGCCAGCGAACTATTCGGGACATCTCTAGTTGTCAATATTTTAAATTCCGCAAACAATATTTCTTACAAATATGTAAAAGATGACATCCTTACGAAAGATTTGTAACACTGACCTTAGAAGGGCAACGAAGATGCTTTTCTCTTCAACATACAACATGCCAAGCCAGTGTTAACATGTTGATAAATAGTTTACTTACAGACGTTTGAGCGATAATTAATTCCCATCGTTTAAGTTATTTTGCTCATCTTTCTTTCATTTTTGACTTTTCATTATCGACATTAGTAACATGCGGTTTCTGTTTCCATTTTACATCTCTCTGTACATATCAACTGGCCTACATAGAATTCCGTCCCTCCTTTAATACCAGCCAATGGCAAAATAACTCAAACAGGGTTAATCACCGAAGTGAGAATTTAAAGTGAATTCAAATTTAAGGCCAGTATAGTCGAACTGAAAGCACAGCTGTTTTAGACCATAAAGTTGAGCTATTTAGACCATAAAGAGACACTATAGTAACTCAGATCACTTCATCTCAATGAAATCGTCTGGATGCAGTGGTCCTGTAGTTTTAGAAACTGCAATGTTTACAGTCACATCTAGTTGCTGTCTAGTGGCTGATGGGGGGAACTAGATCCCTCTGTTATCATTATTACAGCCCACCCCAACCACACATTTCTTTAGTGCTCATGAAAATCAGCGGCAACTACCTCATGGACAAACTCACGGCCCAGGTTCGTAATACCATCTCTTCTTTCAATAAAGTATGAGAGCTATGGGAACAATACGACAATTAATCTCTAGATCCACAAAGACACTATGAGCACCTATGGGTTCCCGCATGTAATATGGCCTAACTACCTTAACCAGAGAACACAACGAAACCTCTTGAAATTGCAGAGCCAATGTTAATACTGTTAAACTTTGTTACTTATTATTTTGCAGGGGATAAGAAAATCTTAATTAAAACACAACTTGCAATAAAGAAAGCCTAAATAGGGCTCTCTTTACAGGAAGTGTTTATGGAAGGCTGTGCAAGTCACATGCAGGGAGGTGTGACTAGGGTTCAGAAACAAATTGATTTAACTCCTAAATGGCAGAGGATTGAGCAGTGAGGCTGCAGGGGCATGTTCTATACACCAAAACTGCTTCATTAAGCTAAAGTTGTTCAGGTGACTATAGTGTCCCTTTAGCTAACACTTAAAAGTTGACAGAATGTACCACCATACCATCATAGCAACTACAACGATGCAATGATAACCTGATAACCATTTAACAATATGTACAATGTTATGCGCAACGTTTTGCGGCTCTCAGGCTTTTGCGCAAGCCCTGGTGGCCACTCTCACCTGCAACTATGTCAACGTAAAAATAAAGATTAAAAAAAAATATATATATATATATATATTTATATATATATATATATTACAGCCCACCCCAAAGCTTATTGGCAAAGACTACTGATACTTCAGGACTCCCCATTATCCATACTTTAGCCCACCCCAGCCAACCATGGATAAGGGCAGGGGGTGACACTAGGTGCTCCCAAACACCACCCATAAGCAGGGGTTGTTGGAACATTAACCCCCAGGTTTATTCATTATTTATTACGTTTTTTTTGTTAGTGACAGCCAGTAATGAGGTTGGAAACCAGGCATAGATCCAAGGGAGGAGCACAAGGGAAAGATGCCAGAGAGGTTACTCAACGTGTCTACCTGAGTTTTAACAGGTAGAAAGTAAGAAAGCTGAGGAGCGGCTTTGTCCTAACCATGTATCCCATATATCATTAAATAGTGTGCTTTTTTTTCTTTTTAGCAAGATAACTACATATTAAAGGGGTTAAATTTACCATAAAAATGTATCTTGTTGCTTGGGGGAAATTATTTGTGTGTGTTTCTTTAATTCATGAATATGTAACTTTTTTTTTTTTTTTTACTATACAACATGTTTTGTATTTAAATTAAAATTGAGAAAAAGGAGCTTACTTGTAAAACCCTGATAAAATAAATATCTGTTTTTTTTACAAGCGTATTTGCTTTCTTAGTCTCCTAGATTTAAACTGCAATTAAACAAACAAACAAAAAAAAACCAACAACTAAGAAGTAAAATAATTTTGAAAGTACAAGGAAACTGCTAACGGTTGCATGAGAAACTCTGTTGTATAGAATAGCTTACTGCGATCTTTAACACAAAAAGGAAGGTAACTATTAACAGGATGTGTAACCCAATCTTCCTGATCTGCATTCAATTATCAGGAAGGCAGATAGCCTTTAGAAAATTCTTTACATCTACTGTTTTGTAATTTCAGTGAATTACAATTGTTGCTTCTTAATGCTTTTTTTTTCTGCTGACTCAATTTTTAATCCTTTTTTTTCACTTATTTGTATTTATCACTTAAGAACAATGGGCGCATACTACAAACAGTTTTGGCATTCCATGTGTTAATATTTGGCATTATATGCAAGAGAATAAATGGGAAGCTGTTGCTTCTTTGTAACTCGAGCACGCTCATACAAAGATCCATAAATATAGCAAACATCTGGAAGTTGATGGCAATGTTCTCTGTTAAAGATATTGAGTCATCTATTCATTACGTGAATATTAACAAATCAAACTAGTATCCACATATATTACGAACATGTCCAAATCCACTGGATTTATCCTGTTGTGCTTTTTAATTTTTTAAATTTATTTATTCAGTCTATGCCTGCAGCCTTAAAGGGATACTCCAGTGCCAGGAAAACAATCCGTTTTCCTGGCACTGCAGGTCCCCTCTCCCTCCCACCCCCCAATCCCCAGTTGCTGAAGGGGTGAAAACCCCTTCAGTCACTTACCTGAGGCAGCGACGATGTCCCACATCGCTGCTTCTCCCTCCACGCCGCTCCTCCTTCTGACTGCGTCGGCCGGTGGGCAAGACTGATCCCGCCCACCGGCCGGGGAGACCTAATGCGCGTCAATGCCGCGCATGCGCATTAGCACTCCCCATAGGAAAGCATTGAAAATGCATTTCAATGCTTTCCTATGGGGAAATGAGCGACGCTGGAGGTCCTCACACAGCGTGTGCTAGGAACCAGGAAGTGCCCTCTAGTGGATGTCTAGTAGACAGCCACTAGAGGTGGAGTTAACCCTACAATGTAATTATTGCAGTTTATAAAAAACTGCAATAATTACACTTGCAGGGTTAAGAGTAGTGGGAATTGGCACCCAGACCACTCCAATGGGTAGAAGTGGTCTGGGTGCCTGGAGTGTCCCTTTAATCATTTCTAAACACAGCATAAGTGGATTTATCAAAAGTCATCTGCAACTTTGTAATGCATGCATGGATTCCATTTTCAAATTGCAGACAATACTAGCTTTTGTTGCTATCCTGTGGATTCCTGTGTCATGCTCCAAAGGTTAAAGGCCAATTTAACACCACAGTGTTCAATCAAGAGGTGCTTGTAAAAGTATAATCAATCTCTTTTTTTTCTTGTAAGTGGTCAGTTTCGTTAAGGAAACAGAAAATACACACTTGAATAAAATGTAAATAGATATACCTTGTGCATAGCTACAGGTTATATCCTTAAGTCATCTAATATGTAAGGTATACCATCGAACCCTTATTTTATAGAATAATCCCATTATGAGAAAATAGATACTCTCTGAACGTTACAGCAAAAAGCACAATGTAGCAGAGGAAATAGATAAAAAGAAGACAAAAACATGGTTTGGCATGTCCCTTTAGGAGTTTTTAACTGGTTTAATGATTGAGAAATAAACACACTTTTGAATATCTTGGTCATAACTTTTTTTTTTTTTAAATTCTTTATTTTGTTGTGCAGGTGTTTACACATTGATTCAATGACGCCACAACAGCGTAAACTTTGACTTTGCATAAGAACAGTGGCATGTAAAACGTGGCACATTTTGTATTATTAATAAGTTTAAACAAACAAACGTTACAGGTTGAAACTAAATATTTTGTAAATAGAATCGTTAAACAGACTAAGCATCATGTATTCAAGCTCGTTACACTTACTAGACATTATTCATAATATGAAATAGATTATAGTTATGTATATTATGTGGATAGGTCAGGCCTGAGTTGTTAGAGGGCTCTTAGGGCTATGTCAGTGCCCTGCATATCTGAGGTGAGTATTCATAGGTCAGCGAAGAGTCATCTAGCTTCCCCTGGAGTATATGTGGCAAGCTGGTTGAGCTACCTAACCCTAGCTGGCACGAACCATCGTTGTTCTGTTGAGCCTATGAGTAGGTTTGCTGTGTTCACCAATGTTTAAATTTAGTGTGGGAGTCATTCTATGTAGTGGTGCATAGCAGTTAGTGGGGTGGTCAGTGCTGTGTGTAATATTGGGTCAAATACTGCAAATACTGCAAGTTAATATTCGCTTATGTCCATTTTGGCCCCGGGGGCTGCCTTGTATGGGAGGTGCGTCCCGCAGCCACCCAACGGGTCCGAGTCCGTGGGTCACGGTTCAGACCCTCTGGGGTCACCGAGCTGTACAGTCAACCCTTACCCGTACGGGGTTTAAGTCCCTGGCTGGTGCGCTGAACAGTAGAGGCGAGCCCAGATGAGGAGCCGTCCCCGCTCCAGGTGTGTTGGCTTGCAGGCATCGACCCCTTGGGTGTACATGGTCTCGCAGATTTCAGGCTCATTCCCCGTGTGGCCAAGGAGTGAGTTCCGTGGGGCTGCCGTGTGGGTCTCTTGCAGCGTCGGACCCTTCGGGCGAGGTACAGGTGAGGCGTGTTATTGCCTTTGTGCTCCCGCCCTGCTCTGGCTGCATAGCGGCATAGTCCAGTTACCGGACCGTGGTCTCTGGGTCTTCTCAGTGCTCGTGCTCTGTGTTGCCCGGCGTGGCTGAGCTGGCAGTATTCAGCAGGTCTCTTTGTTTTCAGCGATGACGTAGGGATTCGCGTAGCGGGTTGTAGCTGGACGAGATGCTTTAGGTAGGTATGCTTTTGAGGGTTCGTGTCTGCACTGGTGTGATGGGCGAGGTGTCTGTCTGCTGCACGCTTATTCAGCCGGTGAGGTAGTCTCCGCGGCTTTCGTCGCTTCAAGATTGTCGTGCTGTCTCGGGGTGAGTGTCGGCTTTTAGGAGGCTGCCCTAGTCGCTTCTTAGTGCGTATGTGTTCTCCTCTGGCAGGCCGTCGCCTTCTGCGCCATTTTAGGGCCTTGGTTGCCAGGGGGGGTTTGCGCTCTTGTTGGATGCCTGCTTGCTCCGCTGTGAGAGTGCGGGTATTAGAGTTGTGTGCCTGGGCTTGCTGCTCTCTGAGTGCCAGCTTCTCCCAGAATTTGGCAAATAGCGCATCTAGTTTGGCAAGGAAGTCAGTCCCCTCCATAGGTCGAGCATGTGTGACGGCGGCCATTTTGCCGGAGTTCGCCTCTTCCCGCCGTCAATGGAGCTCCCTGTTTGGGGTTTTAGCAGGTAGTTGGTCTGTCAAGCTTTGACCGGGATAACCCCCACCGGTCCGGGGGGGGGGGGAACAGGGTGTTTTGTCAGCTGCCCTTCCAATGCAGGGTCGGGGAGAGCGGCCGCCTCCCCCCAGTCCCCTCACCTCTAGGCCGCGTCCGAACGGGTATCTTAGAACGGGTATCAAGCTTGTCACCAGGTCTCGCTTATCTCAGTCAGCGCTTCCCGGTTTGGTTTTCGGCTCGGATTTGGCAAGAATCAGCAGTAACATGGCCCATTAGACGGGAGCCCAGCTTACATGCGACCGCTCGGCTCGCTGGCTTGGCCCTGCCCCCCCGGTCATAACTTTTTTGATACCATGATTTTTAACTAGCTGGGTTCTAGTAAATCAAGTAAAAATAAGTCAGCTTTGGTGATTTGACACATATACAAACTCAAACAGCATATTTAAAATATACATAACGTTCAAAAAGTTAGAAAAATTTAAGTTGATTGGGGATTGATCAGCTCATCTCCTGAAGTAGTCCTTCAGTACTCTGGGGTCCTAAATCCTGTAATGACTTTACATTTATTTGGGCCACTAAAAACTGGACTCTAAGTTAATGTCTATATCAAGTTTTCTCAGCTTAGGCATTTAACATAAGAAAGAGTAGTCTCTTGTCTTATAATAACTGTTGAATGTGTAAACATTTCAGGGATATTACAACATAAATATTGTATCTGTATTAAATATATTTTAGAGAAAGAGCCACATAGAACCTAAATCCGTGTGTCTCTCTTTTGTACTACTCTCACCCTCCCTGTTCTACCTGATGCATAGTGTATGTACTTTTTCTATTAGTATTTAAATGTAATAATCCTTGACAACCCTCTTTGTAGGGGTCATGGTTCATACATGTAAAATATAATTGATGATAATGTTTAGTGATTAGCCTATTCATACTGCTTTAATTTTTTCGTGTACAACGTTTTATCAAGCAATTATACCCTTGTTTTAAACTAGAAAATATGTGATAGTTTGTCACAATAAATTTTCAGACTCTAAGCATCCTTATATGTGTTTGCTATCTACTTTCAGACTACCGAGGATGTCACCATTTCCTTTAGAGTCATAACTTCAAAGAACTTTATAAATATGTTATTTTTCTAAGACATTAGAGACCCAAGGTTATTATTGTGTTGTAGGTCTCACAGCATAAAATACATTTTAACAAGAGATGCTTTATTGTTGATACAGTATTTAAACTATATAATTAATTCTATTTCAGATTGTTCTACATGTAGAATGAACTTGAAATTTAGAAGTTAGATGATTTTTCTTTAAGGGTTATGAAGCTATTGTCCACACGTTAGGGTTTACGATGAAGTACAATTTACCTTTCAAGCCATGAACAAAAAACACAGTTTGACACCATGACCGGTTTAATTTGCCCTTTCCCCTTTACCTGTGTTTTAAGCTTTGCCCTTTTGTTTCCCCTTCAGGGCTCCTTTCACATTCGGTGCACTTGTGTTCAGGAGAGCAAATATCCATATGTCATCTTGCCTATTGCGGTTCCCAGCTCCAGCAGGGGCTGGTTAATAGGGGGCCATGGTATGCCACATGAGGCACGATCTGTACGGTGGCCATCTTGGATCACACTTGCATTGCACAACTCCTCCCTGGTCACAGCGGAGACCTGGGGCCTTCTGGCAGCATTCAGTTGCAGCTTGGCCCAGCTTCTGCTCATGATCCACCCTAATGAACTGAATTGGGGAAGGGGGGAGGAGGGTGTAGTAGTAATGTCTCCCTCTTCTTGTCACTTCAGAGTCCATTTTGTTTAGAACCTCCCAGAACAATCATCAGACTTCAGACTTCTTTTTTTTACAGTAGCTGACTGTAATTTATTATTTATTTTTTTACTCTATATTTTTGTTGTGCTTAAGTAAATCAGAAGATGTACATTATACTCTGAAGAGATTAGGGATCGACCAATATTGATTTTTTAGAGCCGATACCGATAATCTGTCTACTTTCAGTCCGATAGCCGATAACTTGCCGATATTCGTGCATTTACCATTGTGAAAAAATAAACTAATCCTAAAGGTAAATGCACAAAATATACATGCCACATGTAGTGGATGAAGTGTGTTTAGACAGTGTGTTTAAACAGTGTGTATATAATGAATGCAGGGTGGGTTTGTGTAGTGTGCATAGTTAATGCAGTGGACTGTTTGTGTAGTGTGTATAGTTAATGCAGTGACTGTTTGTGTAGTGTGTATATAATGAATGCAGAGTGTGTTTTTGTGTAGTGTTTCTATAGTGAATGTAGTGTGTGGTGTTTAAAGTGAAAGCAGTGTGTGTGTAGTGTGCGTAAAGTGAGTGCAGTGTGTGATGTGTGTATAGCGAACGCAGTGTGTGTAATGTGTGTATAGTGAATGCAGTGTGTGTATAGTGAATGTAGGGTGTGTATGTGAATGCAGTGTGTGTATAGTGAATACAGCGTGTGTAGTGTGCGTAAAGTGAATGCAGTGTGCTTGTATAGTGTGTGTATATAATGAATGCAGAGTGTGTGTGTGTGTTTGTATATTGTGTGCATATAATGAATACAGTGTGTAGTGTGTGTATATAATGTAGTGTGTGTGTATATAATGCAGCGTGTGTACATAATGCAGAGTGTGTAGTGTGTGCATTATATACACACACTACAATATATACATCACACTTTACACACTCTGCATTATATACAGAGTGTGTAGTGTGTGTTCCTGAAGGGATGTGATTTGGTAAAATGGGGGGGAGAAAGGCATTTTTAATTTATAATTTTTAATGTTTATATGTTTTATTTTAATTTTTTGTCCCCCCTCTCTTCTTGTTACCTGGCCAGGGAGAAGGGCTATGACAGTCCCTACTGGTCAGGTGGCATGGATATGCAGTGAGGGCCGGCGGCAAGCGCGGCAACAAGCACTTACTTACCTTTCCAGCAGCTCCCGTCCGTTCCCTGTGTAAATCTCGCGACCTGCGTGCCGCGCGGAGCGTGTAGTAGTAATGTTTTCGCTGCCATCTGAGGGTCTTCTGGGATGCAGGAACCTAGGTCACCAGAGGAATGTGTCTTCGTGGTGTGTTCTCCGTAGCAGAGCAAATTGGTGCAGTTTGTGCTCCAGCTTTTGCCAGAAATTGGCAAATATTCTACCCAGGTTTGCCAGGACATTGAGGTATTCCACGTTGGGACCTCCAAGACACTTGGCGTCTGCCATCTTGGAGAAGTCACTGCATGGTGTCTCCACTTGTGCTTACCCTTACTCCCCAATTACACTGGGTAGCCTCCCATGGGCAGGGCCGGCGCGTCCATAAGGCGGCACAGGCGGCCGCCTTAGGGCGCACCGGCTCCGGGGGCGCAAGATTTCAGTGACCGGCAGGAGGGAAGCTCTCCCTCCTGCCAGCCACCATCTCCGCCCCCAGTGTGGCAGTGCTGCGATCAGGGCGGCGAGGGAGCTCTAACCTCTCTGCTCTGCTTCCTCGCGCGCTGTCTAGTGATGCCGCGGGAGCCGGAATATGACGTCATATTCCGGCTCCCGCGGCATCAGCAGACAGCGCGCGAGGGAGCAGAGCAGAGAGGTTAGAGCTCCCTCGCAGCGCCTGATCGCAGCACTGCCACACGCCACCCAGCAGCCCCACTGGACCCCAGGGAATGATCCACACCAGCTCTCCAGGTAGGGAGGCTTGGGTGGATATTATTTATTTATTAAAATAATTTGTTAATGTATGTGATGTGTCTGTGTGTGAGAGTGTCTGTCTGTGTGAGTGTCTGTGTGAGAGTGTGTGTGTGTGAGTGTCTGTGTGTCTGTGAGTGTGTGTGTGTGTGTCTGTGTGTGAGTGTCTGTGTGTGTGAGTGTCTGTGTGAGTGAGTGCCTGTGTGTCTGTGAGTGTGTATGTGTCTGTGAGTGTGTATGTGTCTCTGTGTGAGTGAGTGTCTGTGTGTCTGTGAGTGAGTGTGTGTGTGTGTCTGTGTGTGTGAGTGTCTGTGTGAGTGAGTGTCTGTGTGTCTGTGAGTGTGTATGTGTCTCTGTGTGAGTGAGTGTCTGTGTGTCTGTGAGTGACTGTGTGTGAGTGTGTGCGTGAGTGAGTGTATGTGTGTCTGTGAGTGACTGTGTGTCTGTGAGTGACTGTGTGTGAGTGTGTGAGTGAGTGTATGTGTGTCTGTGAGTGACTGTGAGTGTGTGCGTGAGTGTATGTGTGTCTGTGAGTGACTGTGAGTGTGTGCGTGAGTGAGTGTATGTGTGTCTGTGAGTGATTGTATGAGTGTTGCATGTGAGTGTATGAGTGTGTCAGTGTATGTGTGTGTCTGTCAGTGTGTGTTTGTGAGTGTCTGTCAAATCAGTGAGAGTATCTTTGTCATTGAGTCTGTGTGTGACTATCAGTGTGTCTGTCAATGAGTGTCAATCAGTGTGTGTGTCAGATCAGTGAGTCTCTGTGTTTGTCATTGAGTGTGTGTGACTGTCAGAAGAACACTAAGGGACAGGGAAGGGAGGGGACCAATAATGGACGGGGAGAGGGGCTGGTTTAGAGGCACATAGGTGAAGATGTTATTTTTGAATGGGGGGGGGGGCGGGAAAATACATCTTCGCCTATGTACCCAAAAATCCTTGCACCGGCACCGGGGACCAGGATCACCCCCACCAGCCCAAGGGGTTACAGGGCTCATGAGCACCTTTAACTGCTGCTGGTCACCTCTGGAACTGAAGATCGTCCGCTTCTCTTTCCCAACACGCACCAGGCTGCAATTTCCAACCAGGGGTAAGCAGGCTCCTATCGAGTAGCTGAGTTCCACGCTGTATGTCCTCTGTTATGAGGGGTAGATTGGTCAGACCCCTTCCTCCGACTTCAGTCTTCTTCAGTTGGCTTCCATATCTGGACTGAAAGGCCATGGATGCCTTTTCTCTAAAACGGCCAGTTCACGGGCCGTATGCTTTTCCACCCTTCACAATGCTGGCCTGGACAATTCACCATCTTTGTAGGCATGGGTGATTTTCCTGGTGTCCCTGTTCTGGCAGAGTCAGCCTCGGTTTAAAGATTTCTTGCCTTTCTTGTGCAAAGATCCTCTGCTCCTGACAGACATTCTGACTCTTCTGACATCTGCCCATTCTGGACGGCCAAACAACTTTCTGTTGTTTCGACTCTTTCTGTGGCTCCTGGCAGGTAAATGCCTTATCTAAAGCAGCTAAGAGATCATCATGCGCTCCGTGTACTAGACTATGCAAACTGTCTGCATGGAATTCTAGTCATGCAGGTGTTTCATGAGGGATTACAATCTCTTTACGGCACCTGTTGCCGCCATATTCAATTATTTGTGTCATCTTTTTTCGGTGGGCTGCTCCTACTGGTGGATGAACATGGTGCGTTTAACTATTTGGGCAGCTCAGGTTCTGATCAGGAATTCAGGCAGGAAAGATCCCCTTGTTGCGAGGAATTTGACTGTGTTGTCCCATGGCACTAAAGTACTCTTGTTTATGGGATGTGGTTTTGTGTTTCTTGCATGATTGGCCATCCAATGAGGAATATTAGCTCTCTTTTTGTGTTTGGTTTCCTTCCATCGGATCTGTGGGCTCTCAACGTGGATCCATTTTAATTTATTTATTTTTCTCCAGCAGGTACTACTTTCCCCATTTCCTGGTGTACTAAGTTGGATTCTTTTAAGTTTGTTACCATTTTTTTTTTGTAGAACCAACTTTGTACATGCGTTAGTTTTGCACCACTACGTGACTGCTACAACCCTCTTCCGAACTTCCTCATTGGGTCAGCTCCTGTCCGTTTGCATAATCAGTTTTGGTTACTAACCTGATTTGGTTCACGCCTTAAACCTTGCTGGCTGAAATTATGCGTTCAACTGATTGGTCCCAATGAGCCTCCTGTCATGTTGTAAAATTTACAGATTTTACTATTAACATGACGTAAAGTCATGATTTTATTAATGACACGGAGGCTCCTATTATGCTGCACTCTTTCTTTATTTACCTCAGCAGCAAAGAAAAATAACATTAAATCAGTATAAAAGAAACCAGTAAATAACATGAGGTATATCTTCCTAGCAACAGGAACAGCCAATCAGCATCCTCTTTGTAGCATAATAGGCAGTGTCCAGTATACAACTTCCTCTTTCTTGCGATCCCGAACAAGGACAACAAATCCAAATAAAAAGTGGGCTCCAATTAGAGGGTATACGAGCCTTAAACTGGATCTCGAAGTCAAGCTGGAAGAGAAAGGAGAATATGGTAATATCCAAGTATTAAACTGGATTTATGCATAAATTCGCATTACATGGAATATCATATATATATACATAACATGAAATTCAGTTTAGTCACACCTTAAGCTCTTGACTGTCATTAACAAGGATAAAACCCAGTAATCAAAAAAGACTTACCGTGAAGTCAACTTACCCAGAGAAGACCAAACCTCCAGGGATGGGAGGGAGGGATAATACTCGCCTCCGTGTCATTAATAAAATCATGACTTTACGTCATGTTAATAGTAAAATCTGTAAATTTTATTAAGACACGGAGGCTCCTATTATGCTAGTTCAAAGCTGTGAAATTATGTCTCCAGTGAAGTGTTGAATAGGTCTAAAGTAGAAATCATGGAATGTAGACTCCGAAGACCAGCCGCTCTTATAATATCCTCCAAGCGACAACCAATCGAGGAAGCCTTAGAAGCCATTGCCCATCGAACCGAATGAGGCACAGACACATATGTATCAATACCTGCTAGAGACATAACGTATTTGACCCACCAGGCTAGAGTAGACACCGGACGATGCGACTTTTGGAAGGAGATGAAGAGTTCCATTTTTAAAGGATTCCGTAACGTAGTGGAACGATGTTCACAAACCCATTAGTATGCAACAGGGCAAAGGAGAGATCTATTAGGGAAAACTAAGTAAAATTGATTTTAGAGGAGGTTTTTGTCCTCCGTGAAATGTCAAAGAGGACACCTTCTGGAGTAAAGGAACGAGCAACCACCTCAAGAGTTCGTACGTCAGAAAAACCTCCTGCAAGAAAAAAATTCAAGACAATAGAGATGTCCCACAAGACAGAGTATCGTGGTAAGGGTGGATGAGCAAACCATATTCCTCAGAGAAGTCAATATATGACAGGATGTCAACCGACAGGCGTCCAATTGAAACTTTGATGGCCAGCAGAAGTGGACGATCGGTAAGGTCCACAGTGCGATAGGCTTTACCTTCATCATAGAAGTCAGAAAAATGGAGGACAGACATAAAAGGAGCCGATATGTGATTTAAATTAAATTTCATGCACCAACTATGCCATCTGCTCCAAGCAGATTTATAAGCCTGTCTCGTGTTGGGTGCACCCTTGATAAGTTGAGGAGTTGATTACGAAACTCCCTTGACTGACCAAGGTTCCCTGAAATAGACTACACTCTGAGATGCAAGAGACCTTGGAGAACAAGGGGATGAGGTACACTGTCCCGATCCTGAAGAAGGCACTTGAGAGATGGCAGGTCGATAACCCTCTTCGTAAGAGGAGAGAACTATGGTGACGGCGATAGAGGAGCCACGATCACCAGGTGTCGGACTGGTGATATCGATGGAAAGGCAACAGGGAATCAGTGCAAAGGGCAAAAAATCTTAATTCCTTGGAGAAAACATTCATAGCCAGTGTTATCGGATCTGGTCTCCAACTGAAAAAAACTGGAAAGTTGAGCATTCAAACGAGAAGCGAAAAGATCTATTTGCAATAGACCACATAAGTTCCAGATGTCTTGGAAGACCATGGAATCCAAGTGCCAGTCGCTGGAATCTCTGAGTTGGCGTGAATACCAGTTCGCCGTAGTGTTGGAGAGACCTTGAATATATTCTGCCGTGACTGAAATGCTGTGTCTCAGGCAAAATTGCCAGCAATCACTTGGTATGTAGGTCAGAATTTTGTATTTTGTGCCTTCGAGTGATTGATGTAGCGGACTGCTGACACGTTGTCCATCTTCAGAATGATAGCGCATTGGGCTTGAGTTGGGGAGAAACTGTGGACTGCAAAGGAACCGGCCAGATGTTCCAAACAATTGATGTGGAGTGTCGATTCCAGGTTTAATTATCTGACCTTGGTGGAAATATTTCCGCATTGAGCACCTTAACCGTGCAAACTTGCGTCGGATTTGATTATCAACTCTGGAGCTGTTCAAAATATAGTGCGCTTATTCCAAGCTTCTATGTGAAGAAGCCACCATTGGTGTTCACCCTCCGCTTCTGAGTCCAGAGTTACCATATCTGTGTATGATGCGCTGCCCTTGAGATAAAGTTTGTAATCGTTGTAGGGCTCGATAGCCAAGAAGACCTGGAAAAATGACCTGTATAGATGCCGGTAGAAGGCCTAACATTCTCAACAGTTGTTTGAGAGAGAGTTGAGAGGTTGCTAGTGTTCGCCTATCTCCTTCTCGATATTGGCTAATTTTGCCACCGGAAGGTGTAGAGTTTGAAGGGTAGAATCTACAATAATCCAATATAACCCAGAAATTTGATTTGTTGCGTGGGAACGATAATGGATTTCTCCCAATTGATCAGGAAGCCTAGGTTCTCTAACAGAGTCAAAGTCCATGCAAGGTATGTCCGGATTAATTGAATAGACTGAGCCAGAATGAAAATGCCGTCTAAATATATTATAAGACGTGAGCTTGGTGAAGCACCATGGAGCCGAAGACAGTCCACATGGGAGGCACCTGAACCTCTATTTACTGCCCTACCATGTAAATTGCAGGAAGTTCCCGATCTTGATGTTGTACTGGGATAGGCACTGTGAGATATGCATCCTGCAGATCCAATTTGGCCATCGAATCTGCTGGTTGGAGAAGATCCCGTAAACAATGCCCTTCTTCCATCTTGTAAGTGCTGATATGCTCATAACTATTGAGCTGTCTCAAATTTATCACTGGACGGATACCTTTGCCTTTTTTGGGAAACAAGAAAAGGTTGCTTACGTAACCCAGGGTATGTGCCGGAATCTCTACGATTGATTGTCCACTGAGTCTGCGTCTCATTGGGAAAAAACAATTTCCCTTGATGGGGAACATTGAACAGGTAGATAAAGGAAGTCTATGCAATACCCTTTCACAGTGTGAAGAACCTAAGCATCTGATGAAATGAGGGATTATACATGGGAAAAATGTGTGAGCCTGCCCCCCACTATCAGTAAGGAAGAATGGAAATTGTGAAGACTTCTTAGGAGCACCTCTTAGGCCACTAACAACCCAGGGTCTACCACTTTGTGGGAAGGAGGTTGGTATAGTGCATTGTTCAAAGAAATCGGCTCGGCAAGTATAAGAGCCTTGGTTCTGTCTAAAAGAACTTCTGTTTGTTTAGCCGGACAAAGGAGCCCAATTCTTTTACAAAGTTGTCCCCAAAGAGAAAACCTTTTGCCTGTGTTATCTGGCTTGTTCAGAGCCATAGTTAAACGTTTGGGCTCAATCTTGAGCAAGATCGATTTGTGGCGTTCTGTGACAACCGCATTGTTGGCGTTGCCAACTTAAATCACTCTCTGGATCTAACCACTTAAGATGGCGCAATCTAATTCTAGATCATCCTCTACTGCTTCAAAGATCTTGGCTGCTGAGCCCAAGATGCCCAGGATTTTATCCCGACCATTTTGCAATGGGAATGTCTTACTCAGGATTTGAATGATCTTAGGATCGACTGATAGCGTTTTACATGAGTCATCAGGGACTGTTCGGCATGGCCATTCAGCCCGCCATTTATTTCACTTTGCCTTCTCAAAAGGCTTGCGTACTCTGGATGCAATATACTTGGCTACATGGTCTGAGGAGACCAGTGGGTGACATAGGTCGTCAGGTTCGAATAGGGGTTCACATTGAGTGTCCAAGATCCTATTGGTGTCCCTGAGTCCACATAATCTACCTAAATCTTGGTAGGTTTAACAGGACATGTATCCCAAACGTGATTAGCATCCTCTTCATCAGTAATTTCATAATCAGGATCAGAAATATCCTCTGAATCCTCCATATAGGACTCAGGGAACTCATCCTCAATATCACTGAGCTCAGATTCAGAGTTTAGTTGGGCTTTTTCCCCTTTCCAAAGTCTAGTCGATTTTGTCCGACTAGTAGCTCTTTTTCGCGGTGGTAAATTAATCGCGCCATCCGTGACAGGTATGGTACTGTCCCATCTCTATTGTTTTGGAGGAGTGTTTAGCCTTATATGAGGCCTTGCGGGCAGGCTGAAGCAAAGCCAGTGTGAGTACAGATACACCTCCATATAGTACTCAGGAAACTCCTCCTCAATATCCCATAGCTCAGATTTAGAGTTCAATTGGGCTTTTGCCCTTTTTCAAAGTCTAGTCGATTTTGCCCGACTAGTAGCTCTTTTGCGCGGTGGTAAATGAATCGCGCCATCCGTGACAGGTATGGTACTGTCCATCTCTATTGTTTTGGAGGAGTGTTTAGCCTTATATGAGGCCTTGCGGCCAGGCTGAAGCAGAGCAGGTGTGAGTACAGGTACACCTTAATACAGAACGTGGGGAACTCCTCCTCAATATCACTGAGCTTGGATTCAGAGTTCAATTGGGCTTTTGCCCCTTTTCAAAGTCTAGTCGATTTTGCCCGACTAGTAGCTCTTTTGCGCGGTGATAAATTAATCGCGCCATCTGTGACAGGTATGGTACTGTCCATCTCTATTGTTTTGGAGGAGTGTTTAGCCTTATATGAGGCATTGCAGCCTGACACCAGGGCCCAGTCATGGCTTTTGCCATGGAAGTGTCAATTAAAGCCTGCATGTCAGCAGGATCAGTAAAGCAGAAATTCAGCCTCATCTCCAGAGATACCTGGAGAGGCTTCTACATTAATCTGCATGTTTGCTGTAGACCCAGAAAGATCCTGTCAGACTGCATCATAAATATACAAACAAACCTAAGGGGATGAATAAAGTAAAATAATACCAAAAGGAAAGGGTTGAGTAACCCTCAAGTAAAAAACAAATAACTAAACAGGATAAAGAAATTAAAGTACTCACAATAGGGAAAGAAAATAGCAATTGTAATATAAAAACACAGGAGCTGCCACTATACCTAAACCCCAACTTGGATTTCAGGAAGTTGGTGGCAGAGCAGCAGCCAGACAGTTACATGAAGGGGAAAAAAACAGCACCATAGCACTGTACAGGGGATAAAGATCCTCAAAGACGCCCCTGAGCCCAATTGATGGTAATTTTGGGGCCAGGGCGGTCAGAGGGGAAATAAATTATCAAAGCAGGGGCGGACTGACCGGTCGGGCACTTCGGACATGGTCCGAGGGCCCGGGAGGGGGGCCCGCCATCAGGGGGCCCGCCCGCCCCTTTAAATGCTGCTGCCGCCTGAGCGCTCTCTTAAGAGCGCTCAGGCGGCTGCAGCTTCTCACCTCCCCTCCTCTGTAGCGTGGCCGAGCTGCTGTGCGGTCTGGTGCCCGGCCGGAGTGATAGGAAGGTGCTCAGTGTGCACCTTCCTGTCAGTCCGGCCGGGTACAGGAAACAGAAACTCCTGTTCCGCGCGGAACAGGAGTTTCTGTTTCCTGTACCCGGCCGGACTGACAGGAAGGTGCACACTGAGCACCTTCCTATCACTCCGGCCGGGCACCGGACCGCACAGCAGCTCGGCCACGCTACAGAGGAGGGGGTGGGGGGGGGAAATGAACAGAGAGGGAGGGGGTGGGGGGGGGTGTACAGAGAGGGAGGGGGTGGGGGGGGAAATGAACAGAGAGGGAGGGGGTGGGGGAAATGAACAGAGAGGGAGGGGGTGGGGGGGGGGAATGAACAGGGGGGGGGAATGAACAGGGAGGGGGGGAAATGAACAGAGAGGGAGGGGGTGGGGGGGAATGAACAGAGAGGGAGGGGGTGTGTGACTTTTTCTCCCAACCCTGTGTCTCTTCCTCCCCCACCCCCTTTGTGTGGCTCTTTGTCCCTGTTGTTTGAAGGATTATTTACAAAGTACTCACCCTCCTATGTCTTCTGTAGACCAGTAAGATTAATGGTATCACAGCACCAGGAGTGGTTATATAGATACAGTTCCCTCTGCTCCTCCTGCAGTGCATTTTCTGTGTGAGAGGTTGCTGTGCAGATGGGAAGTAATTCCTTCCTCCTTCTTTCTAGCCCCAAGCACACAAACACTGGAGGAGTTGGGATAGCACTGAGTTTTAGAGTCTCTAAAATTGTTTGTGCAATAGAAAACCTCCAGTAGTGAGTAGGTGAGTAGAGCATTTGTGAGGTCAGGCAAAAAGGCTTGGTTCGCAATCTCTGTTCCAGTTCATCCCAAAGGTGTTAGATGGGGTTGAGGTCAACTTTTATGCACCATGCACCTAATCTCTGTGACTTTATGTGTTCTTCCGCTTCATGGCTGAGTTGCTCCTGTTCCTAAACATTCCAACTTTCCAATAATATCACTTACAGTTGACCGTGGAATATCTAGCAGGGAGGAAATTTAATGAACTGACTTATTGCAAAGGTGGCATCCGATCATAGTACTAAGCTTGAATTCACTGAACTCTTCAGAAGAAACAATTTTTTTCACAAATGTTTGTAAATGTAGACTGCATGGCTAGGTGCTTGATTGTATACACCTGTGGCAATGGGTCTGATTGAAACATCTGAATTCAGTAATCAAGAGGTGTATCCTTTTTTACTTTTGTCCATATAGTTTATTCGTATTTGTTTTTGTGCTTTTGAATGTGTCTCTTTTTTAGGGGACTTTATACAATTTCCAGAATGAAGTACTAGCTATAATTTGTTATCCAACTATCTTCTCTATATTCCCTTGACGCATGCTAATTTTATAGTTTTTCTTTAAAGCGGCACGGTCATGCCGAACTTACCATTCTTTAATCGATTCCTCTTCTCTCCCTCTCTCAGGATCTCTTATCAATTTCTTCCTGTCTGCTCTAGTTTTCTTTAAAACATAAGACAAAGTAGGGACTATTTGTCTTATGAAGTTTTCATACGCCTGACCAGCTATGACCAGCGGAGGAGCAAAGTGTGCTTAATTTCCGTTTGTCAGAGCAATTTTCCCACAATTCTAGCCTTTCCTCCGTGTTCCCGCGAATCCTCCTTTCACTTTTCCCGAACGTCCTGTCATTTAGTCAGAACGCTGGCGAAACTATCGAATTGCATCCTAACAGAATGAGAACAGTTTCTCAATTCGTGTTAAGATGCAATTCGGACTTTGTTAGTATCGGAATTTCATTTGAATTAATGAAACTCTGATCCTATTCGTGCCGCGGCTGCATGTAGCAGCCGCTTAGTAGATAACTCCCTAATTCCCACGGTATTAGGGAGCTATCTACCAAAAGGCTGGAAGACCTATATTGGTCTTTCAGCCAAATTTACTAATACTAAGTAAAAATTATTTAGTATTAGTAAATTCTACCCCTACTCGCTATACCGAATTAATATTGTGTGTATTATGAATACATAGTGTGTGTGTGTGTGTGCATCTATTATGAATGCTTAGTGTGTGTGTGTTATGAATGCATAGTGTGTGTGTGTGTGTGTTTATTATGAATGCATAGTGTGTGTGTGTGTGTGTTTGTGTTGGTATGTAGTGTATGTAAAATAGGAGCTGCAGTTAGTGGGGGAGAGGGGAGAGCATTTTTTTTTACACCTGTTAAATATCTTATTCCCCCCTCCCTGCTTCTTACCTGTGGCCAGAGATGGGGGAGATCGTATTCCCTGGTTGTCCAGTGGCCAGGCGTTTTTCACTGCAGTGGGGGCCCGCAGCACATTCCAGCTTCCCTTCCCAGCAGCCCCTGTCTCTAACATTTGCGAGAGTGGCCTGCGTGCTCTGAAAACTGCAGTGCTCGCGAATGTTAGAGACAGGAGTTGCTGGGAAAAGCTGGAATGTGCTACGGGTAACCACTGCAGTGAACAGGAGCCAGGGGCCCACAGGGCGCAGGTGCACACACACACACACACACACACACACATATATATATATATATATACTGAAAATCGCTATATATGTGCACATAGGAAATGTGGGGCCTGGTACTCCACGAGCAGCTGGGCCCATGACAACCGTCATGCTTGTCAGGCCCTGATGGCAGCCCTGGTAGCAGAACTGGTTGTATGACTGACAGCTAGGTGGGTGTAACCAGGTTAATTTATAAAAGTGCCAGTTTCTATTATAAAAGAAATCTACACTTTTGTAAAATGAAAAAAGAGGACACACTCTTCACATTTGTCCCTTTAAACTAGCATGCTCCATGCCTAACAGATAGATTGAAGTTGTGCCATATGAAGAGGCTCTTGGCCATTTTATATGAGGAATACTGGGCTAACCTTACCTAAACCTGGAACATGTGATCATTTCATTGCATGTTCTAAAAGTGATACACTATAAAACACAAACAAAAAACAAAACATGATATAAGAAACAAGAAAGCCAGACACCCTCTGAATTATATCCAATTTCAATAGATAGTTGTATGGATAGCTGAGTCAGAATATGAACTTACACCCTTTATAATTAGTTTAAGCCCTGAGAACTTCCTGTTTTCGGTGTTTATGAAATAGTTTAGTTCAAACGCAATTCTTTGGGATATGAGGAGATGATCAAAAAAGTGTCTATTAAAAAAAAAATGTAGATGCATGTCTGGGTTTAAATTAAAATGCAAATAATTAATACCAGCCGATCCTGGGATTACTTATATAATTATATATATTAGTCCTGATGTTTGTCAGAATTAATGTAGGTAAATATTATTTCACTTTAATTACTGCTTAACATTTTTAACATTTAAATTAATCCAATTTCTCTGCTAAAGTTCTGATCAATCTTTGTACCATGAACATTTCATACTGTACAGGAGCCTACATGAGTCACAAAGTACGGTAATGCTGACTAGCAGCCATTGAATGCGTATGGAGGGAAGTTGAGGGGGAGAAAAAAAGCAAGGTGCATGAGAGTACTGAAAACTGACAATAGCTCAAGTAGCCTGCCCTTCAGTGGGTCCCACACACACACTGATAATTCAGGTAAATCCGACCTAACATCAGGAGGGCTTCCCGTGGTTGAAGTGCAATAAGATGAGCTCCCTTGAACCACAGGTCACAGCCAGGCAACAAGAAAATAAAAAAAATAAAAAAGACAACCACAGGCCATTCATTGATAATCAGAAAGGAAAAATAGATAAATGCACAGAGAGCAAGCCTCAGTGCTTATGCTGTTTATAGAAGAGTAGGTTATACTTATAGCAGGAAGCGGTAGCTGGTTGGTGGAGTTTTGATACCATAAACATATTTTTTTGTAATAAAATTCCTTAGTGTAAAATAAACAGGATTCATAACCATAGGAGCCATCGTTGTAAGATGTGCCAAGAGAAAACTACTGCGCCCATATTGATCCTATCTTCTTCAGTGCCTGTGTGAAATTGACCAGAATACTGTGCAGGAGATGGTGCTCATCAACTCTGCTCCCACACATAACCAGCAATGATCACCCCAAATAGATGTCTCTTACCAAATAATATTAAAGTGATACGAGGAAATAAGTTATATGGGGACATGTTGGAAGACAGAGGATGGCGAGATTGGTGTACACTGCCAGAAAAGAAAGAAGTACTACAAGGTAGAGTAGCTGTTATCCAGATAGCTGTTAATAATGGGTAAAACTGCCTGGAAACCAAGGAATTAAACTGTAGTAAGTGCACTGCTTGCAGATGTTAGCTATATGTATACATTACTTATTTTTTTTATGTAATGTAACTGATGATATAACACATGATATGTAAATGCATAAGGACGGGTAGCGTGACCATATAAGTCCTAAAAATAAAGTAATGAAAATGTGGCCGAATGTACTAAACCTAAGTGAAAATGTACTGTGACCGAACGTAGACCAAATGTTCTGAACCAAATTGAATATATAGTGCTGCTGAATGTAGGCCGAATGGACTTAACCAACGCGGATATGTAACGTGACCAATGTGTAGTGGTAGACAGCCCGTAGCAAAGTACCTGCTTATTTTTCAAAATGGAAATGTTAGCCTGTGTTGAAATGATTATTCCTTTAGAATATGATATAGCAATTTAAGGTTTAGGATTAAAGACTTTAAACAAATACGTTTACCAAAGCCCAAGTGATCAATTGAATGAACTGTAGACGTATTGAAAAATCAGAACCTCTTTGAAATTGATTAAAGATGTTATCCCCAACAGTAAGTATAGTGTCAGTGGATTAATTCAAATTAAAATGTTTCAGAACCTTGATATATTATTCCAAGTTACAAGTTACAAGTTACAAGTTTTCTAATAACAAGAGATTGAAATTCCAATTCCATTGTAACAAACATAATGGCATCCTGGACAAAATAAGTTGGCAATTACACTCGGTACGATGAGTTTAGAGAAAAGAAAAACATATGTAGAACTAATGGGTGTTATCTGCCATGAAATTGCGTGCTTGTACAAATGTAAGGCAAAGGGAAGTTGATGAAGGGTGAGTGAGTATGATACAGGCCATACCGTTTCTCTATTTACTTTGTTTCCTTGTCCTTATATTTACGTGGTACCTCATTAATTTGCTGGAAGCACAGAACAAAAATGTCACTGGAAGCTTGATATATCAGTTGCTATGTTTTTTTTCTCACTATGCATTCTTAAACAAATAACCTTTAAAAAAAATAAAAAAAACAAGATATCCTATCACTCCATGTCTTTTTTGTACTGAGAAAGGGAGTCCATTGATTGAGTCCAGTAATTAGATAAGCACGAATGAGAACATGGTTATACCATTTTCATGTAGGAGTATAATGCCATGCTCTATATTGTGTTATGATGTTCCAGCTGTTCTTCCATGTTAGACATAACGATGTTTAAAGTTGCAGTTCAATGATGTCACCACGGGTAGTGGGAAGTAGAATGGTAATGAAAAAACAACTGTATAGAAAAACAGTGAAATTAATGAAATATTATCTGTGACGTCCATCATATATGAAACAGCAATGCTGTTGTTATTAAGACTGTTTGTTCAGGAAACTGGAAGGAAACTTCGGAGATTTGCACCCACATTTATAGTGGAGTGCTGGCCGTCCCTACTTGCTTTGTATCAGTCAATGTACAAGTCAGGCATAATTGAGGGGGGGCTTTGTTAATTATTGCTGTTCCGAGATTAGGCGATAACATTTTTGCCCTGTTTTTTTCCAGGGTCTACCTGTTCATCGGTTTTGGCACACCACAACTGACTAGCTCTTACTAGCTCTTACCCAAAGGAGAAAAAAATAAAATAAAATAAAAAATATAATGTAAGATAGATTTTCTCACCCCTCCTTGGTGGTATGTGTAATACTTAGGAATAAGAAGTGGTTGGAACTTAATTGCAGATTTAGAAATAAAGAAATTCTGTCACTTAAAGAATATTTAAAGCAAGTGTGTTATTGCTTAGGTCTTGATATAACAGAATAACCTTTAGTAGCAATTCCATCCTTAGTATGCAGATCCTTATTTGAATACTTAAACAATGTCCAATAGAATTATATGCAGAGTATAAACAAGAAGTATATATGCAGGAGTTGTGCAGAATATATTTGGGTTGCAATTTAAATACAGGAATATATTGAAGCACAGTGAACCGACTTTAGTATTGACTGGATTAACCCTTTGAGAGGATTTAACTGAGTGACTTGAACAAAACGGCAATTTCCAGTATAACACAGGAACTTAGCTTGTTTGTGGAGGTTGGTGATTAGAGAGAGTCCTTTCCGTGTTTAACCCCTTAAGGACCAAACTTCTGGAACAAAAGGGAATCATGACATGTCACACATGTCATGTGTCCTTAAGGGGTTAAGAAGACTGTAGTTCAGCAATATCAGTTTGGAGTAAAGAGATGAGAGTAGTCTAAGTCCGTTCCGTATCCAGGGAGTAAAGAGTTCAGCAATGTCTGCTTTGGAGGTTCAGAGGTTCGGTACACAGCTTTGTAACACAGGGAGCTCAGACGGCACTTGGTAAAAAAATGAAACAAATTGACTGAGCACTTGAGATTACCTGCAGCTTCCTTTAAACATAGGTGTGGGTGACATCAGAAGCACAGGCGGGGCCTGATCGGTGAACCAGGAAGTGCTGCACAGTGTATTAGCCGATCAGTAATCATGACAGTATGTTTATTCCCCATTCTCGGGGTCCTCTACCAGAGGCCTGGGAGTCTGAGGGTTCTGTTCATTATCTTAGCTGTTCCTAGAATTGTACTCTTCTGGATAGTAATCTCTGATGTTCCATCTGGAATCTGTTGAAGCCACTCTACCAATTTAGAAGTCACATCCCTGAGCAGGGCCGCCATCAGGGGGTGACAACCATAACGGTTGTCACGGGCCCGGCGGCCCTGGGGGGCCCGGCCGCCCGGGCCCCACGTGTAGCGCATGCTGATGGGGCCCATCGGGTGGCCCACTCACTTAGGGCCACCCCATGGGCCCTGTATCTTCAGGGGCCCGGTCAGCGCTGCGGCCGTGCAATAGCGCGACCGGGCCCCTTAAAAAAAAATCCCAACCGCAAAGTACTGCTGGGAGGAAGTGGCCGTCACTTCCTCCCAGCTCCCTCCCCTCCCCTCCCCTCAGCACCGCGCGGGAGGCAAGAAGGACAGGCCTGCAGCCCGCAGGAGCCACGCCGACTCCCATCAGCCACAGCCTTCCACCTGCAAAAAAAGGTAAGAAAAATTAGCTGTATTTGTGTATGTATGTCTGTGTGTATGTCAGAATGTCTGTATGTATGTTAGAATGTCTGTGTGTATGTCAGAATGTCTGTATGTATGTTAGAATGTCTGTGTGTATGTTAGAATGTCTGTGTGTATGTTAGAATGTCTGTGTGTATGTTAGAATGTCTGTATGTATGTTAGAATGTCTGTGTGTATGTTAGAATGTCTGTATGTATGTTAGAATGTCTGTGTGTATGTCAGAATGTCTGTATGTATGTTAGAATGTCTGTGTGTATGTTAGAATGTCTGTGTGTATGTTAGAATGTCTGTGTGTATGTTAGAATGTCTGTGTGTATGTTAGAATGTCTGTGTGTATGTTAGAATGTCTGTATGTATGTTAGAATGTCTGTGTGTATGTCAGAATGTCTGTATGTATGTTAGAATGTCTGTATGTATGTTAGAATGTCTGTACGTATGTCAGAATGTCTGTGTGTATGCCAGAATGTCTGTATGTATGCCAGAATGTCTGTATGTATGTCAGTAAGTCTGTGTGTATGTCAGTATGTCTGTACGTATGTCAGTATGTCTGTACGTATGTCAGTATGTCTGTACGTATGTCAGTATGTCTGTACGTATGTCAGTATGTATGTAAGAATGTCTGTATTTCTGTATGTCAGTATGTCTGTACGTATGTCAGTATGTCTGTGTGTATGTCAGAATGTCTGTACGTATGTCTGTGTGTATGTTAGTATGTCTGTATGTATGTCAGAATGTCTGTGTGTATGTCAGAATGTCTGTACGTATGTCTGTGTGTATGTTAGTATGTCTGTATGTATGTCAGAATGTCTGTGTGTATGTCAGAATGTCTGTGACTGTCTGTGTGTGTATGTCAGTATGTCAGTATGTCTATATGTATGTATGCCAGTATGAATTAATGTATGTCTGTGTGTACGTATGTGATGTCGGTGTATGTGTGTGTAAGTCCTCATGCATGTGTGTCTGTATGTATGTATGTTAGTATGTGTCTATCTGTCACTATGTATGCCTGTGTGTCTGTATATGTGTGTATGTCTCAGTATGTGTGTGTCAGTACGTATGCCTATATGCGTGTATTTCTGTTTCAGTATGTGTGTCTGTTAGTATGTATTTTTTTTTGTGTGTGTGTGTCTGTGTCCTTTTGTATCAGTGTGTGTTTTTGTGTCTGTGTGTATTCCTGTGGGCGGGATTTGGAGGCGGACCCTGTGGGCGGGATTGGAGGCGGGCCCCAGGGGGCCCAGACCCTGAGCTGAGTTAGGGGCCCCAAAATTTCTGGTGGCGGCCCTGTCCCTGAGTGTTCCTATCACAACTGGGACTATTACTGCCTTCACTTTCCACATCCTTTCTAGCTCTTCTTTCAGTCATTGGTATTTGTCCATCTTCTCATGTTCCATCTTCCTGATGTTATTGTCACTGGGTATTGCCACATCCACCACAACTGCAGTCTTCCATTCGTTGTCTACCACAACGATGTCAGGTTGGCCAGTACTTGCTTGTCTGTCTAGATTTAGATGTCCCACAGGAACTTTGCCTTGTCATTCTCGACTAACCTTTGTGGTATCTTCCATCTGGACTTTGGCAGGTCCAGACCATATTCTCTACAGATGTTTCGGTACACAATCCCAGCAACATGGTTGTGTCTCTCCATGTGTGCTGTTCTTGCTAACATCTTGCACCCAGCTACTATGTACTGAATTGTCTCAGAGGCCTCTTTGCAAAGTATGCACCTTACTTCTATTGAACTTGTGCTGAGTGCCTGTTCTTGTGCTGCCAGGATTAGTGCCTCAGTGTTGTTTTTCAGTCCTGCCTTTTCCAACCCCTGGTAGGATTTTCTCATGTGAGCCACACCCACTATCTGCCCTTGGTACACCCCATGGAGAGGTTTGTCTTGCCATGGAACCTCCTCTTTTTCTGCATCCTCTATCTGTTGTTGTATCAAGCTTTCACTTAGCAGTTCATCTTTGGGAGCCATATTTATGATGTACTGTGGATGCTCTCTGTTTCATCCAAGACTGTGGCCTTGACACTCATTAGGCCCCAACCTCCTTCCTTCCGGCTGGTGTACAGTCTCTGGTACTGGAAATCAGGTGGAATCCTCCATTCATAGTGAGTAGTTTCCGACTTGACATCCATTTCTTCTCTTGGCCAGGTTATTATTCCAGCTGGGTACCTGATGACAGGTAGGGCATATGTGTTCTTGTCATTGAGCTGGGACTTCTTGATGATCTGGCTGAGGGGGTTGAGGCCTATGCAGAACAGCATTAGAGATAGTGCATCACCTTGGTATATGCCACATTTGATGTTCACTTGTGTTATTATCCTGGAATTGGCTTCTAGAGTTGTTTACCCCTTGCCCATCAATGAATGCTCTTTTTATCTTGTTGATCTTGTATAGAGCCAAGCATTCTAGTATCCATGTGTGTGGCATTGTGTCACAGATTGATCTGTTTGGTCTTAAAATCCCTTCTGACTGATTGGTCTACCAGTAGTTGGTGTTTTGATCCTCTGGTGGTGTTTCAAACCCCCTTCTGAGTATTGCTCGTATATTAGCTCATATGCCCCTCAATCTTGGAGGCTACGATGCTTGACAGGATCTTCCATGTAGTGAGGAGGCATGTTATTGGTCAGTATTGGATGGTGTTGTTCCATTGTGAGGGTCCTTCTTGACCAGTATATATATGTATATATATATATATATACATATATATATTTAATTGTATTTCTTTCTTTTTTGCAACAGATATAAAAAAGAGAGACAGTTCACATCAAATCGCATACCAGCTACAAAATGAGTTTTGCTGAGAAACATTAACCTTGTTGGTTTGGTGTTTTTCAACACAGGGATACATTTTGTAAATTATGCATGTGCAAGTATCAACATATCATATTTTAACACCCTCTCTAATTATCACTGATTGTGAATACATTTTATGTGACACAATTTCTTGCATGAAAATAATTATATTTAAGCTTTTTAAGGAATATTTTTTTCCCTGGAATATATAGATGCACTTTTCTTACATTAAAAATGCCAACAGATTGATGAAGCAACATTGCAGGCAATGCAGCCTCACTTAATTATCCATTGTCTGACTTGTTGAGTTAATCTGAACCATAAACATAATTTCTTTGTAAGAAAGACTGATGTTTATGCTGCTGACCCTCATATAGCTATCAGGTGGGAAAAAAATCATCCCTTAATCCCAAACCAACAACCAGTGAAATGGGGTATTACAAAGAGTAAGGGAGACTTATCTATAGTCCCCTCACTTATGGCTGAATCAAATGGTGCAGTATTATGAATAAGGAGAGGACCAGTCACTGGTCTGCCCCAACTCTAACTCATTAGTAGCAGGAAGCAGATAGGGATAGTATTATTAAAAAGGTGCGAGAGGCCGCACGTCGCAACCTTATTTGCAGTGGATGGTAGTGCAATAATTATAATGGGGGAACTTGCCACTGGTTCAAAAAAATCCCACTTTTTTGCGGCAATATTTTTTTAATTGAAGTATTTATTGAAGTTTTGCTGAAGTGCTTTATGTGTTTAGAGAGTTCCTTTAGTATTGGTACTTATAATAATGTTTACATTGCCAACAAAGATTCTGCTATTTGTAACTATGGGACTGCATCAGAGTTCAATATACACCCCTACGGAATTAATAGGTTTAAATATCTCCAATAGCTGATGACAAGTCTGAGATCTGATGCACTATGCGGATGTTACATGTTACACAGTAACGTGCTGATTCAAACAGGACAAACACTTTTAATATGCAACTACTTTCCACACCTTAGCTACAGTAACCGGTAGGTAAACTCAGTATAGAAATATTAGTAAGTGGTCTGTAAGACTGACTGGTTGATTTCTATTTTCCCTGGCTTACGAGACCTGGATCGGGTTCATGAATTGCTTAACGGCAATCATTCTAGTTCTAGATATTATATATATATACATATTGATTGCAACCAAAAAGTTCACATTAAATCAAAAGAAAACAGTGCTACCCATAATGTCATAATGTATAAAAAAATAAATCCACAAAGTTATCTACAAAAGCCCAATTCGCGTTTCAGCATGTGAGACCATCGTCAGAAGCATCAATCAAATCACACAGAGAAACGCGCGTTGCGTTTTTTGTAGCTCACTTTGTATTTTTCTCCCACACATTATAGGTAGCACTGTTTTCTTTTGATTTAATGTGCACTTTTTGATACCCAAGAGTTAGTCGGTTCAGGTATGCAGTAGTAGATTTTCTACAGTGCCGAGATACTTAGGGATAGCATGTTAAAAGGCACAGAATTTCACATCCTTATTGTTCTTACGGTAAAAAAAAACTTTCCTTTGCCTTAGAGTAAATCTGTTGATCTATGGGTCTATTACTTCTTTGCTCCCCTTTTTTTTTCCTTTTTCTTGTTTGAGTCTTATTAGCTCTTCCAGCCATTTAATTGCTGTTATAACGTATTTTAAGGCTTTTGTACCCCGTATAGCATACTTTGCTTTATGGCCTTATCTGCTTTGTTGTGTTTTGTGAGTTTTTGAATCACATCTTCTTTATGCAGCCTGGAACGTTACTCTGACTATTCCTATTCCTTTTATGATCCCCCTCTTTCTATTCGTAGTTGTTATCTACCTCAAATCTCCCTAGTACCATCCTTTATGTTCCCCTTTACTACCCTATAGGAATTGTTTAAATCACTATGGGGTAGCAGCTTGTGAATAGTTGCACCTACTATCATTAGAGGCTGACTACCACAGCCTCCTATAGGGAACTAATTATATGCCTTTGATATCCATTGTATTGATTATTTACAAGTCATTCTTTTTAAATATCATCCTTCCTTCATTTTTATCATTGTTCTCCCTTCCTTCAGATTTCCCTGTTTTCCAAGGATTCCTGCTTAGTGTTTTCACAAGATTATTTATTAGTATTATTTGTTTAGCTTAGTTAGAACCACTACAGGTGACCTTGGCGCTGTTTCCTTGGTACTGTTGCCCCTAATTACCTCCCAGGCTGTGGACAACAACTCCATTTTTCCCTTCTGTATGGGTACTCATGAGAATATAAAAATTCATTGATGGGTTTAGCGATTCTTTAATATCACCAAATCGAAAAGACTTTGCTTATAATGATGAGTGCTATTTGAAGGCGTGATGAGGTTCCCTCATTCTCTAATTCACATCATCATAGAGAAATAAAAGAGCTTTTCTTAGGTTAGGGGGCTTATGGGTTAGCGTGGTGAGAATCATAGGAGTTGTAATTCCACCACTAAAGTCCTGAATTATCAGGGCAAAAACTGGTGCTAGTCTGGGAAAACGTAAAAAGAAACAATTACCATGGAAACCAAGAGAATGTGTCAACATTACTCAACAAAAAAGTACCAATTGTGCCTTGATAAACCGTATACTGTATAGAATAAAAAAGATATTTAGGGTAAAAATTGAAATTTCAGATTTCCTTTGCCAACTGTTGTACTGAGAGGTCACTGTGGGTTGTGGCTCTTTAATAAAACCACCAACCCAGTGCAAAATAACTTTTAGCTCAATGTCTAGTCAACTAGAAACCACCTTGGCACATTTTAACTATTGAAAGATGCCACAATACCTCAAAACACATGCTAAGATAATGACAGATAATGGACAGTGAGGTGATGATGTGATAAGATGCTGCAGCAAAACAAAAACAAAAAATCAACAGGTAGATGAACTTCATGAAGATAAAAGAAAGGTTTAAAACTTTGGGTGAAATACCAGAAGTGGTATATACCTCAAAATCTAATTTTAACCACATCTGTACTTCACCATCATCCCCAAAGAACCCATTAAGGCAACGACTATAACTCATATCGATAGTTCTGCTAAACAAAAAACATTTTATTTCAAATGTACTAGCATGATAAGACGTTCCAGCTACAGCTTTAGCAAAGGGAAAGGGTGTAGCTGGTGACTGTCAAAAATGTCTTGAAATGAAGGCAAACTTCTCGTTTTTGCCTTTGGACATTAATACACTTTCTCAGTCAGCCAGAAATTGGGATCTATTTGCTAAGTGGAGCTGTGAAGGTTTTTTTTTTTCTGGCAATGTTTAATTTTGATGCCGGATTTGGTAGTCACCAACTCCTCTAGAACAAAATAGACTCCAAGAATATTCCATAGTAACCAAGAAACTGTGATATTATAACAATAACTCCACACAATTTCTGGTTTAAAACTCTACAGAAGGTGGGACCATCCTAGCAGGGTTATTTATTAAACTGAGAAAACTGAGAATTCAAATTGAAGTTCAAATATAAGGCCAGATTTAAATTTCAAATACAAAGATTTGAATTTTTCCAGTTCAGCCATTTTACCTTAAATTTGAAATTACTTTAAATTCACTTTTAAAAGTACTTATATCTACTTTAACCCCTTAAGGACCAAACTTCTGGAATAAAAGGGAATCATGACATGTCACACATGTCATGTGTCCTTAAGGGGTTAATAATGTATTTTTGTTACCATGTAAAAGCTTGAATTCAAAAGTATTAAAAACACATTTAAAAATACTTAAAAAAAATATATTGTTGTTTTACACCCACTCATTAAAATATTACTTTTATAATGTTCAAGTGTAAAACTAATCTATATTTGCAATTTTATTTTGATTACTTTGTCTCAATAAATTAATTGAACCATGCATGTGATAATTAAAGGGTGATATAGCGAGGTTGCCTTTGGCCCTATTACTGAAGAATAGTTCATTAACACTAGATCCTGTGAACATACAAACATTATGTTTGCATGAATAGAGCTGATATATTCAACACTTCTGATCATCATTTTAAATGGATATACATTATTGTATAGATTATATTTAGTTTTGCTATTGTATTTTATGTCAATCCTTGTAAAAAAATCAAAACGTATCTTACATTTGATGTAGAACACCCTTGCCCAGGACACTTTACATTGGCTAAATGACCACAAATGGCACCCAGACCAATTTGTCTCAATAAAGTGGTGTGGGTGCAGAGGCCCTGTTGTTTTAATCTTTTAATGTAAAACTTGTAAAGAAAATGAAAGGTAAGTTAATCTCACCTTTCTTAAATTTCAAACTCTTAAAGGTTTAGGGGAGCGAGGGACCTGAATACGTAGTTTAAAACATATATATTGCTAACACTATAGTATTTCTTTTATACAATAGAGACATCAATGCATCAGAGAACTGAGTGCAGAGTGAGTAGAATGCTGATAAACTGATGGTAAAAGGGTAGAAATGGAAATAAAGAAATGAGACCAGAGACCAGATTAATTGCACTAAAGAAATAGTTAGGGAAGGAAGAGACGTTAAACATGGCGGTCAAAATGGAATCACGACTGAGGACTGAGCTGATCAGGCATAGTAATGTTAAACAGCTACACATTCAACCTTAAAATGTAAAACATGATTTAAACAAACTAGAGACAACTTTAAAATGTGTCATGTGCAGTGGCTGCTCTCAAGAAATGGCCGAATGTTTGTCACGGTAATTCAGTAAACTATGTTTTTTAGGGAATTAAATTCAGACGGTTAAATAATTGCTAAAATTGCTAATTTGGAAAAATTTCCAGCTCATCTCTAGTCCCAGCTTGGCTATTTTAGACAATTTTACAATTTGGATTAAGTTACAATTGGGGAGTAAGACTACCGCTTAAGGTACCCTGTTGACATAGCAGTAAAGTATGAAGTTTGAAGAACATGTTTGCTGGAATTATGACTAGAACAATAAATTGGTTAATGCATGCTTTGTAGAATGGAACAACATGGAGATTTATCAAAGTGTCTTGCCCTTAAAAGTGGCCTAAAGTACGAAAAGTAAGGGAATCTCCATGGAAATGTGAAGTTGAACCGGCAGGCACATGCCACTGATGATGCCTCATTTTTTAAATTTCTGCACCAGCTTTTAAAACAGAACCCTCTGGTAAATCTCCTCTAAGTCTTGCTATTCACAACAGGGTCACTTCATATAGAGTAGACATGTTGGAGGCTATCTTACTGATATAGAGGCAGGAAATAATGCCATCGGCATCTTCATTTCATTATCATCATTACATAATAAGAAGCAAATGAAGATGACTCTGTTTTGAAAACATGGTCCTATGAGTTGACAAGTGGGACAATGCTAAACCTCCACAATTGTGATAAAAACGAACCAGAAAGGAACTGAAATAGGGTTGCACAATGAGAATTGATCGTGATTTTGCACGGGTCAAATCACAAATAAACCATATTTGAGAACTGCAACAAGATTTTAAAGCATTTGGTCCATTTAAAGGAACACAACGGGCACCATAACAAATTTATCAAAATGAAGTTTTTATGGTGCCAGGAGGCCTCTGGCTCATCCTTACCTTTAGAGGTCAAATCATTCCCAGCTGTCCAGCATTGCTCCTCCCTGTAACCATCCACATCTGCATTCCTTCATTCTGATCCAGAAAACATGGCCCGTCGCTGGCTAGGGGCGTCTCTGATTGTCTTAGAACAGTATGTACGTTTTATGCGTGGGGAGCTACTGATCTACAACTCCCGTGATTCTCTGATCATCTATTGCATTCAATGAACTCTGGAAGTTGTAGGCCATTAGCATCTGTGAGGTCAGAGTTTAAGATCTCTGCTCTAACGCGGTCATCGTGACCATGGCAGCTGCAGAGAGTCACATTTATTCAACTGCTGACCAATATTAATACATGCCCTGTGCGTGGTTTTAGTTCAAACATCCAAGATGCTGCAATAAGATGATTTGTTGTGTTTTTTTTTTTTTTTTTGCTTGAGTACAAATAATTTCCTATTAAAGCTTGAAAGGGGAATTTTCACTTTTCTGGAAATAATACCTCTGAATAAACCAATAAAATCCCTCTATAACGTGTGTTACTAATCTTTTTTTTTCCATGTAATGCTCCATTTTGTTTTAAATTTATATGAAAGATTTAGCAAATGGCATCACAATCCAGATTAGTCCAGTCACAGTCAGGCCACACACTGCAATCAAAGGAGAAACACAAATATGGTTTAATTTTCCTTTTCTCTGCATGCTTTCTCTATGTTTATTTCCAGGTGCAAAGGGCAGAGCTTATAACAATGATTGACAGTAAACTAAAATGGAGGTTCCAAGTTGCAGGATAAAGTAAGCTAAGATGGAGGCTCACAGTTGCAGGATAGAGAGGTGTGGGTTTCTATATTTAATATTTCACACCTCACAAATACATATATATTAGTTTAAATATAAGAGATTAGTAAACATAATATTACAAATCATAGGAGGTGATCTTTACAGACCATTTTTAATGTTTATAAAAATGCATTCTTTGTTAATTCTGGTGGAATGCTTTGCACCGAAACACGAACAGGATGTGGCATCTGTCTTCAGAACTGCCAGTTTCAGTTATACATTTTATAGCCACATTTCTGAGAATTAGCATAAAAAGAAGAGGAACAGTATTGGTGGCCGCAGTCTGTATAATATAACTAAGATTAAAGGGGCACTCTAACCACCATAACCACAACAGCCCTCTTTAGAGATTATGGTGCCAGGATTCCCCCTGGCACATTACCATGGTAAGAAATATTTTTTTTTACTATTTTTTTAAACTTACCTGGGTCCTCTGGATGCCTTTCTATGCATCTCTGATATCATTAAAGCAAAAGGTTCTCTTTCTCTTTAGCAATATAATTTTTCTCTCAATTTAGACATCATTCATTGTGCTGATTGACAGGTGATTGACATATAAACAAATTATACCACGACTGTCATGTTTACCTTTCATATAGTATACTTTATATTTAATATACCCAAAAACAAACACGCAAGCAAGGAACAAAAAAAAAAAAAGGAGCTCGGGGGGCGGGGCCGGTCCGCCATGCTGGTCGGTCGCAAGTTGGGTGAGCTCCTGCCTGTTTCCCACCTAACGAACAAAAATTACACGGAAAACCTGCCTAAATTCACTGGAAAATCTGCCAGCTGTCTCACGACGACAAACTGCCTACTCTGAAGACCTCAGATCCGACAGATGAGCACCCCAGCGGGGAGATCGTGTGCCCGGGGCCTGCGGCCTGCTGAAGCGGGGAGCGGGGTGGGCGGCCGCCATCCCGCTCGACCGCTGAGAGTCTGGTGTGGATCCCGAGCGAATTGTTTCACTGGCCTTGTCACCCCCCCCTATGGACCGGTGGGGGTTATCCCGGTCCCCAATGGCCCTGCACGACCACCCTCATGGCCCTCGGCAGCTCAACAAAGCTCCTCCACTTCAAGCGAAGTCCCTAACAAGATGGCGGTGGGGCCTACGTCGCTCCCGCCATCCACAACACACGATGGAAACATTAACACTGTGGCGGAGGGTATACTCACCCGAATTGAGAAAAGCTTTCAACGCTTCTGGGCACTACTGGAACAGCGCATGACCTCAAATCCAGTCCCAGCAGAAAAGGAGAAGACAGGAGATGGGCTGGGGACGGAGCGACCGCTCCCGGGCGCTCCTACTTACCTACCCAGGCTGAGGGCCCAAAGGAGAAAGCCCTTAAAGCATCGCCCACCTCGCAGGAAGACCGCCCGCCGCTGGCGGCGGATGACCAACTGGGTCTCCCACTGCACCCGATACAGGAAAGCCTCGGACTCTCGTAGCCACCGAGCCTGTGGTTTAATGATGCAGCCCTCTCTAAAGGCCTGGGGCCGGAGGAAGATCCCGATCCGCATGCAGCGCTCTGCCACCTCCCGTGACCTGAAGGCTCCTGCAGCCACTCTGCCGAGAATAGGCATTGGATGACATGGACTGGTCTCCCAGCCGTGGGATTACACAGAAGCTGGCATCACTGTCATGTATATCCTGCCCGCGGCAGTTTACAGCTTGCCTCTGACTCTCACGATACTGTTCTGTGTCATACTTAATTTTGGTGCAGGAGTTTGCTTGAATTCCTTGAGGTTACACACTGCTTTCATTTTTTAGTTCAAAGTTTTCAATGTTTAGACCACTGTCTAGCTAAAGCATGCCAATATATGTCGCAGTTGAGTGTAACATAAAGTTTAAATATCGTCACATGCTCAGCTGCCTATTACCTAAAATGTGAAGCTAACTAGTGCATTTACTCAGCATGTTTTCTTCCATGCATGCCCTAATCATGCAGACATGTGTACCTAACATTTTATTTTATTCTAATTTTATCACCATATTGCAGTTATCCCGGTCACTTAGACAAGTCATTAGTGCAGGTACTTCAAGCATGCGTCACATAAACAGCAACCAGAATATGGTGCCTGCACATGATTTTAACTATAAGCCTACTTTGTCGGGAAATATGCAATGCCTAGCAAATACTATCTGTCTAGTAACCCACTCGATACTTTTAACGTGTACCTTCCAGCGATGTTAATTTACGTTAAGAAAACGCCTATGCAAAGTTAATCTATATTGTTTATAGCCATACAAAAATGTGCCTGACCTACCAAGTACCTATACGTTCAACTGTTTTTACTGCGCTAGAGGACTGCCTTTGGGGTACCTCACAAGCGAATGTTGTAAATCTATGCACTCCAAAAATAAAGAATAAAAAAAAAAAAAAAAAAAAAAAAAAAAAAAGGAGCTCAAGATTAAATCCATCCATGCTCTGAACTAATGATAATATTTCAACATCACTCGGTTAGTAAAATGTTGCATGTTACGTATTCATTTATAGCTATTTAGATCATGTTCAGAAAGGGAAAGTTTGTGGAAACTCCCAGTGGGTCATCGGACATAGTGCACGTCTGGTGACCCCGTACATGCTGTTCATGAAGTGCTTGCTGTTACGTGACCGGCAAGTTTTTGTCAAGCATCAGCAAAACTATCCAAATAAACTAATATAGAAGATGGAACTCAAGGGTGGAGTCCTACTTACTGTGTAGCCTATAGCTGTAGTTACAGTTTTACAATATAAACATGAATCTAGCCTAAATTCAGTGTAGTTAGTGTTATTGTATGCATTCATAGTCAAGCTCAAACACCACAATACAGTTACTATTACAATGTACGGTATCCCTTCCATTTTATGTTCACATTTGGTTCTCAATACATTTCCCTAGTTTGATCTCCAATTGTTTTCTTCACCGTGTAAAGATAGATATCCATGCATTATGCCACTCAACTGGTGTCCTTGCCTTCCCAAGTGAGCACCACAGCAGTTGCACACCCTCAGATATCTTTGCCAGAGTTTCTGATGCCAGATAATGTTGCAGCTCTGTCCCTTTAGTGACATCATTAAGTCACACCCACATCACAGCGTCATCACGTCATTATCAATGCCCACTCACGGTTAAGAGGTGTGACTATCAAGGAAATTCACCCAGGCCTATAAATACTTGAGCTTCCCATCAATTCAGTGCCTGTTGTGGTTTCCTTGTGATCACAATATTGCATTCCTGATTATCTGTGATTTTCTTGTTATCTATCTTGGCTTGTTTGACAACTCTGATCTTTGTACCCCTTGACCCGGTTTGGTCTATCAAAATTGTCTATTCTGGAATCCATTACCTCATTTTTTTTTGACTCTGTTATTTTGCCTGCTAAAGTCATTGTGCTAAGCCTGGCCACTCTATGGTCCTCTCTTGATTCACATAGGTATAAGCACTGTGTGGAGGGTGTGCATACTTACCTTGACACACACATTGTTCATTCCTTTTTATCGCCTTTCTTTATGCAAGGGTTTCATGTTTCTACTATATCATATACATAATTCTCACCAGTCTCTTTTTCGACTTCTCCCTTTATTTATCTTTTTTTTTTTTTTGCTCCCCATTCACCATCTCTGTTTAGCTTTTTTTCTCCTGTTCCTTTACATTTGTGCCACGTTTGGTTTTCAAACCACTTTTATTGAGGGTTCAACATAGCAGTACAGATCTGTTGCAGTAGTATAAAATATACCGTTGTCCGCACTCGTACGGCCAACTCGCGCTTGCAGGACTTCTCGCGGGCGGCTCCCTTCCTATGGAATAGCCTGCCTACCGCCATCAGACTCTCCCCTAGTCTTGCATCTTTTAAGAAGTGCCTTAAAACCCATCTCTTTAGGAAAGCTTATGGCCTCCAAGACTAACCCTTACCTCACATACCTGTCTCTTGCCCTCTCCTAAAGGGCAGCCCACCTTATTTGAGTGTAAATTCCTGTCCTAATGTGTTTTACACCCCACCTCCTATAGAATGTAAGCTCGTTTGAGCAGGGTCCTCTTCAACCTATTGTTCCTGTAAGTTTATTTGTAATTGTCCTATTTATAGTTAAATCCCCCTCTCATAATATTGTAAAGCGCTACGGAATCTGTTGGCGCTATATAAATGGCAATAATAAATAAATAAATAAATAAATATTGAATAAAAAGAAAAAAAGTACGGCCTATAAAACAAAGTTGTAACACAAATTCGAATCAGTCATAACGGGAGAAGAAATTAGTAATCACTTTAGATTTGTGTTCATTTCAGACTGTCGGCTCTTAATGTTGCAATGGAATCCATGAGCCAAAGGCAGCTAACCTATATTAAATTGCAGGAAGTAGTTCTGATTACTGAACTTCAAAGATAGAAACAGTAAAGAAGAAAAAGTAAAGAACTCCCTTGGGGGCAGAGCTTGACCTTGGAGCAGACCAGAACTGTGGCACAAGAGCTCCTGCTTATTTGGCCGATTTGGGGGTGCTAATCCCGGCCAAATCTCAAATTTGAACAATAAAAGTGTGCTACTTAAGTCGGAGATTCCCAGACGAAAGAGCGAATACCCTACTTGTGTCTTACCACCACTAGGAACCTGAGCAAGACTGCTGTGGCCTGCTGTGGATGGAGCAGGGGAGAGGCAGCTGATTTTCCTGCTCTACATACTCAGACACTGCATCACTGCGCTCCTACCAGCCTCTAGACTGGTAATGTATATCTCGGTCCCTACTGGACAGTCTCGAACAGCTCTGCCGTACTTACTTTGTGCTCTAAACTGCTCCTGAGCCATACTTTACCCACTCCATCCATTCAAGATGGCGGCAGCCCTTACCCATGACTGCATGTTCTGGGCCCAACTTGGCTACCACACTGTAGCTCTGCTACTCCAACCCTGATGTGACTGGAGGAAGTCTTCCAGAACTTCTGTATGAAACTCCAGAACCACAGAAAATCACCTATGTCTAGTCCGCCGAAAGCCGACCAGAGAGGCATGGTGCCAAAACAGGGAGGACCCCCTGCAAAAGGGATTTTACTAATACCAGCCATCCTGGGCTGAGAGCCTACCAGAGTATTGCTTACAAGCATCGAACTCACGGGCCGAAGATCTTATGCCGAAAGAGGCCTCCACCAACTGGATCTTCCGACCTCACCCACAGAGGCAGAGACTTGGCACCTACGGATTACCAAGTCTGTGGTTCATGAATGCCGGTGATCTCTAAGGCCTGGGAATAGAGAAGAGTCCTGTCCAGGCGCAGCATTTTAGTTCTTCATGTGAACTCTCTGGGTTACATGCCACACCTGAAGGGGATCGACTGATTTCAACACCGGCTCAGTCTTCATAAATTTGCATAACTGTGCTAACTATCATGCAGAGATTTATGTCTCTTATCTATTTTTTGCTACAATATGCAGCGAGATGCTATGCCTAATTCCAGTGGTTTAACCCTCTACTTAATTGTTCTCCATGGTATATGATAATGGCTATGAATATATTATCTACAATTACCCTGTACCATGCTTTCAACTCCATACTACCATGTTTAGCTTATCATGTTTCACTTAGTGTGGCCAATTGATCTAGCTCAACTATTTCACTAGCTGTTTGGAATGCCTTGGTCACACCTGTCTGATTCTTGAAATCTTTGTACACATGATAAATTTAACATCTTGTCTAGTAGTCTTGTTTTACCCATGTTTTCTATTCCATAAAACAGTGCAGAATGCGTGACATCTCATGTAAAGCCTTATCTTGTCTATCATATATTTTTCTGCTGACATATCTCTTCAATGCCTGTCATTATACCATGCACCGAAAAAATAAAGAATATAAAGAAGGGGGGAAGAAAGAAAAAGGGGAGCACAGAGATACGAGGAGAGAGGTATAAAGAGATGTCCAAGGAGTGAACTTGGCACAGCCACCAAGAGCAGCATATGATACACATTTCACAAAGCTGAGGATATGTAGCTCAACAAGGGAGGCCAGATTTGATTGCAACTTGGTGAATCATGCAATTTTGTGGTAAGCTCTTTCATAGCTGTGAGAAAACACATTTTCAAGAGAGCAAGCTGAAGAATTTCATTTCCTGGAAATACAAATACGAGCTGCATTACAAACCATGTGTGTATGGCATTGCCTTCCGTGATGCTCCTCACCTTACTTATTCATGTACTGTTGCCTTCTTTCTTATTTCCCATGTATGTGTGCATTTTGGTGTCTGCTACATAGTTGCATACTGTTGCTTTCTAAACCCAGTTCATTTCCAACTATGATCTCCTATTTATTTTTTTTCTATTTGTTATATAACAAATGTTATATATGTTATTAGTGATGTCGCGAACATAAAATTTTCCGTTCGCGAATGGCGAACGCGAACTTCCGCAAATGTTCGCGAACGGACGAACCGGGCGAACCGCCATAGACTTCAATAGGCAGGCGAATTTTAAGACCCACAGGGACTCTTTCTGGCCACAATAGTGATGGGAAAGTTGCTTCAAGGGGACTAACACCTGGACTGTGGCATGCCGGAGGGGGATCCATGGCAAAACTCCCATGGAAAATTACATAGTTGATGCAGAGTCTGGTTTTAATCCATAAAGGTCATAAATCACTTTACATTCCCAAATTGTTTGGAATAACGTGCTTTAAAACATCAGGTATGATGTTGTATCGATCAGGTAGTGTAAGGGTTACGCCCGCTTCACCAAACTCCCCGTTTAAGGCACCGCAAACAACCGCAAGCAGTCCATTTGCACAACCGCAAACTCCCCATTTGCACAAGGTTGGATACCAAGCTAGCCATGTCCCGTTCCTTGTCCTCACTGATGTCATTGAAGGTCTCTTCCTCCACCCAGCCACGTACAACACCAAGGGTCCCCGAAAGGTGACAACAAGGCCCCTGTATTTTTTTTTTTTTTAAAATGTACACTACTGTTACACCAGATATGAGTTGCACTGGTGTGACACTGTGCCCTGGCAGGCCCTGAAATGCACACGTGTGAAGGAAACTGACTGCTATTATTTCACAGTCAAATTTCTAGTTTTTTTTTTTTAATGTACACTACTGTTACACCAGATATGACTTGCACTGGTGTGACACTGTGCCCTGGCAGGCCCTGAAATGCACACGTGTGAAGGAAACTGACTGCTATTATATTACAGTCAAAAAAGTTTTTTGTTTTTTTTAAATGCAAGCTATTGTGACACCAGATATGAGTGGTGGCACTGGGACCCCCTTAAAAATATTGGATATCGCTAAAAATCATGATCACTATATACTTTCTCTGCAAACCTCTAAAACGAACCAAACTACTCATCCATCCGCTATACCACTTTATCCCACCTAGAACTAGTGCCCAGTTAAAATACTTGACTCTTACTTACCCACACTCAGTCATGCCACACACATTTCACCACTACTCTCACTGAATCCCTCTGACTACGGCTAAATTCATCTTCTACATCAGAACACTACTCCTAAGATTGGGTTGTATCCATGTCTCGGGTCTTTCATTTCGAATAGGGACAGCTTCGGTCTCCTTCAACACTGACACTCCAGTGCATATTATTAAAAGATTGGGCAGATGGAAATCCTCAGTCTACAACCGATATATTCCTCATCCCGAGAAAGAAATGAGGAAAGCTTTTAAAAGTTTGGCTTTGTAAATTTGATGCAATAAGTGTGTTTTTCTTTAATACCTTTTCACCCTCTTTGCATGAACCCGATTTACATATATTACTAATATGTTTCTGAACATATATATTATATTATTCACTCACTCACTCACTCTCTGGGCCGGCCTAAGACATCATGCTGCCTAGGTCCAACGATAAATGATTATGGGGGATAATGTATAATAAACACAGGTTACTGGCTATGGGGGGGATAATGTATAATAAACACAGGTTACTGGCTATGGGAGGGATAATGTATAATAAACACAGGTTACTGGCTATGGGAGGGATAATGTATAATAAACACAGGTTACTGGCTATGGGGGGAGGATAATGTATAATAAACACAGGTTACTGGCTATGGGGGGGAAATGTATAATAAACACAGGTTACTGGCTATAGAGGGATAATGTATAATGAACACAGGTTACTGGCTATGGGGGGATAATGTATAATAAGCACAGGTTACTGGCTATGGGGGAGATAATGTATAATAAGCACAGGTTACTGGCTATGGGGGGGGATAATGTATAATAAACACAGGTTACTGGCTATGGGAGGATAATGTATAATAAACACAGGTTACTAGCTATGGGAGGATAATTTATAATAAACACAGGTTACTGGCTATGGGGGATAATGTATAATAAACACAGGTTACGGGCTATGGGGGGATAATGTATAATAAACACAGGCTACTGGCTATGGAGGGATAATGTATAATAAACACAGGTTACTGGCTATAGGGGAAAATGTATAATAAACACAGGTTATTGGCTATGGGGAGGATAATGTATAATAAACACAGGTTACTGGCTATGGGGGGATAATCTATAATAAACACAGGTTACTGGTTGTGGGGGATAATGTATAATAAACACATGTTACTGGTCGTGGGGGAATAATGTATAATAAGCACAGGTTACTGGCTATGGGGGGGATAATGTATAATAAACACAGGTTACTGGCTATGGGAGGATAATGTATAATAAACACAGGTTACTGGCTATGGGGAGGATAATGTATAATCAACACAGGTTACTGGCTATGGGAGGATAATGTATAATAAACACAGGTTACTGGCTATGGGGAGGATAATGTATAATAAACACAGGTTACTGGCTATGGGAGGATAATGTATAATAAACACAGGTTACTGGCTATGGGGGATAATGTATAATAAACACAGGTTACTGGCTATGGGGGGATAATGTATAATAAACACAGGTTACTGGCTATGGAGGGATAATGTATAATAAACACAGGTTACTGGCTATGGGGGGATAATGTATAATAAACACAGGTTACTGGCTATGGGGGATAATGTATAATAAACACAGGTTACTGGCTATGGAGGATAATGTATAATAAACACAAACACAAACACAAAAAAAAGAATGCAGCTTCAGAATTAATCTAAATTGCATGCTGTCTAGGAGGTGGGAAGGTCTGGGAGGGAGGGTCTGCTGCTGATTGTCTGGAATGTGTCTGCTGACTCTGAGGTACAGGGTCAAAGTTTACTCAATGATGACGAATAGGGGGAGGACCGAACATCGCATATGTTCGCCATCTGTGGCGAACGCGAACATGCGATGTTCGCCAGGAACGATTCGCCAGCGAACCATTCGGGACATCACTATATGTTATATGTTAAACTAAACTTGACCAAAACTGAAATTCTGGTCTTTCCTCCCTCAAGTGTTGTTACTCCTGTGTCTGTCTCCCTCCAAGTCAACGGTGCTATCATCAGCTCCACCACGCAGGCTCACTGCCTAGGTGTTCTCTTTGACTCCGACCTCTTCTTCAAGCCACATGTTCAATCTATCGCCAAATCATGTCATTTCTATCTCAAAAACATTGTGCGCATCCGCCCCTACTTAACGCCAGATGCAACTAAGGTGTTGGTCCATTCCACTGTCCTTTCTCGCCTTTACTACTGTAATCCCCTTCTCAGTGGTCTTACGTGCTCCCAACTTGCGCCCTTACAGTCCATAATGAATGCGGCAGCGAGGCTCATCTTCCTGTCCGCCCGCACCTCCCATGTTTTCACCCTTCTGTCGGTCCCTACATTGGCTTCCTATAAAATATAGAGCTCAATTTAAAATTCTGGTTCTTGCTTTCAAATCGCTACATAATGCTGCTCCCACCTATCTATCCTCCCTTATACACAAGTATGTCCCGTGTAGGCCCTTAAGATCTGCTGAAGACTTACGTCTATCTTCTGTCCGTACTCCCACTTCTGATGCTCGCCTTCAAGATTTCTCGAGGGCTGCACCGTTCCTGTGGAACTCACTTCCCTCCTCCGTTAGATGCTCACCCAGTCTCCACTCCTTCAAAAAATTGTTAAAAACCCACTTCTTCATAAAAGCATATCAATTAAACTGTTAATAGCTCCTGACTGATTCCTCTTCTGCAACTGTCACTAGTCTAATACTATCCTTACCTTTTTGTGTCATTTTACCCCACTCCCTCTAGCATGTAAGCTCATTGAGCAGGGCCCTCAACCCCTCTGTTCCTGTGTGTCCAACTTGTCTGGTTACAACTACATGACTGTTCGTCCACCCATTGTAAAGCACTGCGGAATTTGATGGCGCTATATAAATAACATAATAATAATAATATATGCCATTCCATTAATATGAAGTAGATATTCACATTCATATATATGTTGGGCTATTAGTCCATTAATCTGAAACATGAATAGAAGAATTAAACACGGCCATATCCTGCCTAAAAATTAATCATATCTATGAAATTGGTTTTGCACGGTTTGTATATTTTAACTCAATGGAAGGAGTAAAAAATATTACAATGGGGGCACAATTATTGCTTGCACACTCTCAACTACAATTCCATGATTTGTGAGATCAGAAAAATAGTTAAAATTAGGGGAGACAGCGGATAAGTGGTTCATAAAAAAACAGCTTCACAGACCAATATGTATCTGTCTCCAACCCCTGAACATGAGGATATGGCATACTAATGCCTCGTTTCCACTGAGCTGTACGGGTCAGGTCGTACAGTTCGGAAGGGTTAGAATGGTCCAGCCTATACAGGTGAGGGTTTCCACTGAAAGTCGGACCGCCAGGGGGCATGCGGGGTTTAGACCTAATGCCTAGAGTGTCATTTGTTGTGAGCATTGACGTTTTCCTGTCCGCCAATCAATGGATTGTATAGTGTGACGCCAGTAGCTCCGCCCTAACCGTACCGTACCATTTCCTAGGGCCCTACATCTGAAGGGGGACCAGAAATGGTGCGGTTTGGTTCTGTTGTATGGGCCACTTTCATAATGGAAACACTCAAAATAGCGTACCATACCGAACCGACCCGAACTGTACCGCTCAGTGGAAACGAGGCAATAGTAAAAATGGTCAAAAATGTACTGCAATATTTCGCACAGAGCCTTACGTATTAGCATAGAAGCAAAAATTACATTTTTGTCACATACATTAGCTGTGCCAAAATTAAAAATGGTGAAATATCCTATTTGGGGTATTTATCATGACCGTAATGCCATTGTCAGACATTCAGCTTCTATAACGGCAACACTAGATAAGAATAATTTCAGCATACTATCCACTTACATCAAAAACAGTTAAAAAAAGTTTTTTATAAAACACAGAGATTTGAAAAGTGTTAAGGCCATCTCCATTGACCTATATAATGACATACAAAACAGGCAGGGTCATTTACTAAACTTGGAATTCAAGGTGAACTTTAGGGTAAATTTAATGTTTAGGTCAAAGTAGCCAATCTGGAATAAAATAAAATAATGATTAAAATAATAAGTCAGCTATGCTTTCAGTTCAGCTACCCCGGCATTAAATTTGACATTAACTTGAATTTTTACTTTGATAAAAAGCCCTGTGAGTTATTCACTATATCATGTGATATAGTGCTGTCAATTTAAAGTGAATTTAAAGTAAAACTCTAATTTAAGGCCAAAATAGTGAAATTAGAAAACTTATCAAAGTCAGCTATACTTCAAGATCAGCTGTTTTGACCTTAAAATAAACCTGTCATGCCATATATAGGTATGCATTTTTTGTAAAAAAAAATTTTAAAACATCTGGTTTGACTCATATTATACAATTAAGTATTTATTCCTTTAATATTTTTAAAGCTCATGATTGAATTTATTTCCATTTTAATAGGTGTTAAATATGCTATAAGACACACTCCCATGCAAACTCCTGTTTGGGAAGCACAGACGTGCTTCCCCGTAACAAGTTAAAAGTCCCCATGATGGTTTTGTGTAAATAAAATGTATCTGTTATTGTTCTCCCTTCTTAGATTGCCTATCCAAAGCTGCTTAATACAACAAAAATATCACAAAAGTGCATGTGCTAAATGTAATTATAAACTGTAAAAATCTGTGTGAAACAATATATTACATGATTATGTGTTAAATAGTTAATAAACACCCGTAACAAATGTGACCATAAATACCTTAGAGAATTAAACTCTACTGTAAGACAAGGGATACTCTAATAAACTCCATATTATGTAAAAGAAAAATAAGAGAAAAAAAAATGTATAGTGGGACAGCCAAGATGGCCGGACGTGCTCTCTGAGAGCTCCTGCAACAGGGAGCACAAAAACGACAACCCTGTGAGATTTAACCATGCCACTGAACCATGGGGCCCAGAAAACGATACTGGACCACTCCAGGACCATAACAGTACCGAGCATGCACCGACACGAAACAGGAGCGCACGACCCAGCCATGCGGCCTATACTGCAGCGGGACCTGAAGCCTGGGGGAGGCGGGCGATCGCCCAGCATGGGACCCGCTCGTACGAGAAAGCTGAATAATGCCCTGCACCCCCCCTCTGGACCGGTGGGGGACATCCCGGTCCTCGCTGGGGACGATTACCCCCACAACAAGGCAAGACCAAGCGACTGCACCTACAAGAAAACAAGGCTGTCAGGGCCCAAGCAATATGGCGCCACGGACGCGACTCACGACTAAAAGCCTTACTGTTAAACCACCCGACTGCACGCTATTATTCTACAATAGGCTCTGCAACAGCCTATGGACTAAGCTACACACCAGGGGATGGCTCTACAAGCTGGCGATAAAAGAAGCGGCGCCAACTGAGCGGAGACCCACCCCGAGCTCCCAGAGCGGCCCTCCGACAGAGATGAGGTGAGAGAACGGGGGGCGGGAAACGGAGACATACCTCTCGGGTGCCGGCGCTGGACCCCACACGCACCAGCGCAGGACTATCACACACGCCCGACCCACTCACCGCTCAAACCAACTACTCACCAATCAACAAAACACGTCCCTGCATGTCCAGACCTACGCCGACAGCAGCGAGGATGGCCGACAAACGGCACAGTCATCTACAGGGGACCGACACGGACAGAGAGCCACCCCAGGAGACGGCCACCCACTCTACCAACGCCTTGGACCCACCTGCCAAAACATGGCATCTCCGGCACCCGGAAGCGGCGGCCTACCAGCCGTGGGCATAGGCTGATCAACCTATCACATAGACTGGCAGGGAAGTGCTGTGGCTCAGTAACCTCAGGGTGCACCGACCACACCTGTGGGATCACCGCATCAACCCAAGTCCCTGACACACCGACAACCAACAGAACTCACAGGGCTATATGGACTCCCTAAGCCTCAACTCGCATCCACGCCCTGGGCTAGCACACAGCAAGGGCATCGGCTGAAAGGGGCAGAACAACCCTCCGCAGCTCTGTTATCCACGCTGCAAGTCCCCTAACACCGGAGTACACAGACCCGCAATTGCCGATCTTACCTAGCCGCTCCCTGTTATCGTTATTGATCCACAGTTCAGCCTGTTTTACTATACCTACAATTCCCTCCAAACCATGCATGCGGGACACTATCCAATGGGGCAATAAGGCCTGCAACAGAGACTTACTTGGCAGGAAAGTGGGGTACCTCAGAGTGACATTGGCTAACCTCAGTACTGAGCACGGGAACTGAGTGACAACTGTTTAATCTTACTTTACTAGCCTGTTTCCTTTATTTTGATCTTATAGAGAGTCTTTAGCCTGATTTACCTAGGGAGCCTCCCTCTGGGAATTGCTATCAGATACAGTGCCTAAACTAATCAATAGTCTGAGCCTAAATAGAAATATCTAAGTCACGTTTGCAACCAGCCTTGATGTTATTAGATCAAAAGTGCCGAGTATTGCCAAAATTGTGATATTGTTTTCTGTAGATGTAGCTCTCATAACTGGTAGCTGTTGATGTGGCACTATAACTATCGCAATGCACTTTGCTAATCCTGAGACTATTTAATTTGTTAAGCGCGATGTAGTGGTAGTACACAGCGCACGTACATGCATATTACATAGCCTGCCGTTAGAGTTTTACCTACACAATGCAAGCCACCTCTTGCTCTTTGGTTACGTACTGCGCAGACCCACCTATTAGATGTTATGCAATCCATCATAGAGCGACATGATATTTTTAGCAATGATTCTCGTTAACTTTACATATAAGTGTTTCTTGTATTACAATAAGTGTTACTAGCATGTTATCCTATTTCATAACAAAAATGTGCAACTGTATATCGCCATGACCTTGTAAGCATTATTCCACCTGTGTCTACTGTCGTGGCACCACAGGAATATTTGTAAATCCTATTTGCACCAAAAATAAAGAATTTATAAAAAAAAAAATGTATAGTGTAGCCCACACTGCCCTATGCAGACACACACATACAGGCACACAATGACCCATACAAAGACACACACTGACTAAAGCGGACTGACATACACAAACATACCGACTAAAGGAGACTGACACAAATTCTATAAAACACACACTGCGAGGTCCCATTGACCAACTTACCTTCATTGCATATATCACTTTGCTTTTCGTGTGTTCCTGGCATCTTTTCTACGCCTTGCTGCCTGGTGGCCCATCACTCCCTGTCTCAGCCCGACTTCCTGCTATGCTCCCACCCACTTGTCCACCCGTACAAGGCAAAAGGCAAGAGTAAATGATGCGCACTTGCACTGCTGCAGTGGATGTTCGGGAGGGGACCTGGCTTTGGGCTGAGGTGGATGTCGATGTTCTACCGGGTGCTAGCCAGCAGCCATGTAAATACTCCCTAGCGCCTGGCACACATTACATAATTACTCCATCATAGATGGGCAGCCAAACGAGCAGTAAAGGGCTGTTTTTAACCTCTGATTTTAGAGAGATCTATACAATTGTTATCAATTCTACTAACATAATGTATAGATAACATTTTATTCATTTCAAATTAAGATGTATTTGACATTACAAGCACCCTTTAATTTAACATTCCCTTTGAATTAATTTTAAGATCCTAACAATTCTCACTTTGGTAAATAGCACCATACTTTTAGAAAGTTTAGTAAAAGTATACTCATGATGTTTCCCATAAAAAGTCTTTCTCTGAAAGATGTGTTTACAGCTAAAAAACAAATATTTTTGCTTAATTAGCAGACCACTACAAATTCAATGTTTTACGTCAAATTATGCAATAATGTGAATTACTTCTGCGTCTTTACCAATCAGTCTTTTTTTTTTAGTGGCATGACCTATAAATGAGACACAAATGTTGCCATTAGTTGAAGGTTTTTTGCTCTTTACTGGATATTTCCACATGTTTCTTACAAATACTGCATTTTCAATTTCTGGTTTCAATTCCCCGTTAATTAGGACGCTGTGAATCAAAGAGTGAGACTTTTCACATAAGAAAGTTGCCTGTCTTCTACCATAATAAATGGGAAGTAACATGATGGAAAGGGGTAATGTTTTTGTAATTTTTTTGTTTTGTAACTGTCTGTATTACAGTTTTGCATATACAATGTTCTACCTGCTTTGAGGCTGCTTTATTTTGATAGTTGAGATTCATTATAGAATTCTGAAAAAATAAGAACATGTGCATTTAAATTGACAATGTCACCTGAAATGCAATTTCCATACATCAATTGAAAACAAATAATGCAATTAGATAAACATTCTTGTCATCTGCTGATTATTGGACATATCTGTGTTCACTATGTATGGAATGGAATTTAGGGGAATTAATAAAACTGTTCTTTTTTTGTCCCCCACTTTTTAAAAAAATATTCACAATGGAATTACAGAAGAGAATCCCCATGTGCAATCTATAGTTTAATATTAAGACTATTGACCAGTGGGCAGCCCTTATGTCGGCCTCATAATAATGTGGGTTCACTTCCGCATTAATAATGTAGAGTTCATCAACCCTAGAAGACAGTGATCGGCTTCCAGTACTCCTAGGTTAACCAAAAAGTCTCAATCAATTCCATCCAAATTGAATGAAACTTAAATTGATACATTGCAAGTGTTAAATTCACATGATCAATGAAGACGAGATAGGGATGTTCCCTCCAATAGTATCACATATCATATCTGAAATGTTGTAAAATAGATCAGGGGATAGAGCCAGGGCACTCATTGTGCTGTAGTGGTTAGGTTGCTTAAAGAGTTACTTCAATGTCCATAACCACTTCTGCTTTTTGAAGTGGTCATGGAGGAAGGAATCTGGCTGTACATAGTTTCTGCTTGAAACACTGCACAACCAGAGATATTTACACTTTTCTACCGGGGTTAGCTACACCTCCGGCACATGTGACTTTGCCAGCTCAGAACTCCAGACCGACTAATGTAAATTTTGTGCATATTTTACGTCTTTCACCAGCATCCATACACAGTGGCGACAGACGTTGAATGTTTTCTTCCAGGAAGATCCTGCAAAGGGAGTATTGTGTCTCCCCTCCTTGCTGCCCTCCAATCTCCCTGCACCCTCTGCTACATTTTTTTTCAAGAGACCTCTTTCCCTCCCCATTCCCTCTGCCCGCGCCTTTATGCGTGCACTCTGAGTTGGCGAAACTGTCCATCAAAGACTTGTCTATGAGAAGTCTTTCATTGGACTGAGCAACTTCACACTGCTTTGTCTAGCGCTTGACTTCAGATGAGTAAAACTTTATTCTAGCACTTTTTTTAAAGTATTTTTTGTGGGTGTTTTAGGGGCCTAAGTAGGGCATTATTATATAATATTTTGTAAGGATTGGTGTGACCCTTTAAAAGCGGACTTCAGGTTTCTGTGGTAGCTTCTAAAGTAGCAATAAGAAGAGATGCATTAGCAGTCTCAATTGTGGATCCCAAGTCCAAGGCCAAGAACCCTAATCCACTACATCACAAACCGTATATGTTATTATTCAATCAGCACAGATCGTTAAAGCTCTGACATTGCAAAAATACTCATTATCCAACAATATGTAACATTAATTGAACAGAATTTGCTTGTTGTGAAACGTAGCTTTTTTGTTTTAAAGGTATCGCAAGGATATATACTTAACATAAATATAATTTAACTTTAATGGTAGCTTAGGGAATTCAGTGTCATTAAATTTAATACAAAATCAATTCAAACACGTAATGCTTCAAATTATTCACAGGAGTATTTTGTTTTTAAAAGCAATAAGGTGTCTTATTAAATAATGTCACAAACGTGAAGTTTATTGTCATGCAAATACCGTCGACTGAACAGATTTGTTAATTGCAACTCATTTGCATAATTAATGAAGTCTCAGATGAATTATGCCTTTGCAGATTTGTGCAGTGTTGATGTCGAATAAATTATAAAGTACATGTCAAATTTAAAACGCCTCTTGGAATCAGACAGAAATTAATTACAAAGAGCTTGTCAAATGTCTGAGTGTATCTATATTGATTATAGGATTAAATATACAAGCATGTATATATTATGTTTTAATGGGAAAGATTAAAATGTTGTACAACAATTTGAGAACTTCATATCAAAATTCTATATTATAATAAAATGTAATTAGTGGCCTGGTATTATTTAACTAAACTAACCTACACGGTTCACCATTCACATCCTTAATAATGCATAAAAGGACATTTTCAAGATCTTATGTAACAAAAAAAATGATAAATATATTAGGCCTTTGCTAGGGCTCTTAATGTCACTAAATAATTCTAATTTTACCAAGATCAATAATAATAATAATAATAATAATAATAAAAACAATAATGCATTGAGGGGAATGTTATTGCAATCCTGCCAGATGCATATTTTACAATATTTATATTTTTGAGCTGGTGCTGAACATAACATGTATCTCTCTACATGGTGCGTTATTGGTGGTATACCAGTAACATTACATTACAAATTCATTAAAATGGGCCCAGTACACCCCTCCTCAAAATGTGGCTGCGCTGGCTACTACAGAGAATGCTACCTTTGAAATGAGCTTGAGAATATTCTGATTAAAGAGCATATCAGACGCGTGCTCCATAGTTTATCTGTATTCATTTTAGTATTTCGTTAACATGACATTTATTTTCCAATGTATAGGTGGGCGTAGAATGACAAGAGGGGGGACAATTATTTATGCAAATCCTGAATGTCTTTTATCTTTATTACAGAAACCCAGAATCCCAGAAGTGTCTTACACTGGGGCTACAAATTTCTTCTTAGAACAGTCACTCTAAGCACCAGAACAACTTAATTGCATGATCGCATTGTAAAAATGACTGCAGTTATTGTAACATATAACTACCAGTTCTATGCAGCCTCCATGAATTTTGGTCATGTCATGGCACGCATACCATGGTGTGAGCACCTCTGGACAGAATGCAAGCCCCAGATTACACACACATGGTCAGAATATCTACTACATACAGCCTGATTCACTAAACAGCACAAAGGAGATGCTCCTTGCAGTATAATCTACTTATTCCATAAATCGCTGCTGGATGAAGAATTTCAGGATAAGATCAGAAAGTGAGCATGCATACTGCAGTGTGATTGTGCGTGCTGCAGTGTGCATGCATTCTACATTGTGTTTGTGTATGCTGCAGTGTGACCGTTTGTGTATACTCCAGAATGACCATGCATGCTGCATTTTGTTTGTGTATATTGCAGAGTGACCATGCATGCCGCATTGGACACTCTGCAATATACTGCACTTTAACCGCCCATGCTGCATTGCGTGTGTATACTGCAGAGTGACTGTGCATGGTGCATTGTGCTTGTGTGTACTGCAGAGTGACCATGCATGCTGCATTGTGTGTGAATACTGCAGAGTGTCCGTGCATACCACACACGTATTTGTAAACTGCAGAGTCACTGTGCATGCTGCATTTTGTTTGTGTGTACTGCAGAGTGACTGTGCATGCTGCATTGCAAGTGACTGTGCATGCTGCATTACATGTGTATACTGTAGAGTGACTGTGCATGGTGCATTCTGTTTGTGTATGTGCAGAGTGACAGTGCATGCTGCATTGCGTATGTGTAAACTGCAGAGTGACTGTGCATGCTGCATTTTATGTGTGTATATACTCAGTGGTGTATCCTGGTTTTGTGCTGCCCTAGGCAGGACAAAACTCCGGCGCCCCACCTCCCTGCGCGCCACCCCCACCCAACCTTTCCCCCTGCCCCGCATTCTAAATACACACACACACATTCACTGACAGATACGCATACACTAGCTAACAGAAACACACACTCGCTAACAGAGACACACACACACTAAGTAACAGACAAACACTCACTAACAGAGACACACACTAACAGACACACACTCACTCACTAGCAGACACAAACTAGCAGACACACACACTCACTAACATACACACACACTCACAGGCGAACACACACTAACAGACACACACAGTCAGACACACACACACACACACACTAACTGACAAACACTAACAGACACACACACACACACACACTAACAGACACACACACACTGACACACACACTGACACAGACACACACACACACTGACACAGACACACACACACACACTGACACAGACACACACACACACACACACACTGACACAGACACACACACACACACACTCACCCACCCACATTAAAACATTTTTTTTACATTTATTTTTCACACATTTTTTTTTTAATTTTACACCCCCCCCCCCCCCAGCCTCCTTACCTTTGGGAATGCTGGGGAGGGGGGGTGTCTCTTCCTCCCTGGTGGACCAGTGGCTGCTGGGCGATCGGGCGGCACTGCCTGTCTGTTCAGCTTCCTCGTGCGCCTCAGAGTGAGGCTGGGAGCCGGAATATGACGTCATATTCCGGCTCCGCCTCCCAGCCTCACTCTGCGGCCGGCGAGGGAGCTGAGCAGACAGCTCAGGGGAAGTGCTCCCTCGCCGGCCGGCCGCCCGCCCGCCAGGCAGTGCCTCCCGATCGCCCAGCAGCCCGCCGGCATGTCTGTTAGCCGCAAGGCTAACAAGACATTTGCCTTGGGCATTTGGGGGCGGCTTTTTTTGCCGCCCCCTGGAAAATGCCGCCCAAGGCAAATGCCTTGTTTGCCTCGCTGCTAATACGCCCCTGTATATACTGCAGAGTGACCATGCATGCTGCAATGCGTATGTGTATACTGCAGAGTGACTGTGCATGCTGCATTGTGTGTGTGTGTGTGTGTGTATACTGCAAAGTGACCATGCATGCTGCATTGTGTGTGTGTGTGTGTGTGTTTGTGTGTATACTGCAAAGTGACCATGCATGCTGCATTGTGTGTGTGTGTGTGTGTGTGTGTGTGTGTGTATATGCAGAGTGACCGTGGTAACTCAGGCTCCAGGGATTCTCAGGAAGCTGAGCATTGATCAGCTTGAGCACAATGCACGTCAATAATATGTGTACAGTCAAAGGAGGAAGTATAGCTTCCTCCTCTGATGTAAGAAGATAAAACAGAGCAGACTTGCAGATTATATTGCAAATTGCTGCAGTTATAAATGACTATGTGCACGAAGACAGGGGGCCTCCTTGTACTATAACCCCAACAATGAGCATAAATTGTCATGGTGTTTAGAGTGATTTTAATTCTCCTCTAATTGTGGCGTCCCAGTGGTGAATGCTTTAATTAGCAGCAGTTTTATATAAAGCAGGGTATATATAATAGTAAAAAAGTATATAACCAGAAACGGTACATTCAGATATTCTCTGGTTTCCAAGTACGTCCTGGGGATGTTACTTTTGCCCAATATATGTAGATATATATTGTATACAGTTCAGACAAGATCGAAGATTTCAATTGGTTTCTTGAGTTTGTTGAATTTGCGGCATCAATATGATCTCCTGTTACTGTGTTTAATATAAAATCACATTCCTTTTTTCATTATTTCAGTCCCTTTGATCTCTCCCCTCCTGTCCCTTAGTGTTCTCCCCTTCCCTTCTCCTCCTGTCCCTTTGTGATCTCTTATCCCCTCCTATCCCTTAGTTCTCTCCCCTTCCCTTCTCCTCCTATCCCTTAGTGCTCTCCCCTTACCTTCTCCTCTTGTTCCTTAGTGCTCTCCCATGCCCCCCTATCCCTTAGTGTTGGGAGGGAGGGTGATGGTGAGAGGGAGTGTGATGGTGAGAGGGAGCGGGGGGTGATGGTGAGAGGGAGCGGGGGGGTGATGGTGAGAGGGAGCGGGGGGTGATGGTGAGAGGGAGCGGGGGGTAATGTGAGAGTGAGAGGGGGTAATGTGAGAGGGGGGTAATGTGAGAGTGAGAGGGGGGGTAATGTGAGAGTGAGGGGGGGTAATGTGAGAGTGAGAGGGGGGTAATGTGAAAGTGTGAGGGGGTAATGTGAGAGTGAAAGGGGGTAATGTGAGAGTGAGGGTAATGTGAGAGTGAGAGGGGGGTAATGTGAGAGTGAGGGGGGTAATGTGAGAGTGAGAGGGGGGTGATGTGAGAAGGAGGGGGTGATGGTGAGTGGGGTGAGGCTGAGGGTGGTGATGGAGGGTTATGCTGAGGGTGTTGGGGGGGTTATGCTGAGGGTGGTGGGGGGGTGATGCTGAGGGTGGTGGGGGGGTGATGCTGAGGGTGGTGAGGGGGTGATGCTGAGGGTGGTGAGGGGGTGAGGCTGAGGGTGGTGGGGGTGGTGAGGCTGAGGGTGGTGAGGGAGGTGAGGCTGAGGGTGGTGAGGGAGGTGAGGCTGAGGGTGGTGAGGGGGTGATGCTGAGGGGGGTGATGCTGAGGGTGGTGAGGGGGGTGACGCTGAGGGTGGGGGGGGGAGTGATGCTGAGGGTGGTGGTGAGGGGTGATGCTGAGGGTGGTGAGGGGGGTGATGCTGAGGGTGGTGATGGGGGTGATGCTGAGGGGGGTGAGGGGGGTGATGCTAAGGGTGGTGAGGGGGTGGTGAGGCTGAAGGTGGTAGGGGGTGAGGTTGAGGGGGTGGGGGTGAGGCTGAGGGTGGTGAGGCTGAGAGTGGTGGGGGTGATGCTGAGGGTGGTGGGGGTGAAGCTGAGGGTGGTGGGGGTGAGGCTGAGGGTGGTGGGGGTGATGGTGAGGGGGTAATGTGAGAGTGAGGGGGGTAATGTGAGAGTGAGAGGGGGTGATGTGAAAAGGAGGGGGTGATGGTGAGTGGGGTGAGGCTTAGGGTGGTGACGGAGGGTTATGCTGAGGGTGGTGGGGGGGTGATGCTGAGGGTGGTGAGGGGGGTGATGCTGAGGGTGGTGGGGGGTGATGCTGAGGGTGGTGGGGGTGGTGAGGCTGAGGGTGGTGAGGGAGCTGAGGCTGAGGGTGGTGAGGGGGGTGATGGTGAGGGGGTGGGGGAAGTGATGCTGAAGGGGGGTGGGGGCGGTGATGCTGAGGGTGGTGGGGTGGTGAGGCTGAGGGTGGTGGTGGGTGGTGATGCTGAGGGTGGTGAGGGGTGGTGATGCTGAGGGTGGTGAGGGGTGATGCTGAGGGTGGTGAGGGGGTTGATGCTGAGGGTGGTGGGGGTGTTGAGGCTGAGGGTGGTGGGGGTGGTGAAGCTGAGGGTGGTGGGGGTGGTGATGCTGAGGGTGGTGGGGGTGGTGAGGCTGAGGGTGGTAGGGGGTGATGGTGAGGGTGGTGGGAGGTGAGGCTGAGGGGGGTGATGCTGAGGGTGGTGTGGGTGAGGCTGAGGGTGGTGGGGGTGATGGTGAGGGTGGTGGGGGGTGAGGGTGGTGGGGGTAAGGGTGGTGGGGAGTGAGGCTGAGGGTGGTGGGGGGTGATGGTGAGGGTGGTGGGGGGTGATGGTAAAGGTGGTGGGAGGTGAGGCTGAGGGTGGTGGTGGGCTGAGGCTGAGGGTGGTGGGGGTGATGGGGGTGGTGAGGCTGAGGGTGGTGGGGGTGATGGGGGATGGTGAGGCTGAGGGTGGTGGGGGTGATGGTGAGGGTGGTGGGGGTGAGGCTGAGGGTGAAGGGGGGGTGAGGCTGAGGGTGGTGATTGTGAGGGTGAAGGGGGGTGAGGCTGAGTGTGGTGGGGGTGATGGTGAGGGAGAGCCTACCTTAAAGGGACACTATAGTCACCTGAACAACTTTAGCTTAATGAAGCAGTTTTGGTGTATAGAACATGCCCCTGCAGCCTCACTGCTCAATCATCTGCCATTTAGGAGTTAAATCCCTTTGTTTATGAACCCTAGTCACACCTCTCTGCATGTGACTTGCACAGCCTTCCTAAACACTTCCCGTAAAGAGAGCCCTATTTAGGCTTTCTTTATTGCAAGTTCTGTTTAATTAAGATTTTCTTATCCCCTGCTATGTTAATAGCTTGCTAGACCCTGCAAGAGCCTCCTGTATGTGATTAAAGTTCAATTTAGAGATTGAGATACAAATATTTAAGGGAAATTACATCTGTTTGAAAGTGAAACCAGTTTTTCTTTTCATGCAGGCTCTGTCAATCATAGCCACAGGGCCGGTGCTAGGATTTTTAGTTACACAGGCGAAGATGCATTTTGGCGCCCCCAACCCTCATTAAAAAAAAAAAAAATGCATCTTCACCTGTGTGTCTTTCCTCCCAAGCCACAGGCACACAGGCATAATTTTTCAGTCACACAGTCAAAGTCATACAGGTACACTGTCATACAAAGACAGAAATAATCATACAGAGACATACAGACACATACAAGCAGAGATATACATGCATACAGAGACATGCAGGCATATAAAGACATACATGCATACAGAGGCATACCGTCATACAGACACGTACATACAGACAGGCATACAGAAACATACATACAAAGACATTCAGGCACATACATACAGACATACAGGCATAAAGAAACATACATACAGAGACATACAGGCATGCAGACACATACATACATACAGAGGCATACCGTCATACAGACACATATAGAGGCATACCGTCATACAGACACATACATACAAAGACATACAGACATACATACAGAGACACACACATACGTACATACAGAGACATAAAGGCATACAGTTACATACATGCATACAGAGACATATATACAGACATTCAGAGACAAACATACATCCAGTTACATACATGCATACAGAGACATACAGAGACATACAAAAAAATACGTACAAGACATACAGACACATACATGCATACAGAGGCATACCGTCATACAGATACATACATACAGACAGGCTTACAGAAAAATACATACTCACACACACAAACTCACAGACACATACTCGAACACACACACACACACACTGACAGACACACATACACACACACACTGACAGACACACACACACACACACTCACTGACACACACACACACACACACTGACAGACACACACACACACACACTGACAGACACACACACACACACACACACACACTGACAGACACACACACTCACTGACAGACACACACACACTCACACACACACATACTCGAACACACACACACTGACAGACACACACACTCACACTCACATGCACACACACAGACACACAGTAATTAATTATGTAAATTTAATGTAAATTTCCCACCCAGCCTCCCTACCTGGAGTGCTGGCGTGGGTCTCTCATTGGTGGTCCAGTGGGGCTGCTGGGAGGCGTGCGGCTGCAGTTGATTAGGAGGAGGCGGCGAGGGAGCTCTCTGATCTCTCTGACCGGCTCCCTCGCAGGCTGTTTTCTGATGCCGCGGGAGCCGGAATATGACGTCATATTCCGGCTCCCGCGGCATCAGCAAAAGGCGCGCGAGGGAGCCGGTCAGAGAGATCAGAGAGCTCCCTCGCCGCCTCCTCCTAATCAACTGCAGCCGCACGCCTCCCAGCAGCTCCGGGGATCCAGGAGGTGACCAGGCAGGAGGGAGCACTTCCCTCCTGCCGGTCACTGGAATTTTGCGCCCCCAGAGCCGGTGCGCCCTAAGGCGGCCGCCTGTGCCGCCTTATGGACGCGCCGGCCCTGCATAGCCAGGGAGGTGTGGCTAGGACTGCATAAACAGAAACAAAGTGATTTAACTCCTAAATGACAGTGAATTGAGCAGTGAAATTGCAGGGAATGATCTATACAATAAAACTGCTTTATTTAGCTAAAGTAATTTAGGTGACTATAGTGTTCCTTTAATTTTCCTGGTGGTCCAGTGGGCTCCCTGGTGGTCCGGTGGCCACTGCTCCCGGTCTGCAGCTCCGCAGAGCTGCAGACCGTGTAGTCTCGCGAGATTTCAGAGTGTTGCCATGGTAACCCGCGGCAACGCTCTGATTGACCGGTTTTCGCGAGACACATGGTCTGCAGCTCTGCTCACTGCGGAGCTGCAGACCGGTGTCTGCGGTGACTGGCCGGGCAGCCAGGAGGGGCCTCGCATACCGGGCACACCACCGGGCCCCCTCCTGACACACTCTGCCAACAGGCGGTTTAGGCATCCGCGAGGCTCCAGCCAGTGCGAGGCCTTAGGCGGCCGCCTAAACCGCCTAATTAGAGAGCCGCTTCTGCCTATGCCCCATGTCCCTTAGTGCTCTCCCCTTCCCTTCTCCTCCTGTCCCTTAGTGTTCTCCCCTTCCCTCCTATCCCTTTGTGCTCTCTTATCCCCTCCTATCCCTTAGTGTTCTCCCCTGCCCCCTGTCCCTTAGTGCTCTCCCCTTCCCTTCTCCCCCTGTCCCTTAGTGTTCTCCCCTTCCCTCCTATCCATTTGTGCTCTCTTATCCCATCCGATCCCTTAGTGTTCTCCCCTGCCCCCTGTCCATTAGTGCTGCCCTATGCCCCCTGTCCCTTAGTGCTCTCCACTTCCCTTCTCCTCCTGTTCCTTAGTGCTCTCCCCTGACCCCGTTCTGCCCTTTAGCGCACTCCCCTGCCCCCATCCCTTAATGCTCTCCCCTGCCCCATTCCTTAATGCTCTCCCTTGCCCCCATGTCCCATAGTGCTCTCCTCTGCCCCCCTGTCCCATAGTTAGTTTCCCTGCCCTCCCCTGTCCCTTAGTGCTCTTTCTCCCTTTGTCCCATAGTGCTCTCCCCCCCTATCTTTCCCTTAATGGTCTCTCCTCTTTCCTCCCGCCCCCCCCCCCGCCCCGTCTTCCTTATTGTTGTCTCCCCTTCCCTCCCTAGTGTGCCTCCTACCTCTTTGTAGCGTGGTCGGACGATGCGGACTGCGGTACAGGAGCTTCTGTTTCCTGTACCCAGCTGGACTGACAGGAAGTGCTCTCTCAGTGGCTGGGTACAGGAAACAGATGCTACTGTACCGCGGGACAGCGCCGCCTGGCCATGCTACATTGAGTTACTGGCAGGAGGGAGCGCTGTGCGCTTCCCTCCTGCCTGGTAACTCAAGTCTTGCTCCCCCCTGCCTATAGGATGCACCGGCCCTGTATGTGGGATTGCCATATTTAAGGGTACCAAATTAGGGATACTCTGTTTCACTTGTATACAGCTGACTATTAACTATATGTTTGCTACTTTGTCATCCCCTGCGTGCACCTAGAAAATCTGATCTTAAAGGAATCCTATAGTGTCAGAAACACAAACATGTATTCCTAACACTACAGTGTTAAAGTAATTGTTTAGCTCCTGGCCCCATCAGATCACTCTGAAAAGGTATTAAACTTACCTTTTCTCCCACGCCATGCCAGTCTCACCGCAGCCTCCATGGCTGGAGTGCAGTTCCGGCCATTTGGGTGACTGCCAGTAGAGGTGTTACTAAGCACCAATGTGCTTTTCACTAAAAAAGCAATTTACATTGAAAAGCCTTTGACTGTAGTGTTGAAAAGCCTTTGACTGTAGTGTTGCATTAATTTTGGAGCTTTGCCAACTCAGAGACAATTGAACATTTGAAGGATATATCGCATTAAGTTTAGCAGCCCTACACAATATATTGCTATATGCTGTAACCAAATTTGAACACTGCTGTTTTGCCACTATAATAGCACATGATTATTTTGAATTCAGATTGAATTATTATACTAAACTCTATCTAATTAGGATATTTTACAACATTGGAAACCGTTTGAATAAGTATAAGTTGATGTAGAATCATTTGATTTAATTCAGATTTGTAAATATTGATGCAACCTGCTATCTCAGTATGTAAATAACCATGCAGGCAACTAATATTGCTAGATATACTCTATTGATTAAAAAAAATTGATTTCAAACCCCCTACCTCACTCATTTCATATACACATTTGAGATTTAGTGTTCTAATCTTGGAGTAATTACACACTACAAAATAATCTACAAATTTGCATTGAAATTAGGAATAAATTCACGTTATATCCCCCTTACCCCCTCATCTATAAATAATTTCCGATATATCCATATTTTGTTAATGGTGTGTAGTAGTGAATTTTAAGGTTAGGCACTAGTGGCTATATCAGCGTTTTAAGAATTTACAGAATTTGACCTTCATTTAGCTAAATTTAGTCCATACTCTTTTTCTTCGGAGCAATCATTTTCATTGTTTGGATATTCTTGAACAGTCTTTCCAAAAATGTCTGTGTTATCCTTTTATACCTATGCGATAGTTATAAATCCAATTGCTTAAACTAGATATGATAACTAGATTTCTTTTAAATTATCAGTGAAATTGGGAGTGAAAGGGTTAACAGATCCCACGGTGCTATGCAGATTCAAACAGAGAGCCAAATAGAAAACATAAAGTAGCAATGAAAGTAATATAAATATAAACTCTGGATTCACTAGTCAGAATTAGCAAAATTGTTGCTGACTATTGTTGAGTTTATTTTAGTTTAGAAATAATTTTTTTTGTTTTTTTGATGAATTGGCTTGTTGAAAACAGCATTTTATTGGTAAAGGAAAGACGTTGTGCATAGCTGAAGTGAAACCGCATCTTCTGGAAAGTTATAGGCCTGGTAGGTTCTAATGAATTTCAGTTAACTGTATGACTTAAATCGGTACTTTTTTTACTAAGGTTATTCAAAGTTTCAGAACTGCAAAGACAGTTCAATAAAAGTTCACATAAACTGCTTGCATTAGTGTACATGCTTGCTCGGTAGTAATATGTTTACTCTAGGGTATTTAATGGGTGTTCAGAAGGGAGGGAAGCTAGATATTTAAAGGAAAATGCATGGAAGTAGCTGTGTGGGGCAAATATCTAAATTGTGGGGCAAGTAGCATGAAAATGTTATTGGTTTCCATGGTGATTGGTCTACTTTTACAACTTTGATCCACAATCGGTCAACAGATGAGTCCAGGTGAAAGAATACCTTTGAACGTCATCCCTGTAAGTGATGCAATAGTGATATATCATCATCAGCATGACAACTAAATATTAATACCATTAGAATTATTGGATGCTACAATTACAATTATTTATATAGCGCCAACATATTCTGGAGTGCTGTACAATAGGTAAACATTAGACAAATGTTTAATTCTAAAAAAACAACCGACATACTGTAACAGAAGAAACAACAAACCCATCACACAGGTTCCGCGTTATGATCTGGCCATATACTAAAGAGGTGCTCTGTGTCAAGACGGACACTGCAAAATCCACCAATGTGGTACAGAGACAAATGAACACAGGCAACACTCCAGGATAAAGATGGTAAGTTTATTTAAGGGTAAACCACCCCATCAAGTGTGCAAAGTGCAACATTTCAGTTCAAAAGAGCCTTAATTAAGTAATTCGGACATTCGGGTGCTTCCGAATGTCCGAATAGCTGAATTGCCGAAGTGCCGAAGTGCCAAATTGCCGAAGTCCCAAAGTGCCCAAATTACCGAATTTCCGAAGTGCGGTAGTCTTGAAGTGCGAATTGCTGAAGTGCCGAAGTTCTGAAGTTGCCGAAGTTCCGAGGTGTCAAAGTGCCGAAGTTCCGAAGCACAGTATTGCCTAAGTACTAATATACTTACCCAGTGAAAGAAGAAGAATGTTACATTGTATACAATTTTAAATAAAAAATATACATAGCCAGGATTCAGCTGTAAGCGTTTGCAACACTTACAACAATTAAGTAACACACATTCATTTAAAATGTAAGTTACTTGGCCAGTCAATGTATCACACGAAGTGCGTCCTCCATGACAGCTAGGCCCCGCCCCCCGAAAGCTGCATTCTTAGTGAGAGGAGGGACAGTGTAGCTGCTGCTAAATTTAATAGGGAAATTGATAGCTAGGCTAGTGTATTCAGTGTCCACTACAGTCCTGAAGGACTCATCTGATCTCTGCTGTAAGGACAGCACCCGAAAAAGTCCTTTTTAGGGCTAGAACATCAGTCTGCTTTTTTTTTTTTCCTGTGTAATCTAATTGCAGTTGCCTGCCTGCCAGCATGTGCGTCATACAGCGTATACTGTGCCCACTTGCCCAGTGCCACCACTCACATCTGGTGTCACAATAGCTTGCATTTAAAAAAAAAAAAAAACGTTTTTGACTGTAATATAATAGCAGTCAGTTTCCTTCACACGTGTGCGTTTCAGGGCCTGCCAGGGCACAGTGTCACACCAGTGCAACTCATATCTGGTGTAACAGTAGTGTACATTAAAAAAAAATACAGGGGGCTTGTTGTCACCACCCTTGGTGTTGTACGTGGCTGGGTGGAGGAAGAGACCTTCAATGACATCAGTGAGGACAAGGAACGGGACATGGCTAGCTTGGTATCCAACCTTGTGCAAATGGGGAGTTTGCGGTTGTGCAAATGGACTGTTTGCGGTTGTTTGCGGTGCGTTAAACGGGGAGTTTGGTCTGTCACTGTGAAGCAGGCGTAACCCTTACACTACCTGATCGATACAACATCATACCTGATGTTTTAAAGCACGTTATTCCAAACAATTTAGGAATGTTAGGTGATTTATGCCCTTTATGGATTAAAACCAGACTACGCATCAACTATGTAATTTTCCATGGGAGTTTTGCCATGGATCCCCCTCAGGCATGCCACAGTCCAGGTGTTAGGCCCCTTGAAACAACTTTTCTATCACTATTGTGGCCATAAAGAGTCCCTGTGGGTTTTAAAATTCGCCTGCCTATTGAAGTATATGGCGGTTCGCCCGGTTCGCCCGTTCGCGAACATTTGCGGAAGTTCGCGTTCGCTGTTAGTGAACGGAAAATTTTATGTTCGCGACATCTCTCCTTTCTGTTCCTGATTCTGAGCACCAAATTGAGAATGTTTTGTGAAAACGTGATCCAAATATTTTGCACCTGGGTGGTGTAATGAACCATTTAAATCAAGTGGGTTTCAAATTACGCTCCCTGCTGGTTTGAAGAAATAACTGAGAGGTCATGCAAAACAATGTTAGTGGTGAATTGTTCTTACTGTATCATTTTATGTGATGCACTTAGTGTGTGAAAAATGTAAGCAATAGTTTTGCTAACACAGCGACTGTAGACAAAGCCAAATTCATGAACACCTGTAAGGTATCAAAGGGTCATCAACAAAAATGTAAAAAAAAAAAGCAATTAACAGTCAGGAGCTTTAAGTGTATATGAGAATTATGAATTGATCATAAATTAAAGTATAGACACTTCAGATATATAAAACTATTTTTTTTTTTAGATATTATTAAGTTCATTAAAGGGACAGTGTAGGTACTATAATCACTTGAATAAGTTTAAATGGTTATCTACAGTGTCCCATAAGTAGAAATACTGCTATTGCATTCACTGTAACGTGATCAATAATGTGAATTTTATAAGAATAGCTCATCGTAGATTCAATTACTCAAGAGTTGTCAACCTATAGAAGGTTCTTATAGTTGCTAATGAGATATATTAGCAAACAGTTTGATTCCAAGGTTGATTTCCCTGAAGTATATCGTATTGAAGCTAGACTATCATGCAGTTTGGCACCTTAATTTATTTTTTTTCTTGATAGTATTTGGAATAAAAAGCAGGAGATAACTAAAGCACATTTGAAATGCAGTCTTGACGCAGATTAATACTCTGTTCTTTCGTCTCTTATTTTTAAATTTTAATAATAAACTGTTCTTTATGATAAAAATCAATTTCCTTGTAGCTGTTGGATTTCTAAGTATTTTCATATAAAGCAATAAAGAAAGTGTAAGCCTTTAAGCCTTTACTAAGCATGATTGACATTTGCGGTTCAATCATCTAGCATACACTTACAAGATACTATTTCTACTTACCATAAAAGCTTTTTATGGATTTTATATATTTATTTTGTTAGTGTGTTTTTGCTACACAGTGCTTCAAAGGAAATAGCATCATAAATAATAATAAACATAATTATAACATATCACATTTATGTTCAGACTTGTATTCCTACCTTGTATTTGAAACCTATATTGTATTTCTTGATTTTTTTTTTATGCTAGCAGTTCATTACTTACACTACTGCATTTACAATTACTTTAACTTAGTAGGTGTGAAAGATGGCTATATTAAGATAACTATATCTGCCTTTGATATTTCTGTATGGAAAGAAAACCAACGAAAAATTGCACTCGTGTATTTTGAGAACCTGTGAAAATTGAATTATTTTACTAATCTAGCTATCAGTCACCTCACTCTAAACATGGTTATATACAGATACTACTCTACTGTACGCCATCAATAGGTAGAACAGAGAATCATGTGTATTTCTGGTTAAAGCAATCTTGTAATCATATACAGAGTTATTCACTAAAGAGAACTTAAAGTCAAAGTGAATTTTAAATTCAAGTCCAAAATAGATGCGCTGGAAGCATTGCTGAGTTAGCGCTATTTTGACCTTAAATGTGAAATTCCCTGTGAATTCTAGCTTCAGTGAATAACCCTGCTGGTAAATAAGTAATCAAATGGTTCAGTTTATGCTAGTATACGAGAAAAGAATAGAGTATTTGTCAAAACAAATGTAAGAAATTTATTTGCAAATGTACGCCCATATTTAACACTGCAAATAGGCTATTAGTATTTAAAGGGACATTATAGTCACCCAGACTACTTCTTCTCATTGAAGTGGTCTGGGTGCAGTGTCCCATTCCCACTTAGTTCTGCAAAAGAAAACATTGCAGTTTTTTAAAAAACTGCAATAAATACATTGAAGGACTAAGACTGCCTCTTGTGGTTTTCAATCAGACAGCCACTAGAAGCATTTCCTGGTGGCTAACTAATTTTTTGCCGACCTAACTGACTCTGGATGTTGGAATCAGGTAAGTAACTAAAGGGTTTTTGAAGCCTTTATTAGCCGGGGGAAGGTACAAGTGAGGAGGGCGCAGGGCTGGGGGGGAGGAGGGCAGAGTTCACTATACTGTTAGAAATGATTTGTCTTCCTAACACTATAGAATCCATTTAAGAATTAAGAGGTTTTCCTTGGATACATTTTGAACAATAATTTTGCATTTGAATTGCTACAATCTTCTTTATGTATATTACCTCCATTTCTTGTAAAAGGGATATAAATATTTTTTTTTAAACAAAAACATTAGAACTTGTTAAATACCACAAATGAAGATGTAGGACATTGCTGTGATATTAAGTCAGACCAGTGTCACCACCACTAATCAGATAGACAGGCTTATTCAGTAAAATGTGAACTATTGGGAATTCAAAGTGGATTTAAATTCTTAGGTCAAATCAGCTTTTTAACTGGAAGTGCAAATGACTTGGAGAACATTTCCAATTCAGCTTTTTGACCTTAAATTTAAAATTCCCTTTGAATTCTAGATAATTCTTACTTTAGTAAATATTCCTGACAGTGTCACAATTACAATTACTACTCAAAAAGTGTCACAGTTACTACTTAAAAAGGCCACTGTGTGACGAATCCATTTGCTTTTTATACACCTTACGTTAAAATAGTCAGGAAGTTGCAAGGGAGCAGCACACTCACAAGGTGCCGTGGTTTTTTAATCTTAACGCTTTATTGAGATGAATAAAAAATATATATATATATGACATACATAGGTCAGAAAAGAGCTTTTCTTTTATGTCTTCTACAATACTGAAATTACTCATCGACACGTGTTTTATAATAGTTCACCGTTACACTTTTGTGTTTCTAATTTCTACAGAGATGGAACATGGTTTTGCAAGTTACCAAGTTACTAAGCGGTGTAAAAATCCACATGTTGCATAAAATAAGTCATTTTTGAAAGTCTGACCAAAATCCTCTGTGTAATTCATTATTTATTTGGCTTGTGGAATTACTTTAGATTTAATTCCACAGTTACAGATTATGGCAAAAGTAATTAATTATAGCAACCAGTGGCGTACACATGACCCATGGGGCCCCGGTGCGAAAATTGATCCGTGGGCCCCCCCCCTCGCGCTTACTCTGCGCGGGCCGGGGCAGCAACACATGGCGGCGGGCACCTGGTCGCAGGGGTTGCAGAGCTGCGACCGCGGTATGTACGCCACTGCATGCAGATGCACACACACTTAAAGGACCACTACAGACACCCAGATCACATCAGCTCAATTAAGTGGTCTAGGTGTCAGGTTCCTCTAGTTTTAACCCTGCAGCTGAAAGCATAGCAGTTTCAGAGAAACTGTTATGTTTCACTGAGGGTTAATCCAGCCTCAAGTGGCTGTCTCACTGACAGCCGCTAGAGGCGCTTCCGCCATTTTAAGACACTGAACGTCCATAGGAAAGCATTGAGTAATGCTTTCCTATGGGCGGTTTGAATGCGTGCGCGGCTCTTGCCGTGCATGCGCATTCGGAGCTGAGAGGCGGAGGGATCCCCAGCGCCATGGGAGTCCGGCGCTGGAGAAAGGTAAGTGCTTAAGACACAAACACACACTCTCACGAACAAATGCATACACACTAGCTAACAGACACACACATTTACTGACAAAGACACACTCAGCGGCAGACATACATACACACTCACTTACAAAACATACACTCTCACTGACAAACACACACTCACTAACAGACATCAAACAGACTCACTAACACACACACACAAACACACTCAGTAACAGACACACACAGTAACACACTCACTAACACTCACTAGCAGACACACACACTCTAACACACACACTCACACACACACACACACACTAACACACACACACACACACACACTGACACTCACACACACACACACACTAACACTCACACACACTCACTGACACTCACACACACACTAACACATACACACACACACTAACACACACACACTAACACACACACACACACACACACACTCACACTCACACACACACTAACACATACACACACACTAACACACACACACACACACGCACACACTCACACTCACACTCACACACACACTAACACATACACACACACACACACACACACACACTAACACACACACACACTAACACTCACACACACACTAACACTCACACACTCACACACACTCACTCACACACACTCACACACACACACTCACACACACACACTAACACACTCACTAAAACACACTCACTAACACACTCACTAACACACACTCACTAACACTCACACACACACTAACACACACTAACACACTAACACTCACACACACACACTCACTAACACACACACACAAACACTCACTAACACACACACTCACTAACACACACACACAAACACTCACTAACACACACACACACACACTAACACACACACACACACTCACTAACACACACACACTCACTCACTAACACACACACACTCA